>NC_050469.1:29485867-29806142 GCF_013373865.1 Monomorium pharaonis
TAGCATTATAAATATCCATTGCATTTCTTTCTTTCTAAAAAAGGATCTTTCTAAAAAAGGATATGTCACATTTCTTGAAATTATTGTTGTTACTTTTCCGTAATGCTGATTGGTTTTCTCGTTGCGCTAACTTCGTAAGCGGCTGTCATTGCGGAGTTAGCAAATGACAATGTGTTGCAGAAGGTTATTAATGTAATTTATAAAAATTTAAATAGCGCATTTGAAGCGCACGTCTGTGGTGTCTAGTATTTATAAAATGAAACATGTTTACAAATAATTTGCAACTTTTTTGTGTATATTTCTAACAAATCATATATATATATAGATACATATATATATATATACATATATATATATATGCGGTGATAAAAAAATGTTTATATGCATTTATAAAAAATAAAAATTTATTTAAAAATAATAAAAAATTAAAATGTTTTTTTCCAGATGTTATACGAAAGTCGCATGCTGATGCAACAGATGATGAAATTTCAGCACCAATTAAAATTTGGTTAGCCCATGCAAAAGAACGTATGGGAAGACAAAACCACAATAATCATGAGCACCAAGATGAAAACCAAGATTAATATATAATTGATCAATACTGTAAAAATCAAATAATGCTATTCCTTTGTGAATCACTACGCGAACGTGAATGACTCGTTAAGGCAGTCATGGAAGCGGCAGAAACCCGTGCGGAACTACTCGTCTTACACGGACTTCGAACTGGAAAGCAGTGCAGTAGTCAGTCTAAACAGCGATCAGATCATCATGAATAACATAGCCAGATCGAGAGCGCCGCTGTTAGGTTTCTCGTCATTCGTATAATTAAACGAATTATCAATCTCTCTCCGAGATCAGAGAAACCTTTTTTATTCGTATATTAATATCAAAATTATCACAGTTGCTTCGTTTTAAGTGAAGTTTTTTTATACATATATAGAGCGAAAGACTTACGTCAAGAACACGTGTTTTGTACGTGCCGACGGCATAGACTTATGACAAACTAGGAAGCTTGAGGCATTTTTGTATTGTGATATATTGTGATATATATATATATATATATATATTATTTATAATTTTCGATTAGACAGTGATATTAGACATTTAATAGACTTTTGTACTTTCTCAGATTAGTTTAAGAATTAAACAGCTAGTATACGGATCTCGTACGAACGTTTTGCAAATTTCGTGCCTGTGGAACAGAGATAGATTTATTGCATTCGCGTTTTGTGATATACAGTAAAAGCTTCATATTCCTGAGACTTACATTTTTACTGAATTGTTAAATTTTACAAATGTAAAATAATTTACATAAACAATTTTTCACACGCATACACATCTGTATGTATGTATTTTTTAATTTGATTTAATTTAAAATAAGAATTACTTTTCAAAAAAATGTTATTTTTTTATTTTCATTGTTATAAGCAGATTAATTTTAAACCTGCAAATAACAAATACGCGCAAATATGGAGCTTCTATTGTACGTAGATATATCATAGCTACTGAGATACAGTATTTATGTCTTCTTAAACATTATCGTTTTATTAATGGATCTTTAAAGTCAAAAATCGGAGTTACGGCGATTGCATATATCAAATTTTTTTGTTAACTATGCGGATAACAGAACTTGATTAAAAATTGAGGAAAGATAGGATAAAAAGAAGCCTAATCTAGTTATAAAGTAAGACTATTACCGATTTGTATTTCATAAGATTCCATTTTACGCTCGCGCACTATAAGTATTTAGATATAATTTTATTACTTAAAAGAACAAGTTTTGGTTGGTTGGTTGGTTGTTTGTAATGTTGTTGATTGTACGTAATATTTTGTAATATGATTGGTTGCAATATTGTTTTGTTTTGTAGAAAATGAAATAATAAATTTATTTCGAAGTTGCATAAAAAAAATTCTTTTTTAATAAAATTCCACGGATACGCCTACCTAACCTATAAATCTGATCCGATGTGAGCGCGCGCGCATAGGCGTGTAAATGTATGCGTGCATATACATGATCGACCGTTCCCTGACGATTCCCATACTATACAGATACTGCGGGATATTCGCAGGTACGTACTATGCCGTAGGAGAAGCGAGACATAGGAAGATACTTAGTTTGTACTGTAGTATATCTCAGTACGTATCTCGATTGTTCCCAGTATCTACGCAATCTACTGTTCCGATATCCTGCGGAACGTTCTCAGAATCTACGTGTGCTATGTGGGTTATTTATTATTTAGAAAAAAAAGAAGATAGACACATGCTTATCTGACAGGTAAGTTTACCAAGAAGTTGGAACAAAACCGGCCCTCAGTTAACAAAATTGTTTACAGTAAAATTTCAAATCCTTAGGGCCGATTTCATCAACTCCGATTACCTTAACCGGCCGGTTATTCCATTGGAATTGACCAATTGTATTTGTCATTAAGCAAAATTAACAAATGCGATTGGTCAATTCCAATGGAATAACCGACCGGTTAAGGTAACCGGAGTTGGTGAATGAAATCGGCCCTTAGTTTATAATAAAGATTTCAGCTATAAGAAATTAAATCACAATTGAGTATTCTTATAAAAATCGACAGTAATTAATCAATTTCTTATAATTTAAAGCTTATTACACCTATTCTAGATCCGATCTAAGGCCAATTGACCAATTACAGTCGAATGTGAGAATAATAACGAACTATGATTGGTTATTTTGTTACGGCTTAAAGCTTATACTACACCATACTACACTCATTATAGATCCGATCTTACATATTTTTCTGACTTTTTTCTCTTGAATGAGGAAATTAAGAAAATTAAAAGGAATTTAAAAAATTTGGCAAGCTAGAGAAAACAAGCATTTGATTATACGTCTGTTCGCATTATCATTTCAGTTTGACGTTGTGCGGCCTTGAAACACAAAAAAATAGAAGGAAAGAACGAAAAACAGAGAATAGGGACATCCAGTGTCTCGCAAACACGGACAATGCGATTCGCTTGCGTATTCATATGTAGATAATAATCGAATTATGTAATTTCCTGTCGTCAAAATGTCAGGGTCTTGTCAAGATCATTCTCGTTTATTTTGTATCTCTGTATAAAAATGTGCGGTGCGCGCGCATAGAAAAGGGAAGAAGTTGGAACCCCTGGCGTCCTCTCCTCCCCCGGCCCCGTGATTACACTTGTCATGGTTTGTCACAAGCGTGCTTGCGCTACGATGTGTTTACATTGTAAATCACGATACGCTGCTATGTTGTAAAGGGACGAGTCAACCCAGAGTTCGACAATATGAAACGTGCGGTAATACTCGAACCATGTTTTCCTCGCCGTTTCTTTCAAGCGCAACAGTCACAGTGAAACACACGTCATGCTGTCTTCTCTTTTTTTTTACCTCGCGTGATTCTCTAGGTTATTCTAGGTTAATTCGTCTAGGCTAAACAATTTTGCGCGCGTGATTGCACCGACATAGTTACACGACGAGATGAATACCGCTCGTACGAGAAAGCGGCCGATCGTGCACATTGTAAAATCGGCGAGTCACGAGGCGCCCGCTCCGTTTTAATTCATAAATTTCTTGACTCTCTTCAGGTGACCGAGGAAAAGAATGACACGAAACGGAGCTTCGTCAAGCATGACGCGTCTACCATCAATGCCTTCGGATATGACGCCTCCTCGTATGTCAGTTACGCGCCTTCGTCGTCGTCCTCGTCGTTGGTATCCACGACGCCATCCATCGCCCAGCCCTTACCTGGACAACCACCTCTGCCTCCCATGCCACCGCCTCCCAGCGGAGTGCCGCCTCCGCCGCACCACGTATTCGGACCAGTGCCTTCCCAAGTGGCTCCTATTCAGGCATGGACGCATCCCCCATGGCAATGGATAGCGTCACAGGCTGCATCTCTACCACCGCCTCCAACTCCACGTGAGATTACCAATACGATTACACGAGAGATGCCGCTGAGGGGTGCCTACATGCGTCACGAGAGGTTTGCGCATAATAGAAGTAACGTGTATATCCAGAGAAACAATTTTCATCGTAAGAATAAAAGACCCATGCGCTTTGGACAACCACCGCAGAGTCAGTTTGATCAGAACACGTATTTCGGTACTACGTTGACTGGCAATCTCGGACTGGAATGGCAGAGAAATAATTACACCGCGGCGGCGAACGACGCTATGATAAACCACATGACCGTTCCTCTATCTTCCCATTCCATACCTTCCATTCCATCGGGAATCGTGAGTGGCAGACATGGCGAGGACACAGAAGATCAGGATATAAAAATTGTACTAATCAATATATTTTTGGTAATCTATATGTTTGTCATGAAGATAGCTAATTAGCAATTAAATTCTTTTCAGGAAAAGGTAGTGAAGAAAAATAAACAGAGGAAGCCAATGTCTCAAAGCTATCCCAGTAAACCATGGAACAGGGAGGACGCAGAGAGAGCCCTGATGACTGAGAATGAATATAATATGAAGAATAAAGTGAACTCGCAGAGTTTAATAATTAAGTTTCCTGATCCAGATTTAAATAAGGATATCGTCAGATTGTTTCATCCTGGTATACGAAATATACATTTTCAAAATCCCAGCGGTCCGAGGTACTGTTTCATTCAGATGGCAAAGAGTGTCAATATCGACGGAGCTATAAAAGAACTGGAGAAAATCAAGTTTGGTACGGGATACCTGAAAGTCGAGAAAAAGGCGGTGAGAAACGAGGATGTCCGGAATACGAAGCCCGAAGACATAAACCCGTACAATTTGTATATAGGAAATTTGCCGACGTTCGTTAAGGCAAACGAGATAAAAAGCAAATTCCCGAAAGCACGGGTAGATGTATCGAGAGCGCGAAAGCTAAAGAACACGCAGTGAGTTGTACATGCCTTGGAAATATTTATATAATCGATATAAAGAGATAATATGGTAAAAATACCGATAGGGAGAGGGAGGAGGGAGCAAACTATGTTCTTCTACATTGATATACGTATATCTTCAACTTTTTTGTCGATAACTTTTTAATAAAGAATAATGACAGATGAAACTTGAGATGTCATTCATGATCTTGATAATATATACAAGGACAAGATCATTGGAATGGACTTTCTCATTGATATATTTACCGATAATATTTTAAATATATTTTATAATGCGTATATTTATATTTTAATACTTTATAACTTTTTAAATTCTATTTGTACTAATATGATTTTAATATTTTGTTACAGATTTGCTTTTATGAGATATAATAGTGTAGACGACGCGATAGCGGATTACAAAAAGGCATATGGTTTGATGTGGGACACAAGGAGTATTATTGTTAAATTTAGACGGAAGGAAGGTAATGCTTATCTTCCCGAAGAACTCAAACCTGACGTTAAGAAAGTTAAAGAGGAGCCAGATAATGCCGCACAAGTAGAAAAAGAACAGAATCATGTTGAACTGAAACCTAATGTTAATAAGTCGAAAGAGGAAGAAAGTAGCAGTAGTCAAACGAAAGACAATAAGATAAATCACGAGGGTAAATCGTCAGGAAATGAAGATAATGCAGAAACGCGATTACAAGATACTTCCAGTACAACACAAAATAAGTCGGTTTCGCAAGTTCACGAACACACTAACTCTCATTCCACTTTGTTGCCAACTTCAATCACGTCAGCTAAGATGATACAAGAGCAACAACAATCTTGGGTAGATAAAATCAGTATTAAGTTACGTAAAGTATCGCATACAAATAATCAATTCTTATTGTACTGGAAAACGATACATGTTTTACTGTACATGTTTTAATGTATTAGACCTATTTGCATATTAATATAGATTAACTTGGTTTAAATTTATTTTTTGTCTCTTTCTAATTCTAAGAATTAAAGAGAAAAGGAGTAAATTAAACCAGGATTAAAGTTGATCTACATTGATGAAAACAGATCTTAGATCTTTAATGATGGATTATGAAATCATGTGATTTATACATTACGAGCGTCCTGAAGAATTAATAATGCTTCTATTTGTTACGTGTAAATGTCACAGACCGACATACCTTCAACATCGGAAGATCCATCGTGTCCAGCGCAGAATAGTGCTGTCGAAGAAACAATAATTACACAAATCAAAGAAGAACCCATAGATTACGATGATGAAATGGACACGTGTAATATGCAGTCAGATGACGATGACGATGACGATGATGACGACGATGACGACGACGATGACGACGACGACGACGACGACGATGACGATGTCGAGGAACCGGATGATACTGACGATGATGAGGATAATAATGAAGATTCCGAAGAAGACGATGAAGATGAAGATAATGATGGAAATATAGCGACAAAACAATTGAAAACAGTACGAAATAACAAAGAAGAACCAACAGATGTAAGTGTAGCATACAATTAGTCATTAATTATAGATTATTACTAAATACAATGTATTTAATTACATTAGATATAATATAATAATTGATTATAATTTAATTTTTCGATAACATTTTATTGTTGAAGGTCGTTTGCGTCTTCTATGATTATAAACATCTCGTATCTCTCTTATTTCAGCATCTTGACCAAATGTTCAGCGACTTGGAGAATATGACGAGCGATATTGGTTTCTTGAAACATTGAATGATTTACCGTTTCAATACGCATCATCATATGCTAATCGAGGTTTTTTTGTGATGTAATATATATGTAAGATATTTAGAGTCAGAAGATTCCTATCGCGCGCGCGCGCGCGATTGTCGGTTAGGGACTCATTTCGATAAAACAGAACTTAAGGTTCTAATCGGTTGGGACTTATAAGCGGAATAGAAATAAGAGCGATTAGAGTCGTATGGTCTAGCGATGACAGAGCTATCCTGTGGCGGGATCCCGAGTTCAAATCTACCTAACGCTCCTTTAAATTTTTCCATCATTTACATATAGAGATGTGTGAATCAAGGTTTGTTGTCGTCGCCAAAATTAAATCTAATTAAATTTAATTATTGAATCATAACTTTTAATTAATTATTATTATTAGGTTGAAATTTTATATATTAATATTAAAAAGATGTTTATGTAAAAAAAAATAATGATATACCAAGGCATAGGATTCCTATTTGAATTTAAGAATACGAAGAATTCGAATATGAGTCATACATATCGAAAGTCTTGTAAAATCATGAGATTATTTGACAGGATTTTATATCATATATCAGTGTTATTTTTTTACCTCATAATCTTGTTTAAATGGTTCATACATCTCTAATGTAATTCCACATGTAACATATAAATCAATAGCTGCGTAATATAAAACAAGACTGCATGTGTTTAAAATACTGTAATGTAAGTGATTATAGAACCATATTTAAGCATTTTATAATTATTTTTACCAATGAATTTCAATGAATACCATTAAACCATACCATGCTTATGTAAGCTCTATTGTACTATTAAAGTTATTATTTTGTCTATTTTTCGTGATAATCAATTCGCATCGTTTTATTTTTCTTTTACATAACAAAGAAAACTACGGAGAGCCACGTTAAAAAAAAATCTTTGCCTTTTACCCGTAATTACGAGATCGCAAATGTCAATTATAATCGGAATAATTACGAGCTTCCTAAATAATAGTAAAAATAAAAGAGCTAATAAACAATCATCCCCACGTTGAAATCTTTTTTTTTTTTTTACAGCAGAGCACGCGGTCCTCTCGACGTTTAATTCGCTCATTCGCGTCGTCACTCGCTCGTCACGTGCGCGCGATGCATCGCGGATCGATATTTTGAACAACAAAGAGAGAGATAGAGAGAAACAGGAAAGTTCAGGGCAGTTCGACGTCCCGCGAATGCGAACGGTACATGCCGACCGCGTTCTCGCGAACGATGCTGAATTGCATAACGTAATTTCACCTCGTCATCTCTCGTCAGGTTCATTTCGGGTCAGGGTCGTTCCTGTTTATTTATCTCCCGCACGCGACACGGAAGAATCGCCGTACGCGCGTGCGCGGAGGGGGACATCCCTGGCGTCCTCGCCGTGGCTACGCTACGCTTGTCACGCTCATGCTCCTCACGCTACGATGTGTTTACGTTGTAACTCCGGAGATGCTGCTACCCTGTAAGGCGAATCATCTGGAGCCTGGCAGCATGAAACGCACGGTAATGTTCAAAGAGCCTACGTTCCGTCGGTCGCTTTCGACGCAACAGACTCGGCGACACGGCGACTCGACGCTCCACGGTCTTCCCCCTCGCGCGACAACGTTCTAGGTTAATTCGTCGATGTTGAACAATATTTACGCGCGCAATTGCACCGACGTGGTTCGTGCGACGGGATGAACGCCGCTCGCACTGGGGAGCGTCCGATCGTGCGTGTCCCGAGATCGACGAGTCACGGGGCGCGCGATCGGTTTTAATTCATACTTTCTCGTCTCTTGTTCAGGTGACCGAGGAAAACGGCGACGGCAAACGGACCTTCTTCAAGCATGAGTCGGTCGCCAGCTTCGGATACGACGCTTCCTCGTACGCCAATTACTCTCCGTCGTCGTCGTCCGCACCGTCCTCCAGTATTGCTCAACCCTTACCCGGACAGCCACCCCTGCCTCCCATGCCTCCGCCACCAAGTGGTGTTCCGCCTCCGCCGCACCACGTATTCGGACCAGTGCCTTCCCCGATTCAGTGGACTCACGCGCACACCACCCCCTGGCAATGGATTGCGCCGCAAACGGCGTCCCCCTTGCCACCCCCGACTCCCCACGATATCGCCAATACAATTCCCAGAGAGATTTCGCTGAGGGGTAACTATGTACGTTGCGAGAGGTTTCACAGTAGAAGCAATGTGTACGTACAGAGAAATAATTTTCATCGTAAAAATAGACGGGTGATGCGATTTGGTGGGCAGTCGCAAGGTCAGTCGTTTGATCAGGCGGCTTATTTCGGCGCGACGTTGACGGGTGGTAATCTCGGACTCGAATGGCGAAGGAGTAATTATAACGCGGCGACAGGCGATGCCATTATAAATCACATGACCGTTCCTCTATCCAACCATCCTATGTCCTCCATCCCACCAGGAATCATGAGCAACAGGCACGGCGAGGAAAAGGAGGATCAGGATGTGAAAATTGTACTAGTGAATATGTTTCAATCGAATAAATGTGTCACAAGCAGTGATGCATCATTTTTTTATAATAACAATTTAATAATGGTGTTATAATTTTTTATAATGGTAATGTTAGAGTAATAATAATTCATTACTATTACATTATTTATTATTTATTGAAAATAACTATCTTGTTGACTTGTTATGAGTTTTTTTTTTCTATGAATAATGTATAATAATAACAAGTAAGTTGTCCAAAAATTGTTATTATAAAAAAGTAATAGTAATGGTAACAATTATTCGTCATTTTCCACCTTTAGTTACATTTAGAATCTGATCTTTTCAGGAAAAGGTAGTGAAGAAAAATAAACAGAGGAAACCAATATCTCAGAATTATGTTAATAAGCCATGGAACCGAGAGGACGCCGAGAGAGCCTTGAAAATTGAAAGTGAATACAACATGAAGAACAAAGTTAACGCACAGAGTTTAATAATTAGGTTCCCTGACACAGATCTGGATAAGGACATCGTTAGCAATTTTCATTCCGACATACTGAACATACACTTTCAAAATCCATGCGGGCCGAGATATTGTTTTATTCAGATGGCGGAAGATGTAAATATTGACGAAGCTATAAAGGAATTGGAGAAGATTAAATTTGGCCTGGGTTACTTGAAGGTCGAGAAGAAGTTACTGAGAGACGAGGATAATCCTGAGGAAATTGATCCCTATACCCTGTTCATAGGAAATCTGCCTGAGTCTGTTAAAACAAGCGAGATAAAGAGCAAATTTCCAAAGGCACAAGACGAAGAAACGCGGAAAATGAAGAATACACGGTGAGAGTTTTAGGTACCTCTATACTGTAGTAAATTTAACGAGTTATAGTTATTGACACTTGAGGATTCGAGTTACAAATTTTTCTAAACAATTATATACAATGTTGGTCAAAATGACCAACGCACACTTTACACCGTTCGTCTCGTGTAAACACCATGTAGTGGCTGAGGGCCTCAATCTGAGGATGAGTCATAATAGGGGGAGTTCGCCTAGTGCCGGACACCTAAGGTTTTTTCAGGATAAATAAAAAACTATTTCGTTATATATTTTTTATATTGTATTTATTACAAGTTAACATATTAGAAATCAAGATAAAAGAACAAAATAATCAACTTTGTCAGAACAATTATCTTAAATCACAGTTAATCTTTGATTTATGATTTTAGTGAAACATAAACTGGCCCCTAATACCGGACACAATAAAAGTAAGTCCCCTAACGCCGAACAACTTTAAAATAATAGGTACCGATCACAAATATAGTTAGCAAAACACTCAGAGATATCCACACAAGCTAAAAAATAAAAAAATAAAACAAAAAATTTTTCAGACGGCAAAAGAGGCACAGATTTACCAAAGGGCAAGAATAAGTTTCGTATAGAAGACACAAACATATTATTTGATGCATTAATAACCGGACTTAAAAGAAGTGTATGACAAACTAGAAAAAAGATTTCGCGTTTTCTCATAACCAAGAACCCTTCAAGGTAATTAGCTTCAGGCCCGGATAAATGTGCCACTGCTGTTTGTTTTCGGTGCTTTGTTTCTTTTGTTAGAAGGAGGAAAATTATATTGATTCATGAGTTTTTCAAGATTTGAGAAGAACAAATCTACCTGCGGCTTATTAAAACCTACAGCTCGCATCATACTCGTAGACTCGGGTGTTCTTAGTGATAAATCAGGATGTCTAGCCATAAAATCATAGTAAAAATGTTTACCAGCTGTTCTTTTTTCAGTGTTGAAGCGATGAGGAAGCTTTAGCTCTACAGCTAAGTCATATGCCAACTTTAAAAATTCTTTTTTCATAAGTGGCAAACATCGATTAGATAAGTCTTTTACATGGTTCAATAATTGTTCTTCATATTCTGGTAGGAATGTTTTGGTGAATCTACCAAGCTTAGGCTGCAATGCAATTTCTTCACCGGACTTTAGGCAGGTTATTTTGTCATGTAAAGTGCTTTTAGGAATACTATACTTTAGCGCAGCTTCTCTCAGTCCCATTTTTTTTGACAAAACTTTATCAAGAGCAGTTTTCAAATTATCCTTATCCCATGATCCTTTCTTTTTATTCTCCATAATGCCTCCTAGGTTTTTCTATTCTCCAAAAACAAAATATTATAATTCAATATTATAAAAATAAACATAGACACATAACGTTGACATTTTCATTGTCCGGCATTAGGGGAAAATGTTCTGTCCGGTACCAGGGAACAGCGAATATCCAAAATAAAAAAATATATTTTTTGAACTGTATCTTTTTATATAAAATACACTGACGTAATTGAAAAAGTACTTACCAAATTACTTAATAAAAATATAAGTCAATATTTAATCACAAGAGTTTTGATAATATACTCTTCTAAAATTTACGCAGTACAATTTTTTTCTTCCGAGCGCAACGATTGATAGTTCCTATTTGTTTACTGCGTGTCGCAAAAGCGTGTCGCTAGGTCCAAGGTTATTACTCCCTCCCTTTCTCCTTTTGCCACTATAGCGTTTTCTGTCGCGTTTCTATATGTATAGATATTTGTTGTGTCCGGCAATAGGTGCCGTCCGGCGTTAGGCGAACTTCCCCTACAGTTCGTCAACGAAGCGAGCAAAGGAAGAGATATATTTAGCTTGGAAGATGACAGCGCGACAAGTTGTAATAAAAAGGCATCGTATGAAATACTCTAAATTATTTTAATCCCATAGCAGTCCTTAAGTGTTAAGATAACAAAAAAAGATATAGTCTTTTAAAGATTATTAAAGGATCTAAAAAATTATTAAGTATATTAAGTATAAAATTATATTAAAACATTTTTATTTTTATTTTATGTTAAGCTTGTTAATTACAATTTAATTTAAATTCAAGTATATATAAATAAATTTTATAAATTTTTATTTATGATACTATCTCGATATTTTGTTACAGAAATATTTTAATGAGATATAATAGCGTAGACGATGCGATATCGGACTATAAACAAGCGTATGGTTTAATGTGGGACAAAAGGAGTATTAACGTTAGATTTCGACGAAAGAGAGGTAACACTTGCCCTGAGGAACCTAAACCTGACGTTAAGAAGGTTAAAGAAGAGCCAAATAACGTTACGCAAGTGGAGAAGGAACGTAACGTAAATCACATTGAGCTCAATATTAACGAGTTGAAGGAAGAAGGTAGCACTGATGAAACAATGGAACGTAAAATTAATCATATGGATAAATTGTCGCAACATCAAAATGTGGAGGTGCGATTACAAAATAATTCCAATAAAGTACAAGGAAAACCGTCCTCACAAGTTCAGGAAAAAACAAATGTTCACTTGTCTGGGACTTCGTCAGGTGTCGATGCGTCAGCTAAGATAGCTCAAGAGGTACAAGCAACATTCTTGGATAATAGATATAAAGTCGATGTCGTTACATTGTATATTGCAATTGTATACAAAGTAAAGTTGTTGTTCGAAAATATTAAACATTTTAATGTATTTAAGTCTTTCTCTTTAAGATAAAATTGAATCACTCTTATGGAAAAATATTCTTGGAATTAATAGCGTACAGTATTGAATTCAAACGTTTTTTCAGTAATTTCCGATGATTTTTATATAGATGTTATAATCCGAAAGGCTATGCATAAATTGTTATCTTTAATGCGAAATTAACGCATAGCTCTCAACATCATTTAGACAACCTGACTATATTTGGTCATATTGTCAGGCGATCCTCCCGATAATTTGTTAAAATTCGACTAATAAAAGAGCGACGAGTAATCGTTAACTGGGCAATTCCATATTGAAGTGACTGAGAATAATAATAGTAGTTGTGTACTAGAACATGAAGTGATAATCGACAGAGGACTCCGATAATACTTCTACATGTCTATGTTCAGTGTAAAGAATTACACATGACTAAATCAGTTGTTAACTCTGGTTTAATATTAATAAATCTATACAACTTAAGGCGAGAACTACAGTTCTTCTGATCCCAATACGAACATAAACTCTGTCGCGTAACATTTTTCGTAAATCCAATAATATTTTTCTAAAGATGTTTTTCGCAGTCGTTTAAAAGGACTAATTATGCTTTTATTCTATGCAGACATCACAATCCCTTCAAACACTCTCAGCATCGGAGACTCCTTCGTCACGTCCAATTGAGACGGACGCTGTTGAAGAAAGGATAATGCTCCCACAGATTAAAGAGGAACCCATAGATTACGATGATACAGACTGTATGTATAATATGCAGTCGGACAACGATATCGATGATGATGATGACGATGATGATGATGACGATGATGACGATGATGATGACGAAGAGCCAGATGATTCCAATGATGACGAAGATAACAATGCGGAAGACTGTGAAGATGATGACGAAGATGAAGATATCGACGATGACGAAAATGTAGCATTTAGGGCTAAGCCATCAGGAATAACACGAGATAATGAAGAACCATCAGACGTGAGTATGATTGTGCTTAGTAGAAAAAACAATTTTGCAATTGTTTTTAATACACTTAGTTCATGTCCTTAGTTTTTCCATTAGTTCCTGTAGAGTTTAAATGTATAATCAACTATATTAAATAATTTTACAACAATTGCAAAGCTGCTTTTTCTCAATGCAATCTATGGCGTACAATTAATCATGTATTTTAAAATTCTCGATAATACATATGCATTTTAATATTTGTTTTTTCATTTCAGCATCTCGATCAAATGTTCAGCGACTTGGAGAATATGACGGGCGATATTGATTTTTTAAAGAACTGAATAGAACGTTGTTTTAATACTCGTAATCATATTCTGAAGCAAAAATAAGGAGATCTAACTTTGTAGTCTAGAAAAAAAGCTCACTAACAATGTTCCATATAGTATTTGTCGAATAGAATAACTGCAACTTTTTGTCGCGTATTTGCGTATGTTTAGTATGTTACATTTAATTCTTTTTTTTCTGTTTCTTCTTACTTTATGCTAAGTCTGTGATTTGCTTTTCAACTATTTGATTCTGTTGTGAATGTATTGTTCTTGTTTTAGCTCTGGTTTTCTATCCCATACGTCATGACGTGTTACGTATTACATATTACGCAGCATATGTGCAGACATCTCTATGCATTTTTAAGACCATATTGTCTCAATACATGAATGCATGCACAATATGATATTTTTCTATATAGAATCGCAAAATCTTTTATAGAATTAAAGTACACACTAAAATCTAGAGGAAAAAGGTCGAATTGATACCAAAAACAAAAAAAATTATTTTTGGTATGTAAAGCTGTCACTTGATGACAATATTTGTTTAATATACAAAATTTATGATGTATATGTACAAAATGAAACCTTATTCCTCTAGGGATAACATATACGAACAATATCCTGCAATTCGAACTAAGATTTAAAAAAAGACTAGCTTCATGAACTTTTTATAATTGCAAATCCAGATATAAATTAATAAAAAAGAACAGTCTGAAAAAATTTTTTTATTTTTGGGTATAAAGTCAAAATCATAGGCTGATATCAATAGATATACTTTAATTCTGGAAAAGAATTTCCAAGTCTATAAAAGAAATCTTGTTAATGATATTCATGAATAACTACATTATTGACCCCGATCAAGTTTGATGGGCACTTAAGCACCTCTTTAACTTATGTATTTTATTTTATTTTAATATATATTTTAATATATATTTTTACTTATTTTTACTTATATATATTTAATAATTATACGTTTTTTTAAAGAGAGAGTATTCTTTTTTGAAAGAATACTTTTTTATAACAACTTTATTTGTTTCAAATTGATATTTATATTTATGTCTTGCAGTAATCTTGTGTTTCTAATCTTTTTAACTGACCATGTTATTTTTATGTATAATTTCAAGATAGCGACGAAAGAATTTATAGATTATTCTATTCATAAATTTCTTGCCACTATGTGGAACATTTTTTGGTACCACTTTTAATCTGTGGAGTTAGGTTTCCTTATTCTTACTTTGGTTATTCCGACTCACAATTAGTTTATTTTATGAAATTTGATTCCATATTTAACATGTAAATATTAGTAGTTGCATAAGTAAAAGAGACTGCATGTATTTAGGTATAGCAATGTAAGCTATTATAGCCATATTTAAACATTTTGTAATTATTATTTCTTCCAGAATTTCAATGAATATCAGATTTAAGTGGATAATTATGTAAGCTCTATTATATTATTAAAGTTATTATTTTACGTATTCTTTGTAGTAATTAATCCTCGTTATGTTTATATTCCAGTAATTATCTTTTTTTTTATAAAGAAAATTGTAGAGAAAGTTTAGAGAATCGCGATCAGTATCTTTGCAATGTTTTTACAAATTCATGAATTGTCAATTTTAATTGGATGATTGTGAGTTTAATATATGTTAAATTTAACAGTTAATGTTTTACCCTCTTGGGTAAATTCGTTCGACTGTCAATTATAAATACGGATTCATTAAAATAAATTTAATATTTATTTTTTTAATATACGAATTATGGTTCCTTGAGGTTTCAAATCCAACGTCAGTAACTGTTACAAATTTTGAGTTTGTTAAACTCCGGTAAATTAATAATCATTTTTTTCATACGTATAAACATAAAATTTTATCCTATTTAAGCTACGGTCTACTTAACGCTACACAAACAGGGAAGAATCTGAGAACGGCCACCGCGGCCTTTTTCGTGCGACCATAGCCAAAGGCTACCGCTCTCAAGTTCCTCTCTGCTACAAACGTTTCGAAGTATTCTTTGATTGGTCAATTCGTAAGATTCTTAATTTTATTAATATTTTCAAAGCGACACGAAATGATGCCATCTACTTCCGCTGAGTCGGCTGGCTTAGTCACGTGGTCACGAGCGCGCGACAAAAGCGCGGGTAACCGTCATTTAAAGAAGCCATTGGAACTATTGGAAGCCACGAGCCGCGAGGAGTACTTGTTGATCCGGAGGACGAAGATTTATCGTAGCGTGACATCCACATTTCTTTACGCCAAATTTATTAACACGAGCGTGAAAAGAAGCACGATACCATGTTCGAGGCACGCCTGACGCAGAGCGCGATCCTGAAGAAAGTGTTGGACGCGGTGAAGGACCTTCTGACCGAGGCGACTTTTGAATGCTCAGACTCGGGGATTCAGGTCCAGGCGATGGACAACGCGCACGTCTCTCTGGTCTCGTTGAATCTCAGGAGTGACGGTTTTGACAAATACCGCTGTGATCGAAATCTTTCGATGGGGATGAGCATCAGTTGGTAAGCGTTCGGACATGATAATTTGAAGGTTATGCGGTGGGCTACCCGTCTCGAACAAAGAACCTGTCGTTTCCTTTGGCTGCGCAATCTTTTGTATTTTTCTTTCCGCGAAACAAAATAACCGTGCGCTCTGTAAGATTTAAACTAGGACATAGGTAGAAGATTTTTAATAAATTCATTCAAAAAGAACAGGTCTGGAGTCAACAAATTGTTGCGGTAGATTAATGTGAGCTTGTAGGATAAATTAATTTAAAGCAGAAATGAAGACTGGGTTTTGGAGGAAAACAGTCCAAAAGAATAGCTCTGGAGTTGGCAAATTGCAATTAATTGACAATTAATTGACAAATTAATGCGAGTTTCTAGGACAATAATCAATTTAAAGCAGAAATGAGATTTTTGAGAAATATAATTTAAAAAAAAGAACAGCTCTAAGGCCAGTAAATTAATGCTAGGACAATAATTTGTTTTAAATAAAAATGAAGAAAGAATTTTTAAGAAATACAGTCAAATGGAGCAGATCTAGAGCCAATAGATTGCTGCGGTAAATTAATATGAGTTTGTAGAAATATAATGATGGCCATGAAACCTGTTTTTAGCATGTCGAAGATTCTGCGATGCGCTGGTTCAGAAGACACGGTAACTCTTAGAGCATTGGACAATCCTGAGTCTGTTGTTTTTATATTCGAATCGCCGAACAAAGACAAGCTGGCCGAATACGATATGAAATTGATTAACATGGATCAGGAGCACCTGGGCATACCTGTAAGGTTTCACTCACATAAAAGTATTCTATGTAGTTAAGACATTAAGATTATTGTTTTTCATTAAATAATTTGTTTGGTAGGACACCTCGTACTCGTGCGTCGTGAAAATGCCAACCGCAGAATTCACTCGCATATGCAGAGATCTGAGCCAATTTGGAGAATCTATAACTTTTGCATGTAGCAAGGAGGGTATCAAGTTCAGCGCGTCCGGTGATTACGGCTCAGGTAAATTAACCATATACATTCTCGAGATAAAGGAAAACTAGCGAGAATAATATATATTTTTCTCTACTCACATAACTGGAATAAAATGGGAACGCCATCGTCGTCAAGATCGTTGTCCACGTACTGTGTGTCTATATCAGTCTAACAATAAATTAAAACTAACTGTACTCGATCTTTAACCCAAAGTACATTCGAAATGTTTGTCTTTCTAATCTTGTCAGTAGCAGAGGTCAAAGTTTCGTATACTCTTTCTTGTTTACGTTTTCACTTCATTGTACAAGATACATTTATCATCGATAAATATTTGGTGCTAAATGAAAGTGTACAACAAATTTTGTAGATGCATTTATAACAAACCTGTACATGTATTTTGTAGATGCATATGCAGATTTAATGAAAGTAAAAGTTAAAAACGATATTTATAAATAATATTACAAACACAGAATGTGTAATATAAAAGGTGACGGGAAATACTGATTTGCACAGGTAAATACCGATCCTTTAGATACGAGTTTGTCATACCGTTTCTATTTTCTTTGCAGCTAACATCAAATTAGCGCAGACTGCGGACGCGGATAATGAAGAAGAAGCGGTAATAGTTAATATGCAAGAACCAGTGAAATTAACATTTTCCTGCCGTTATCTGAATTGTTTTGTAAAAGCTGGTCCTCTCTGCAACCAAGTTCAACTGTCCATGTCCGACGACGTGCCTTTAGTCTGTGAATACAAGATCGGTGATATTGGACACATCAGATATTACCTGGCGCCCAAGATCGACGACGAGGAAGAAAATAACTAAAAATAACGATGTAGAAATTAGACATTTGTATAAAACTGAACTGTAATTAACGGTACTGTATTGTGTCATTAATTGTTTCGGAAAATCTTGTCCTATTATAGCGTTCGACATCGTCGAATATTTATTTCAAATAATAATTCAGCATAATAAATTTCAAGAAGATGATGCCATACATGTATTTTACTAATCGAAAAAATTAAGTAATCCGTTATATATATTGAGGTACAAGTAAGGCGAAGAGAGTTAAAGATACTTTTAAGATAATATATTATTTTAATTTTACATTTAAATGTTGTTATTTGGCTCGTCACAGTGCTAGCGCAATGCAGAATTGACACTAAAATTTATGGTAGAGTGACACGATGATTAGTATAGCAAAATGGTGTCATCCTCTTAATCAATATTCACATTATTAATGTTCCGGAGACTGTGACAGTATTTTGATAATATCGCATTGTTCTTTTTTTTATATGTAAGAAGAACTCAATATATTTTCAAAAAATTTGATAAATTTTGAATGTTTTATAGGTTATTCTTATATCCTAGCTTAGATCGAAATTTCAAGTTTTGCTTGATGCAAGTATCTTACTTTTTATATGTTTGTCGTGTGTATACGCTACTTTAATATAAAAATACATAATTAACTTACGAGCTGAGGGAATAAGAGGGCTATCATGGATGGAATAGCCTAGAAATAGTATACAGTAAAATCTTACATAATTTGGATTAACCTATAATTACTCTAAGTAATTAAGTCAATGTTTAATCATTAAATATCGATTTATACTATAAGAATTATTTTACACGCAAGCACTCCTCGACAGGTCTCTACAAATAGTAAAATCATTCGTCATTTGTCCTCTTTGTTCTTAAATAATTTTTTTTTTTAACAAATAACTTTATACGTGCACTACATTTAAGAGAGGAAGAAAAGAAGATTTAAAACATTCAAATGAGACATTTTGGCAATATTAATCAGCCTCTTTGGTATCAAGACCCTGATATTGCTTTCTTGTTTCAACTCAATCAAAAGTTATCGTTTGACGAGAGGAGTTCTATTATTTTATTTTATACACATTATTAAAAAGAAGATTGCTATATAAAGAATGCGACAGCTAGCCTTTAGAAAAAATAGTTTGTATATAGATTTCTCTCCAATATGCATATTGTGAATTTTTAAAATATGCTCAGTTATGCTCTCTCGATGGAGACTCACACAGATCTTCACTCGATTAGTTTTCGTCGTCATGTCTTGCTCCGATTTGGCATCCATTTATACGTTATAGATACGCGTTCAGTCTACGTAGTCACAATAATGAATATACATAAGATACTGTATGGTCTCTCCACGACTGAGACGCCATGCAAGACGATTTATATACATATACATGCATATACATATATGTATTTTATGTACACATATGTATATGTACATGTATCGTCGGAAAGAAATGTAAAGGGTCTTTAAGCGTTCGTGCTACCATTACTTCCGTATAAGCTAGGATGTACATATTTGTCATGCAGTGTCCTTAAATGCCTCAGTAGGTTGCTCTTTACGTTGAAGCCTTTTTTACAATAGGAGCAGAGAAAAGGCTTTTCGCCCGTATGCGTTCTCTGGTGGATGACCATCGAGGCGTGACTCGGGAACTCCTTTTGACATATGTTGCACAACTTTTGGTGATTGTGAACCCTCTTCGGCTTCGGGGGTGCAGAGTTGTTCATCAAGGCCAGCTGCTCCTCCGTGTGCTCCGTTTGTATGTGGCGCACCCACTCCTGCGGCGTGGAATACATGTTACCGCACAGATCGCATTTCAAGGGCGGGAAGTCCTTGCTGTCGTCGTTTATGTCGTCCTAAAATTTTTTTGTTTCACGATTCGTTCATGCGTGTGCAAAGAAAATTGCGACACAGTACCTTTCGTTTCTTTCTCCGATTTTCGGTCATGTCAGCGTGCGTGAACTCTATGTGCCTCACCCAATCCGACGGTCTGTTAAACGTTTGACTGCACATGTCGCATGTCAGCGGTGTATACTCCTCCTCCTCCATATCGCCATCCTCGTCCGCGCTGTGCACGATTTCCTGCGACGAGAATAAGGGAAACGTTATTGTCTCTTCATTACATCAAAAGAACAGTCCATACAGTGGCTATTATTTTACGCACTGGTTTGATATCGATCTCATGGTCTATCGTGAGCGATTCCGATGGATCGATCGTCTCTTCCCAATCGATCGGCTCGTCCTTCACTAACAGTTCGAGATTTAGTTCAGTCTAAAAAGGGAGGAAGAACATTAGAACATTACGTTTGTTTGTTGAACGAGAGCTTGCGCTTTCTCCTTATCGCGTCATTACTAAACCCTAAAAAACTAGCTCACGTTTTCGCCACCTTCGCTCTTCGACTTATTCGACTCGACGTCGCTGCCGACGCTCTTCTTCTTCTTGCCGTTCGTCGTCTCAAGATTCTCCTTGTTCGTCTTGCTCTGCTCATTACTCTTCTCCTCTGAGACCTTCTTGACCTCGTTGGACTCGTTGGTCGTCTTGTCCTCGATCTTCTCGGTGCTCTTCCTTTCGACCGGCTTCGCGAGCTGTATGTTCTGGCACGCCGCCGTGGCCGCCTGTTGCACGTTCTCGATTACCTTCTCCGGCGGGGTCGGTTGCACCAGTTTGATCTTTTGTATCTGCCCGGCTAGCTGCGACGTCTCCCGCTTGTCACGGTCGATCTTCTGATTATTCGACTGTATGTTCTCCTTCTTGCTGCTGCTGCCGGTGTTCGATCTCCACAATCCGCGCACACGTAGGATGTCGCCGGCCTTCAGGACTCCCTCCAGCTGGTCATTCGTCACGGTGGCCTCGCCGCTGTACATGTACTGTATTAGGATTTTTAACGTGCGATATCCGATCTCCGTAGGCAACACCTAAAGCATAAGACGCAACGTTATCGAATCGTCTGCTTGAGTTGGCCGTCTATTTGATAAATAACGAAATGGACACTGTGAGGTGTCTGGGGATTTGATTACCGACCACGATTATCGGTGCGTTGGTGTTCGCGCCGAAGTGGCACGTCTGGAAAATATGGCTGAGGTAAGATGAGCAGGCCGCGAGGACGAATCGATGAGCGGCCACGTGCCGGCCGCAGGACGTCGCCAGAAGAACGTCCGCGAAGGATTCCGAGTGCAGTAGAGTTGCGACGGAGCTGTGCAGATGCGCTCCATAGCTGTGCCATTTGAGCTGATAATTCTCCGAGGCGGCGATAGCCATCTTTTCTGTATATCAAACAAACAAAAAAACAATGCCGGATTATTACTGCGTGTGAAACTCGAAGGCACTGGCTGTCGTGCCGCGTTTAGCGATAAACGCACAATTCACGAATTTACGCTCGTTTCTCGGCAATGTAGATTAACTTTAATCAGGCTTTAACTTGCTCTTTATCTTATTCTGACTCTTGAAAATAGAAAAAAAATAGATCGAAGTTAATTCACACTGATCCACGTAGATGTATCAGAGACGTGAGATCGCCATGACGCGAACGGAAAGTCACAGGTGACGGAGCGTCTAGAGATTTCGTACAGTAGAGTTTGTCTATAGAATTTTCAACGAGCCTGTTGCACGGCGTAATCTCGTCGGCAAAATAAATCGACGCAAAATTGTCGCCGTTTACCGGGAACGTCGCAGTACCGAACTTCCCTTCGTCGGCTTCCCGCGTCCTGCGCATTTTTATCCGTATCGATCTATCATCGTCGCGATTACAGTTATCCGCAGAGGTGACCGAGAGAAAGAGAGAGAAAGAGAGAGAGAGAGAGAGAGAGAGAGAGAGAGAGAGAGAGAGAGAAAAGAGAAGCTATATATTATATACGTCGCCCCCCTCGCGATCTAGCGACGATCCTTCCTTCCTTCCTTCCTTCCTTCCTTTCTTCCCTCCCCTCATCACTTCCTGCAATCGTCGCATCGATCGTCAGCGTCGCCGCTCCAAAGGGAGCAACAAAAACCGAAAATGCAAATCGATCGAGGGAGCATGGGGGAGTGAGGGGATGAGGGAAAGACGTACGATACTGCATCATCCGAGGGGTATCTCGCGGGGATCGTCGAGAGTGTCGAGCAACGTTTCCCTGGCCACGCTTTCCCTGGTCGTCGCCGCCCGCGTACAGATCAATGCAGGCCGATAAGAAGTCGCGCAACGTGTGACAACTCGCCGCCACCGTCGTCGTCGTATGTCACTCCCGCCGTTGCATGCAGCCGGAGCACGATTCACCCGCGCGCTAATCGAATTGGCAAAATTCAATCGGGACGGCCTAAGGCTATCGGGTGTTTACTCCGACACCCCTTATTTTCACCGGGGAGATATTACGCGGGGTTCACACTCGGTTGCGTCGACACGCCGAGGAAGAGGAGGCCTGCAGCCGCGTCGATCGTTCGTCATTACGCACGACATTACGCAGCTAGCTCGTGAATCATCCACGGGGAAGAGAATGCGTCGCGTTGAGTACCCTCGATCGCTCTCTAACTCTTCACCCCCTTTTTTCTCTCTCTCTCTCTCTCTCTTTCTATCACTCTCTCCCTCCGTCGTCCTCGGTAACCGCTGTCGCGTCAGATTTACCTGAGAACATTGGCGCACCGGTAATGATGGATGGATCGTGGATTCACTCCCGATCGGTCCGACTCGAATCGCGACGACAAATCCACGGGGACTGCGAGGAGGCTGCTGCTGCTGCTGCTGCGTGCACGAGGAGCGCGGCGTAGCTCGCGCGCGTCGTCGGTGTTTTGAAAGGCGCTTGGCGCGGACGGGACAGGACGGGACGGGACGGGACGGGACGGGGGCACGCGGGGCTGAGCGGATACGAGCATCGAACGAACCGCCGCGTAGGGGCCTAAAAATCGATATTTCGGTCTTTGCTCCATCCTCTCCGCGCGCGCGAGCCGCCGCGCCGCGCCGCGCGGCGGTGGCGGCGGCTCGCCGCCGGCTCACGCCGGCTGCAGGGAGAGAGAAAGAGAGAGAGAAAGGGAAAGAGAGACGGAGCGAGAGGACAGGAGGTAGGGTATGTGCCCCCCTGCGTTCATCATCGATTTTCCCGGCTACCAATCGCACGCATCCATTTATCGCATCGATCGCCCGAGCTGATTTCAGCGTTTGCGTCCGTCCGTCCATCCGCCCGCTCGCTCGCTCGCTCGCTCACTCGCGCGCTTGCCTCGCTCGCCTCGCTCTCTGCGACGATTCATACACCCTCCCGACGACGCGATCCCTCCTCCTCCCTCCTTCCTGCCCTTCTGCCCGACCCTCCCTCCGCTCCTCCACAGTGCCCGCGCGACCGACCTCCCCTTCCTACACACCGTGTCGGCGCGGTGTAGCATATACCTTTCCCGCCACCCCTGCCCATCCCCTCGAGCCGAGGCGACCCTCGCCGCCATCGTCGCCGTACCTTTCGGCTGTGTACCTTCGATCGCAGATGCAAACTCCACTCGAGGGAGATTCGCGTCGCGAGAGGGAGGCCGCCGAACCTCGTGGACGCGACCACCAAATCTCTTCATGCCTGTTGATATCCTCCGCGTTCGTGACGCAGTTTTCTACCCTTGGAGCCTTTTTCCTCCTGGGGATAGAATATATATGTATACCCGCGCACGTCATTCCGATTTGTTAGCGGGGGCACTATCGATTACCCTGCCGCTCGATGATCTACCCCGTCCAGACACGAGGGATCCGTGTCTTCTCCTCCCCTCCTCCTCCTGTTTTTCTCGCGTAGGATTTATTACAGTAGAAAATTTCGGTAAACTTTCCGGCGAAGCTGTCGCCTCGAGATAAAAAAAAAAAAAGGAAACGCGCGCGACGACCGTCCGCGCGTTTCCCCCTCGTTTCGCGCGATCTTGGCTCTTTCAAGCGGCGCGGCCTTACCGATCAATACCAATTGTATGTACGGGCAAGGGCGAGAAGAAGCTGAAATCGCGAGATTAATGCGCGACGTGCTCGCCGACCGTGTCCGTAAGGGACGCGAGGGACGCTTTGTTCCGAACGGCGGCGGTGCCGGCTATTAGATCCTGCTGGATCCCAGCATCCATTACCAAGTCGAAAACAAACGTTTCGATATGTAAACAGACGTGTAATAATCTCTCGATGTATTTATATATGATGAAATCGCGACGTCCGTGTCATCGGTGCATCTAGCTCGGTTGCACGATGCGCCAAGGGATCTATAGATCGGGATTGTGCCGTAAATTTCAAGACTATCGCGCTTCTAAAGACGCTAAGCACGTTTCTTTCGTCGTTCTATCCGTCCGTTTTACCTTATTAACAATAAAGATATAATGAGAAAAGAGCGCGATAATATTTCTATACAAATCTACACGAATATACGTTATGTTTACACAAATTTTGATATAAATTATTATGACTAAAAACTATAATTAAAAAAAAATTAAGGCTGTTAATCTAAGGTTATGACTGTATAATATTAAAAAAAAAAAACGGATACAATACAATTTTCATTATTTCCGAAAAAAATCAAAATTTTCTATGATCAATATTATTAATCGTCTGAAGGCTATAAGTATTGACTTTGTTTTGCATTGTCTAAGGGAATATAATGCAGTCTAGAAGTCGCTTTAGGGAGGGGATCTATAGATCGCCTCGCGCCTCGGGGCTTTGTCGTCCGCCTCGCGAAAATTTTCGCAATCGACAATCGTCGCTCACGTCAGCCCGAAGATGGCGCCGTGGTGGTAGGATTGTTCGATTTTCAGGATTTCTTCGGCCGCACACGGGCACACGAACACAGCCATACACGCGAAACAAGCGAAGCACGGGCATGATACGTGTGCATTTTTGCGCCCGCGCATCTATGCATGTGCGTGTACCTGTGTACGTGTGATGCGCGACGACGTGCCGCATTGCGTCGACGACCCATTTTGCAACGGGGGCGATAAGTCGCGCTCCTCACCCTTCTCACCCTTGAATAATCGATCCCGAGCGCGCGGCGTCCGCCGATCGAGAGGCACCCTCGAAAAAGGCCTCCTTTTTTTGTGTTACCTGTCGCGGCCGTCACGGGAAAGTGGTTAAGGCATGCCGCGTCCATAGCCTCTCTGCACGTCGATCGTCTTCTCCTCTGACTTTTTTTTGCGCGTCTCTCTGATCGAGCTCTCGGCTTTTGGTCTCAGCACGGTGGGATCCGTGACGCCGTCGGATACGCGCGAGAGAGAAGGGACACGGGCCTCGCAGGGGGCTAGAAACTCCGATGATCGATGATCGACCCGCGCGAAAGGGGCGAACGTTTGAATCGCGATCGCTCGGGGTTGCCCGCGATCGGTGGAGGGGGGCCGGTCACGTGGGCCGCCGAGTCACGTGGCGCTTTTGCGCGTGAGCCGCGCGGGAGCGCTGCACGCGCGTTTCGCGAGAGGTCGAAGAGAGCGGAGCACACGTCGTCGCGCGGCGTACTTCACGGTGGTGGTTCCCGTCTCTCTGTGCGTGTGTCTCGTATGTAAATAATGCGCGTAAATATCGCCGTCGGTCGGGGGCTCAGCGTGACCGCAACGGGGACAGCGACGAGGACGATGGCGGTTTGACGGGCCAGTCCCTGGGGTACCGTGACGCGCGTTCAGGCGACAGTGCTCTCGCGTACGACCCCGCGAGTGGCCTCGCTGACCCAATTCTAGGCGCGAGCGAGGTCCCTTCCTTCGCGGCCCTCTCGCCAATCCTTCGTCTTGTCGGTGATCCCGCCGGGACGAACCGCGGCGTCGGCGGCGACGGCGACGACGGAGACGTCGTCGACGTCGCGCGGCGGGTAGTCGGACTTTCCTCGCGACAAAGTTGCGAATAGAGGGAAGAACCAGGGCACCCTTTCGCTTGGTCTTCTCCCCGGGAATGCCGTGGATTTCACAACTTTAGGAAAAAAGTTGCAGCTAGGAGAATTAAGGTTAAGTTGAGGAACGCGGGCGAGATTATTCTTCGTGGCGTGCCCGGAGTGCGACGACGTGATCGCGTTCGCCGGCCGATCGCGCAGCAGGTGGAGTTGAATTCTGCGAGTTCAACAGGCGGCGGCGGACATTTGCGGGAAGGTGGTGACTGATAATAAATACATGGACGCTGCCGTCACCGTCGGCAGCCTCCGCGCTTTTGTTCGAGGACCAGACGACGCGGTACGCGAGATGAGGTATGCCTGTCCTCCGACCGATTCTCGAGCGGGAACGAAGTCGAAGGGACACGATCGCGCGGCATTTGTGATAAATTGCGAGCAGCAGCAGCAGCAGCAACCTATCGCCAGGACCTGCACGTTCATATATGGCAGTACGTGAGGGAAGCTTCATCACCCTGGAGCAAGATGCCACACGTCACGCGAAAGTGGGAACTGTTCCCGGGCAGGAATCGTTTCTGCTGCGATGGCAGGGTGATGATGGCACCACAGACTGGAGTGTTCTACGTCACCGTGTGCCTCATCGTCGGAACCACTGGATTGTTCTTTGGTTTTGAGTAAGCGATGATGTGTCTCATTAAGTTCATTGTCCTTCTTACATCTCGATGTAGAGTTTATTGTAACTTGTGTACTGTAATCCAAGATACATTGGATTTTTTGTGAGCTTAGGATAGGTATTTATGGTCCAATCTTAAGCAACTTCTACACACTCGACATTATTCCACAATATTTGAATGTTGTGATTATCTAGAGGACATATTGATTTGTTTTGTCTAAGAGAATATATTTTTATTATTAACATTATAAAAATTATTAAGTATTTAAGGATTATTTTACATTCAAGATTATTTTAGATTTCTAGATGATCATGAAGCAGCCTTAGACACTCAATATTATTGTACAATATTATCGATCATCTGAAGAGTACATGGAGTTTGTTTTTAATTTTCTATAAAAATCTAGTGCAATATTATTGTATAATATTAATTGTATCTACAGGCTGCTCAAGATTCCATTTAATCAATGAAAATTGATTGTACAGCGTCTCAAGCTTACACTTGAGACAATCTTAAATACAAGATTGAGCAGTGAATACTTTATTCTATTAGTACAATGTGTGCTTTCATGAAAGAACAAGTAGATTGGATTTTTCAAGAAGCTTCTTCTGAACAAGTAATTTTATTTATGTTTTGTTACATTTGATGTCAAGGATGAATCTCAATAGAGTTAGATAGAACTGTTATAATGCTTATGTATTGTAATTAAAAGTATATTGAATACTTTGTGAGATTAGAATGATATTTATAGTCCAATCTTATTCAAAATCATTTAAGGAGTGAATATTAGATAGTCTTAAGGTTCCATCTAGTCAATGAAACGATCCTACAGCATCGCAAGATCATAGTCAAGAGATGAGACCTTAAATACAAGATTGGACTATGAATACTGTCCTTAATCTATTAGTGCACTATACGCCTCGTCGTTGAACAAGTGGATTGTTTTTCGATTCTGAGCGTTGCGTTGCATTTGATTTCAAGGATAAATTTTGGTAGAGTAGACAGAATTGTTACAATAACTTATGTACCCTAATCAACGATATGTTGGATCTTTTGTGACATTAAGATATTCATAGTCTAATCTTATATTTATTATGTCCATATTTTCACCAACGTAAATTAATTTTGATCTAGATTTAACTTTATCTTTTTTTAACACTAAAAGTTTTGGTTTTTATTTACTCTTTATTTCCCACTTAGGCTTAACTTGACCCTTATCTAACTTGAAATTATAGTTTCTATTTACTCTTCGTCTTTTATGATCGTCTTTGGTGTAATTTATTTTATCTTTTTCTAATTTCAGAAGAATTAGAATAAGGTAACGGATAAATTTAACCGAAGTAAAAGATAAGGAGTAAGTTAAAACTAGATTAAAGTTAATCTACATTGGTATAAATTGGTGGACATTACTCTCATATCTAGATCTAAGTATTTCTAGATAAGACAATTTTAAGATTCTAGCATGACAATATAGCATGATGAAATGGAATTTCTGGACAATAGTCTTTTCTCTTTTTCAGTTGTCCATATCTGGCACTAAATGTAACACCAGCAATACCAGTAATAGGAGCTTTATTATTTATATTCGTAATGTCTGCTTTGTTCCGCACAAGCTTCAGTGATCCTGGAGTAATTCCAAGAGCGACACCCGACGAAGCAGCTTACATCGAAAAACAAATCGGTATAAACATAATTACAAATACACACTGTAAAACATTACATTGTTTTATTTAGTCATTTTATTAAAAGATCGATAATATTCAAATTTAAAAATAACAAATGTTTATCATATTTTATTTTCTTTGATGTTAGTTTAAAAAAAAATAGTTTCCTGATTCCAAATTTTATTTTACATATTGAATTGTAGAAGTACCGAATAATGGTAACTCTAAGACATACAGACCTCCTCCCAGGACGAAAGAAGTCTTGATTAGAGGGCAACCAGTAAAATTAAAATATTGCTTTACGTGCAAGATATTTAGGCCACCGAGAGCCTCTCACTGTAGTTTATGCGACAATTGCGTAGGTATGTGTGTATTTTATCAAAATAAGATATCTGAGGTATTTGTTTGCCGTCTTTTATATTATCAGACACTTGTCCAGATCAATATCGAATATGATATACTAATTTAATCACAGATATTAGACGGACGTTTTAATGATAACTATTTTTACAGAGAGATTCGACCATCATTGTCCATGGGTGGGTAATTGCGTGGGCAGAAGAAATTATAGATATTTTTATGCTTTTATAGTATCCCTCGCATTTCTTTGCGTTTTTATTTTTATATGCGCAATCACTCATATTATTATGCGTAAGTATATCTCCATTTTTGAATCATCATGAATGAACAAACGCAAATTCTACACACGGTAAAATTAGAACGTAACACATCTATTTATTATTTGTTCTTGTTTTAGTTACGAGTGATAATAAGCTGTTTTTAGAAGCTGTAAAAGAATCGCCAAGTAGTGTTATTGTGGGAGTCGTGTGTTTCTTTTCTGTTTGGAGTATTTTGGGCCTTGCCGGGTTTCATACGTATTTAACTAGCAGCAATCAAACGACTAACGAAGATGTAAGTACAAGTTTGACAAAATCGTGTATAATAAATAGTGTCGATATCTCTCCTTAATTGCTGTTATGTTACTGTAGATCAAAGGGTCGTTTACGAACAGAAGAGGACAGGACAATTTTAATCCTTACAGTCAAGGAAACATTTGTGGAAATTTTTTTTATGTGTTATGTGGACCAACTCCACCTAGTTTAATCGGTAAGATCTTTCTCGTGCATTGCAAACCGCCGTAATATTCATCTATGCAAATATGCAAGTCATAAGATATAGCGTTGACGTCATCCTTTAATTGTCTATTGAATTCATTCTCGAATCATATCGTTTCAGATCGAAGGGGAATAGTTACACCTGAATACCGCGCGGAACACGAACAAGTTGGTGACGATAATGTAATTACAAATAACAAGTCGTATGGTTCTGCCAAAATTGTGCAGCCTCAGGTAATTAAATTTTAATGCGTTTATTAGCTTACTTTGATATAATATTATTAAGAGAATATTCTAATTTAGAGCACAAAAAATGACCTTTTTTTTCAATTCAAAGAGAACTGTATATATTCTTCTATTTCGCTTTTACTTCCACATACGTTTAATAAATACAAATTTTTGTGTGATCAATTGTTTATTAGTTTTTATGTTGCATAATTTAAAAAATATAAAAAAAGAGAAGTTGATGGCTAACATGATTGCAGCCTTCCAATTTTATTTTAAATAAAAAAGAGTTTTAGTTGTTATAATTCTGAATTAGAATAGATAAAAATAATGCAAATTCTTAAAATAGCGTAGTTTTAAAAACAAGTATTAATTTATATGTAAAAGTTAACGTCGGTAGTTTTCGAGAAATTGTGTCGATCGATTTGACAAATGATTGCAGAAAAAAACATTTAAAATTGAATGTGTTAAGCGGTTTGTGCGCAATTTAAACGTGTCTATTGGTCTGTTCTTTCTAGCTGCACTGTTGCACTGGTGCAATAAGTTAGAATGAGAAAAAATATTGTCTTACTTTAACTTATTGCACCAGTGCAACAGTGCAGCTAGAAAGAACAGACCAAATATTTATTTTTACGAATAAAATCTTTTGGGAATTTGTTTTTGAATCTGCAAATATAAAAAAATATAAAAAATGTTTTTTGAAATTCTAGAGTAGAATACTTTCTTTATGCATTTATTATGTAATATTTAAATACATATATATTCAAAAGTATTTTATATCATTTAACAAATTTTCTTACAATAATATATAAATTTTTAATATTATCTATAAATTCAAATATAAAAATTTTATTAATTAAAATTTAATGATTTAACGATTTGATTTGAATAGTAAAATTTTATCGATTTGGTTCAAGCTAACCCAAATCATTGGATTTGAACAAACTTTGATTCGCACATCTGTAGTACAAATAGCATAATAGCATATTTTCATTTATTTTTATTTATTTCAACAGTCAAACGGTACGACGGTTCAAACGAGCCCTAGCACGGATCTCACGGGTTCGATGAACAACTTAATCAGCGGTCAACATTCTCCGAGAATAGAGTCGATAAACGGTGAGTTGACCCTCTTGAGACATCCTACACGTTGTCCCGAGGACCTACCGAAATATCCGCGCCAATACATAAACGATACTTACGTGCCGCCATACCCGGCGCAGCATTGCTCTCAGGATTCTGTGAAACATATTAAATATACCGAAATAGATCGGTTAAATCCAGACTTTCAGAAGTATCCGTGTAGATGCGAGGACGGTTTACACAAGTATCCTCATAGATGTAGGGAGGAATATCATAGGTGCTCGGATAACAATCTCATATATGATCAGTGCGTAGGGGAACAGAAATATAGTATTGATCTTCAGAAGTATCCTCAGAGGTACTCCGAGGATCACTTGCGTTACAAAATAAGCGAAAAAAATGGTTACACCGATCTGCAAAAGTTTCCCCAGTGCTATTCCGAAGATCCGTTACGGTTCTCGCAGTCGCCGCATATGCTTAAATATAACAATTTGCGGTGCACCGAGCACAGTTTAAAATATCCGATAACGAAGAATATTCTGCCGGCGCGTATATTAGGCACGGGCGGCATACCGATTATCGGACAGACCGCGATTGGCCTCGTGGTCAATAGATTCGGTTCTGGACCGCTAACTAATAATTTATCATATGCGGAGAATTCGTTATGCCCAAACGATGGCACGGAAGAGGATCTCCTAAATCGCCGTTTCATCATGAGTTCACTAAGTGATAATGAGGATATTTAACGTCTATTATCAACCAATGACGCATTTTTGAACTATAAAATTCATTTATAGTAGAGAAAAAGAGAACAATAAAATATTTATTATTACATTCTTATATATATTAAAGAAATCTTGGACTTATTAGAAAGTCTTTAAATGATTAGAATCGTGATTCGTCCTGTTCTTAAGATCTTTCACATTAAGAAAGAGTACTGATTTCTATATACATATACATATAAATGGTTATACGATTGTTCTTTATTCCTTTAATATTGGAAATGTTAAACAAAAGTTATATATACAAATTGCCAAGAGGTTGAATTTAATTGTTGAAAGAAAGAGATCTATTTATTTTTTGAAAGTACCGTTTTGCATTGTGCATAAAATGTTTATGTTAAAAATATGTATATTACAGTTATGGTGGTATATAAGTGAATTAAGGGTATACGATATCAGTTATGTTTATTGATGTAATTCTTCTTTAAGTATTCCTTTTAATTGATATTTTATTATTTATAAGTATATATTATCTATTATCAGGATTTGTAAGATTTCAGATTTTTTTATAAGTTCATGCCAGTGATAAAATCGATATTTTCCGAAAAAAGGCAAAATTTAATCTTTAATCTATTAACTATTTAATCTATTCCAAAATAAAATTCATAATAAATGATAGATATTGATAACAAATAAATTAATTTTTTGTTACAATTGAACAGTAAATGTGCGAAATAGATTTATACAGGCAACAATTTTTAATTTTGTTTTACTATCATTTTTCTTATTAAAATTAATAATTTATATTAATTTATATTTATATTAAAAAATTAGTAATATTTATACCTTCAAAGTTTTTGTAAAAAAAAACTATTTTACAAATTAATTCAAATTAAAAAAGAGATTTTATTATTACAAAATGAATAAAAATCGGAATGTATGGATTTTTCACTCACTGGACTTTTCTGGCCAAAGCTGCCTATTTTTACATAAACAAATACTGTACACTAAACTTCTGAATCTATTATTACTTCTACATATATTCAGTATTTTTGGTTAAAAAATAATTTTGTATTTTGTTTCATGAATTTTGCTAATCGCATAAGTTTCTTTGTTGTTATAAGAACGTATAATATGCAAAGATATCTTTTGTAATACATTTCTTTATTTCTGTATTTAGGTTATTTGTGTGAATTATTTGTATATATATTTATCTAATTTGTTTGTTAGAATATAATTTGTTTGTATATATATTTATCTAAATTGTTTGTTAGTAATTAGTAAAGTTTGGACATAATTCAATAAATTGTATTTCTCTGTTGTTTAAAATTACGTCCTGTTATCGAGGGCTCAGAGCGTACTACTCGGTAAGTTTATTTCAAACATCTTGATCGTCATTGAGTGTATGTTTTAATATACGAATGACCTCTGATTATTTCTTTACTAGTATTAATAAATCACTATACACATGATGTGTTCTTTTTATATATTTTTACGAGACTAATTTTGGAGCAATACATTAATTACAGGGTTTTGGCTTGTGACTAATTGGTTTTTACAATTTGGTTTTACATTGTAGGCGAGATAAGACCTTGTATAATTTGTAAATATGTTAGTAAATGTGTACCCGAAAGTGCATCGAATTTTTTTTGCTCGAGAAAAAAATTTGGGTTCAATATAATAACATTTGATTGTTCAGTGTGCGTATGTTCTCTTTACAAAATTCGTTAAGATATTTTATCAAGGAAAATGTGGTTTGATATACTCGTTTTTTTTGCCTTCACGCATAAATGGGAACAGTGTCTAAAGAAAAATGAAATATTGCAATGCTGTGTTAAATGTAAGATTTTAACTTCATGGAATGTAGGAATGTGTATTGAAGATTAGTGCATTATATTTAATGGGTAACAGAAATTACGATATAAAGCTTGCATCACTGATACATTGTGTGTAAGAAAACACAAGGCCAACGCTGCACCTTTCTGATAATAATATTGTACAATATAATTTTTTTTCTTTTCTTTTGGATATTAAGGAGTTTTCATAACAGCTTGTTTCCTTCACGGTTTTTAATAGCATATATTTATGTTTTAATGCTGTATTTGCACTATTTTTGTACGAGTTTACACGACTATCCACCAAAATAAAATCATTCATCTGGCATTATTCTGTTTTTTAGGTAGTACTACGAACAGTATAAGTCAACTTGTTACCAACGAAATACCGCTAGCATCTCTCAATATAGCACCAATTGATATCGACGAAATTGCTCCGCTGCCTTCTCGTCAGAGTGTCATGGTCTCTTCCACTCTGGACACATCTTCCATACCAACAGTAACTGTAACGACCCCCTTGTCTGCGTCTAAACTTCGATTACTGCAGGACACAACTATGATAGAATCCGCATTAGATTTAGACTCGTTGGAAGACGCGAGCGTTGGTAGAGGAAGTCAGTCGGGGCTTATAAAAATGGGAGTAGTATAAATATCCGCTACGTGAATGATTAAGAATGAGATTAAGAATGAGATTAAGAATGATTTCAAGATCGATTTCTGTTTGGTTAGTGCAGTTTTTAATGGTATGTATTAAAGTAAGGAATGCGCAATTTGTATCTTGTATCTTCGTCGAAAAGAGATTCACAAATAATGATATGATAATTAAATGCAAACATTAATTATCATTAAATACAAGGGTTAAATATTTGCGATGCTTTTTCTTGGAACAGAAAGTAATTTCGAGAAATTATGAAAATTAGAAAATTCAGTCACAAAACGAAATGGCTGGAAAAATTTATACGCTATGATTATAAAGTACAAATATGATTATTTTGATAATTAAATTTGTATAATTAAAATTGCATAATTAAGTTGCAATAACGCGTATTTAAATCATAATTTCTTATGACTATTATTTATTATACGAATATCAAGTTGAGTTATAATAATCATATGTCAGAAGAGTTGATGATATATCCCATTTTTCTCCAAATATTTCCGAGTTAAATGTAGAATCGTCATTAAATGTAGAATTTGCCTAGAAACTTTTAGAAAAATTTTTGGAAAGTATTATTAATGTGATAATTAATTTATTATTTACATTAAATTATTCACAATTCTATAAAATAAAGTACTCACGATTCTATTTAAAAAAAATTAAATAAGATTGCTCTTGAAAAGAAGATATTATAGTGATACAAAAAATCAATCTATGCTACTTAATTTCGTCTATGCAAATTTACATGTATAAGTTATGTTCCCACATAAGAAAAATTTATTTTTCAATTTATTACATCTCTAATTGTTAGAAATATTTACATTTTACATTATTTCATATATATATATATACGATATTATTGAAATCAATTATTTTACTGCAATAGATGTAAAAAGCTATGTATAAAAATCATATTTCTGGCTATTTGTGCTTGTATTTAATGAGGAAAAAGAATCAAAATTGCAATATAGAAACTGGAGTAAATATATTTGAATAGTATAAAAGTGAAATAAGAGATGTTGCTTTCACAGTGCAAGTAAATAATATTTATTGCAGAAAAACGAACCACGATATTTTTTTCGTTATATTTTTTCGATATTCTTTTAGAGATATTGTCTTTTTGAAGAGGAATATTTGTCGTGTACAGTGTAAAAAGTTTTGTAAATAAAATTTTCATACACATTAGCATAGAGAATTTTACAGAATATTTACAAAATTTATTACAACAATTTGCAGATAGCGAGCATTTAACATTAGAATTACCACTGCCTAATTTATTAAACAAATTTTGTATCAAAATTGCATGTTATCTGATTTGGCATTATCATGCGATATATATTATTCGTATATGAGTAATATTGAGAAGACTACATTAATAATGGAGCAAAGTTATCATACTAAAGATGCAAGGATTGCTATTACGAAGACTAAACAATTCTAAGACTATTATTCTTTTGTATATAAAAGTATTTGTGTATGATAAGATATATGTATATATTATGTAGATGTTATAATAAAATCCATATAATATAAAACAAGTTAAAAACATTTTGTATTTTACCCGTACACGCGCGTGTGTGTGCGCGCGCTTACATATTTTTTAAAAATATATTAGTAAAGATGAATAATAATTACACCGCATCGATCAATGAAATAAGAAATTGATCAGTAATGAACAAATGAAAACAATTTAATTTTTACATACATTTTCAAATAAAAAATGATTTTATAATTTTGTATAAAAATTCATCAATCCTGTATAAAAATTAGATCCAAAAACGAATTAATTTGCCGTTTATTGTTTTAAAATTTTGTTATTTTAATATTTTTCTTAAACAATTCTTTTTTTAACGCACAGTATAAATATCAATCATTGATGCTGTAGCGACTGACGCAATAATTTCGCATATATGTAGAGAGATAGTAAACTGTACGTGGTTCTCGTTTTACGCTCAACAAATTGATATTTTTATAGAAGCATTTAAGTAATTATCGAGAATTTTGTCTCGTAATAAGAACGTCATTGATTGGATTAAAGAAAACTGTCTTCACAGTAACTTTCAAAATATGTATATTAAATAATTTAAAAATTTTTTTACATCAAAATTTACATGATTTCAAAATACATTTTATATTTGAAAATGGACGTATATATTATATGACATATGAACAAATTGCTATGTTTCATGTATGCACTGCTAATGTATTAAATAATAAAACATATATTATATAAGCTTGTACATGAGAATAGCTATTAACAGTATAATAAACGCAACACTGAAGTAAGAAAAGTAAGAGCCAGTAAGATAAACGTTTATTTCATAATTTATAGTTGTACCGGCATTATTGTCCAATGGTTTAGTATTGACATCGCTTTGGCAGTAGAATTCTACAGGGTCTGCGTTAAAATATTCGATTGTAATGGAATATATGTAACTTTGAGTTGTAAATTGTTTTACTTTTTTTTCTACTCACCAGCTTGCAATTCTACCTCTTTTTGTACTTGACTCTCTTGCACCTCAAGATCTAGAAGTTCCTGCAATGACAATAACGCCTCCTGTGGTCCTTCGCCAGGAAACAAATAATCCGATAAGGTAACTTTATTTTCCGGTAACGCTATTAATACTCTTCTCGGTGGTTCGTGCAACGTAATATTCTCTGAAAACGAATTGTAAAGTAGGCATAATATAAATATCAATTTCGTATATATGAATATGTGTATTATATATATATAAAATTTATATTAATATAAGATTGTTATAATTTTTACTTTAAATTTAAATATTTATATTCTTTATTTATGTAATTTCTTGATTTACCTTCGGGAGAACCATTTTCTTCCTCTATCAAACTATCCCAATGCATTTCCAATCTGCTTGCCAGCGATCTGACTATATCTTCCTTCACAGCCGTGTTAGCCTCTGCAACACTAGCTTTGGGATGTACAAACGTTCTACTGACCAGTTGCCCAATTAGTCGTATCGATGCATTGCACGACGTTGTTTTTACATCCATATCGCTGTTACCTTGCGACTGATAAAATAAATTTTACTTAATATTACTTTTTGTAAACTTAAGTAAATCTATTCATACTCACGCAGGGAATATACAGGCTAACTTGAAGTGAATTATTACTATCGTTTGTCTTATTTTTACACTCTTTACTGTTCTTTTTTCTTTTGCTAAATGCCTCCAACATGTCATCTGGAGATCTGACTTCTCCCTCGATAACGACGAGCGAAGAATCGATTAAATCTGCTACATTCGTCAAAATGTTCTGTAAAATTTAAGATGTTTTTAAAATGTAACATTATAAAGATAAATTGTTCGTTCGTTCAGTACCTGCAATTGTTTCTTGAGAGTTTCAGGATCCTTGTCTGCGGCAATAAGATACAATTTGTCGAAGTCCACCAGAGCTTCAAGTTGATGCCATTTGGTTGCCTTTTCTTGGAACTTCCAATCCGCTGGTTTTAACATACTGTCCTTAGCAATGTCTATTGACTTGCAAATATATCTGAAAATAAAAGATTCTAGTCAGTAAATTAATTGGGATACTATATTTAATTTCTGTTTGAAAAATCTAGCATATACTTTTGCGTAACACTGTTAAAACTCAATATAAGTTTCTCATCCTGATTATTTCCACAGAGATACTTATTATTCCACGACAAAGTTTTGTGAATTGCACCAAGAACCGACTTCAGCTTTTGTACATTGCTAGTATTGTCTAACGTATCTTCAGGTCCAACAATAAATATTCCGAGTACCCACATTCCACCAGGCAGCATTCTCGTAACCTGTAAACAAAATGCGATATGCAGTTATCTTTATAATATGCTAGGTTGCTTAAATATATAGGCAAATTTTTTAATTCAACAAATTAATTGTATTACGTGCTGCAATATTATACAACAAAGTTGCATTTTCTCATAATATAATAATAATAAGATTAAGTATTTCACAAGTCGAATTTATTTGCATTTCAAACTTTCTATGATTATTTTGCAAAAAGCAGTACTTTCAAGTAGATTCAAACCTGGACAAAATGGATTGGAACTTTCTATAAGTACCTCGAAAAACAAGAATGTTATTTCCAAATCTAGATCAAATATATTCAATTTCTTCAAGTACAAATTTCTAATAAAAAATTTATTTAAATTTCAGTCTTTTAGGATTTAAGTACTATTTGTGAAAGACTTGATTCTTTACACTAAGAATTATTTATAAATATATTTCAAATGTTCACAGATTGAATTTGAAATAGTAGTAAGAAGTAAAGTAAATCTTATTTGACAATTATTTCAGGAAGATTGTAACGTACATGTTTAGCGTGATCAGCAACCCAACTCATAGGTATATCTTTAACAGATTTGATATATGTATTCGCTGCATCTTGTTCTGCAGGTGCTGCAGAACTAATTAACGTCTCTTCCACAACATTCTTAGTGAGTGGAGGTGGTGTCTTTGCTAAGTGCACGATGTAGTCTTTTTGCCCAGCACTCTGTAATACCAAATAGAAAATAGAGTCAACTGTTTAACGGAACTTATTAATGACATGTGTCTGCAGAATTAAATTCTTAAATATCTTGTCTTTAAAAATATCAAAAAGAAAACATAAGTGTGCAATGCTATTTCCAGTTAATTTAAAGTTATTTGAAATACATTAAGCGTGTTATCTACTTGCTCTTATTGCATATGTTAAAAATGAGATCGTTAAAATGCAACCGGCACCAAGAAATTGGAGGAAAATCGGACCTGTCCTAAAATCAATCCTATTACGTAGCCATCCGGCTTCGTTAAAGACGATAAATACGTGCGAAGATGCTCCTCAGCATAAATCGTCCGTCCCATTTCTTTCACGTGCCTATCCGTTCACTGTTTTCTCTCAACGACTTGACGCAACTTGACGTTGCGGCGTTGCGGCGGCAAGCGGTAATTCGCGCGCAGCACCAGCTTTCTCTTTAATGAGTTTCAGAACGCATTCGTGACGAGCATTGTCCTACTCGTGTTCCGAAACTCATCTTTAAAAAAAATTCTTTAATCAGTATTAAAAAAAAAAAAAAACAAATTTGGATCATAGAATAGAAATTATTCTATTTAGATGAGTTGATATTTGTTTAGCTAAATTAAGTTACAGGTAGATAATAAACAATTATAAAATACTTAATTATTATAAAAACAATTTAGGTAAATAATTAATTTAATTAAAATGTTCAATTAATTAAACGAAAAATAACTAATAACAAAAAGTCAAGTAAAAGTTGCGTTAAAATTAAATTGAGTCAAAAGTTATAATAGTTCTAAAATGTATTAATTTTATTTATATTAATTTAAATTTAAGTACGTGTCACGTTTTTAAAAAATTATATATATTCAATAATACATTACGTTAAATAAAAAAACATCAATTACAACATCAATTGATCATTTATTAAGTAAATTTAATACTAAATTGTATATTTGTAATATAAATTAAATTTATATAAAATAATAAAAATAACAAAAAATGTTTTTTAATACAAAAATGTATTTTTTTCTGAAGTTCTTTAAATTCTCTTTTACGCACACAAGTCTAACTTATGGAAAAAGTAATGAGTTAATAAGAATTATATATAAATCACAAAATGACATCCAAAAAGTTAGATCCATCATTCTTCAACAAAAATAATAATAGCCGCAAGTAGCCTTAATGCAGAGTTTAATTTTCCATTGCTTGTTTTTTAATTGCAACGCGTTCGGAACAGGATCTGATTTCAGAAAAGAGATTTTTTACATAATTCATCAAAGTGCCAATTTGCCAATCTGCTTGAAATCTAAAATCATAGTTATATCAACAAATTTCCTGAAAAAATCATGATATTAATAAAAATTGGCAACTTTGCATTTCTTGATTTTTATTACACAAGTTTCTACCTTATTGTTTTAATATATACTATTATCAAAATCGCAAAGAACAAGCGTGCGTGATAATAAAAGGTATACAGTAAAGATGACAAATAAAACGTTAAGCGAAGCATCGAATTCGAGACCACACACGATTTGCCCGTAGAATCGGTAGAAGGGGCTACCAGGGGCCACTAACAAAGTGTTTGTGATACACGTGGTGGTTTCTTAGGGTGCGCGCCCCCTCCACCCGTCCTACGGGTGAGCCGCGGCTTGAATCTAACATCGCTCCGTGGTTTCATTCCGTGTGTGTAATTCGCCGCGTTGTACATAAACGTAGAAAAGACGAATTTTAAGAAGAAGGATCAGATTAAATATACATGAGTACTTGAAATACTGTTCGCTAACCGCGGACACTGCACAATAAAGGATTTTAAAAAGTAGCGGAAATCTTTTTTATAAATCAAAAGATGATGATGTATGGTATCTCTCTTCTCGTACTTGTACTAATAGATAGATCATTTTCAACAATTAATTATTGGGAGTGCGGGGTAAGTTTTATGCAATACAAAAGTTTTTAAAAAATATTATTTTATATTTACGTGTGCGCACGTATGTGTTAAATGTATACGTATTGCTGTAACAATAATAATGTAGCAGAAACAAAATTTTCTAATTTGTATGTTTCGAACGTTTTGAATCGTTAAATTTTTAAGTTATCGTTGTTTTCAACGCGATTTCGGTGAAAATGGTCTACTGATTAATAGAAGATTAATATTATTATTATTGAGTTTTTACTTAGAAAAGAACCAAGCTGGATGGTATTACTTAACGTAACATTTATAATGATCTCAGTGTAAATAAGTCGAACAAACTAGACATTGAAAACAATGCGTAGGACAAGTTAACCGAAATGTGTATATATCATATTTGTAGTTGAATAACTGTTATAAATGTTATATTAAGCCATCCAACAGAGTCGGGACTAGATTTTTGGGCCGAGGTGAAAAAAAAATTCTCCTTTTAGTAGATAATAAAAAAATTGTTTATGACATGTGAAATCAATCAATTAAGAAATAACATTAATTAGCGGTATTCAATTCTTATTGCACTTTTTTTTCTTTAGCACATGACTAAAGAATGATAATTTTTTAAATTGTGTCGTAGCAAAAATAAAAGCAATATGTACGTATATATTTTTTTATAATGCCATTACGTACAATATTTTATTTTGCATATTTTAGGAGAGGTTTAAACCAAAACACCTGACCGTTCAAAACATGCAAAATCATACCCATCCAATTGAAGATTGTCCTCCCGTCGAGGTTCCCAGTAATATAAACATTGTCACAGACAACAGCGGAGCAAGCGGTTACTTTCCTGGTATTTTAAAATTAAGTAGATAAGTTTCGGAACAATTAGATCTAATTATATCTATAATTTATATCGTTACTTTCTTTCTAAGGTGTTGTAAAGGTTGTATTTCCACCTCCTATAATACAATGTGGGTATACAGTAACTTTATTGGTCAATCCTTCGATTCAAAATAAAGATGAATGTGAAACTTATCTGTTTGATGAAACAAATAATCTTTATCAGAAAACACATACGCTAGCCAGGACAATATGTCATCTCATGGCCGAAGATGATCGAGCTATCGAGTATGAGGTAATAAAGAATACCAAACTGTTTTTATTTAATTAAAAATTAATAATGTTAAATTTGTATTTAACAAATTGTTTTTTATATTCCAGAATAACATTGTGCTTAGATATAGATATGTCTTTCCAGGATGCTATGCACTTTTGTTTCGTATGTCTGAATATACAGTTGTAACAGGCAAGCAATTTGTGAACACTAGTTATCAACAAAATGACGTTACTAAACCGCTGGTCTTCTGTAGAACAAAAAGAGGTTCTAAACACAGGTATAATGATAGTATCTTCCTACCATATATGCATATTTTGCTATATTTTATCACTTAAATACTTGAGAAAAAGAAATTTTTCTTAAGAACTGTCCACTTATTAGAGATGGCTTATTGTAAAAAGATTAAATTGCATTGTCTATGATATTTATAGACAAGAATTCCTGATAGATATAGCGCTACCATCAGACACAGGATACGATCTTAATTGGGCAGTGTATTTGATGAAGCAAGATAAAAATTCTAATTGTCACTTGCCATCGTACAAAGAACGCAATGAAACATTTGGAGTCGATTTGGTAATATTTAATTATAAAAAAACTCAATTTCTCGAGTAATTATTTTTAAATATTTGTTGTTTAGGAAGTGAGTCCTCGGAGAAACACATTTACAGATGAAAATTGCAGTGTAAAATTGGTAAATCTTATATTTTTTATTATATTAGAATGATATACATCTTATTATTTTAAATCATTGTATATGATTGAAAATTACAGAGAGAGATAATTATAACACAATATATATTATATATATTATATTATATTAAAATTATTAAAATTCATTAATTTTCAATCTTGTATACATTCAGATGTATGTAAATGATATTAAAATGTGAAAAATTTTCAAACAGGTGCGCAGGGAAAGTGATGGAGAATATGAAAGTAAGCTAGTACGATGTCACCTTCAACAAGACTCGCCACCTGGAAATTATTGTTACTTTTATTCATTGTTCGATAATCGATGTCAAACGGGTACTGTATGGAAGCCACCGTATTCTGTAGATAACGCAAATCCTAACAGATTTACGTATACATGTGAATGGGTGTCGCGTAAGTTATGAGTCATAGATGATATGTAGTATTACAAAGTAGAGTCAATACAGTAATAATAGCAGCCCTTCTAATTGGCGTACCTTATCAATTTTTCGCCATATTAAGAATAATATAGTTTAAACTTCCCATACAGCAAAATATATCTGAGATATAATACTTTTATGCTTACAATTTTAAATCAATTTTAAGAGATCTTATTATTATCAGATTTTCATAGAATTTTACAGGACATCATTATTTAATATCACAGTATTTTTTGTAAAAGGATATCCCTGGGAACACTTGCATATAATTTGATTTGTATTACAGTTGAACTTTTTATTTTATTTAAGTTTGCTTCATATTTATATTGAAATATATTTCATAATCAATAAGATAATTTATACAACATATCTTAAAATAAACTTCGGACTATTTTAAGTATAAAAATTAAAGATGAGATTAAACATAAGAATCAAATATTACATTTGAGATAAAAATTATCATGTCTTTTTAGTATCTTGAAAATATCTCAGAAACATTCTTAAGATATCTCGACAGTGTTATGCAACAGATATTCTGATATATTAGTATATATCTTCAAGATATTTCTGTGATATATTTTGCTGTGTGGATTACTAACGTAACAATTAGTTTTTACAAGTAGACCAGATTTTAGTCGTGACATAACAGCTTTGCAAATCATATTTGTAGCCTGCATGGAAAGTCATATAAATTGGCCGTCTATCTCAGAAAACACTCGGATGATGAAATTGGATGATTTGTACGGAATCTCGCAATGCAACGATGATACTTGTTTCAAATCTAGGATCAATTTCGGTATTAGTGCCATTTCGGACAATGACAGCGAGAAGAGCAGGATTATCAAACGCGACAATCCTTCATGCAATAATATCGTTCTTCTTTATACTAACAGTTCAACATTTTTTATGACATTGATGAAAGGTGTTCGCGAACAGCTAGCTAAAATATGCTCTTGTCCCGTAAGTTTCGCGTCATATAATAGCAATCCATAACATGTGTGTAACACATGTCTACAATTTCTATGATTATAATAAAATATATATAACTCTGTTGAACGCTTCGCATTTTTATTGCGCAAAATAATGCTACGTGAATGTTAATAATGTTCCTTACGATCGACATTCTTAAAGGTGCACGACTGGCATGACGAAGCTGTAAAGAACGAAGTGTCCAGGGTTGGTGTTTCTGCATGGTTTACCAAACTACTTAATAATGGTAGCCGCATCGTTTGGGCAGATACGCCGACTACGAGATCCATCATTAGATCAAACCTGGAGCAAAACAATTGGAAGAAGGTCAATAAATGTTACCAAATAGAGGATCACACCGATGAGGCATGGTTTTGTATGCTGTTCGTAATAGCGAGACGTCAGGAAAATCGAAGCAAGACAATAAACGACGAGGCGCAGCGGTATCCCAGGCATTTTGTCGCAGCGTGAGCGCCCTAATAATTATTACAATTACTTCCACTAACGAGAATATCAAATTGCATGCGTTTCAACTATATTTGTGGCACTGTAGGTTCGATGATTTGGCAATCAAGGGAGAAAAATTAAAAGTGGAAAGCACGGAAAATGCGAACGATCCATTTTTAGAACTCTCTTCTCATGGACGATATTACATCCCGCAGGATCTCGACCTGTTGGGTGCAGACTTGTAAGTATGTCGCATTCAGTACTTATAGATGTTCGACGTAAGGTAATTGCAATTGTATGTGTATATATTTTTAGGTCGGTGAAACGACGAATTTAATAAATATAAAAGACGATAGACTGGTCAGAAGACCTTTATTTTCTTATACCAAAGTCTCATGGGCGCAGCAACATCTGAAATTTATGAAAATGAAATCAACGATATGAAATAACCGTGAGTTCTTTCAAACTCACTGTATAAATTCACGATTGTTCAGCACAATGAGACTTCATTAATTCTTAATTAACACAAAATGTACGTGATATTAAAAATACAATTTTTTAAATAATTTATCAAAGATATTTATCTCAAATAGAATATGTAAGTAAAAAATAGTGTAGGACAACATATATGTAACTAGGTAATTTTCCGTCATGACAGAATTAATATTTGCAGCAAATATAAAATTACGCCGTGATTTATATTCATTGTATATCCGATTAGTTTTTCAGCGATCTTGACGTAAAGATAATTGTACTCTTTTCACATTACTTATTTATTTATAAATTAATTGAACTCTAGTTGTTATATAAAATCGCAGGGAACATATCAAGTTCAAGTTTTAATTAAACTTTATTTTATCGATATATATATAAAAAAATATTTTAATAAAGATTTTCAGAAAAAATAAAATCTTTTTTAGTACATCTTTAAATTCAAACATATAAAATATAAAATAACATTTTATTTAATAGAGTAATTATCACGCAACCAAAAATAATATTCAAATAATTATATAATTGTAAGAAATTGTTTAAATTTAATTACATACGTTCTACTACAGTCTTGATATATTTAAAAATATCAGTTTTAATTTCGTTATATAAAAATTGTTTTGCATTATTTATATCAAAAAATTAAAATGTATCGTAAATTTTTTTAAATTACTCTAAAACAAATATAATATAAATAATTATCAAATAAATTTAATATTTTATTTGTAAATGAAATTTATATAACATCAGAAAGAAATGTTTTTTATATATGGAAATATATTTTTTTCTTTACAAATTTTTCTATATAGGTAAATTTTCAGAGATAGTTTCATACTTTTGTCTTCAAATATATTAATTCAATTATCTTCTACTGGACATAGCCCAATGTGAATCCCGCATTATCCAACAGATTGCGTTCCAAACCTTATCGAAAAATGGCGTTTCAATTTCCTGCTATGCGTTTTCCCCTCGCTATCTCCTTGGCACATACTCTCCTGATAACTTCGATGATTTCTCAAGTGTTCCTCGGGAGATGTGTCGATGTGTGTTGTAACCGTCGGAATACTCTCGCATCGCAAGGTAAACACCGATTAATCATCGTGAACTTCAAACGTTTCCACGTTTATCTAGAATTTATCATTAATTACGGTGTCCCCGGAGATCTCCGATATCATCGGCTTCTTCTTGACCGACATACCACCAAAGTTTCAGTCTGTGTGTCGATCCAGAAACGGCTATCAGCATACGTACAAACGTGCGGACAGCACTCCCGATGGAACGGCGCGTAGCCGACCGTAATCGTCTGCGGGGAGCGAACCGATAACATGCACAATTATTTGATCGACGACGTCCATCGACCGTCGAATAGAACAGGCGTGATAAGAATCACGATTACGAAAGGTGACAAGTGTGACGCGAGCGCGAAGGCCAGCGGAGACGCCGGATTCGAGACGCGGCCCACCAGCGCGACGGTTGGAGGGGAGAGTGTGCCATCGACCAAGGCCACGTGCGTGTGACACACGTGCGCGGCTGTTCACGGTGTGCGTGTCCCCTCTGCCCGCTCTATGGGTGAGCCGCGTCCAGGCTCCGGAGTACATTTACTTGGTATCAATTCACGAGTCTAATGCGCCGCATTTGGTTATTATAGATAAACGTACGCCGCAATGAAGAGTTTATTTTAGAGAGAGAGAGAGAACCGGATTTTTCTAAAAAGGAAACACGTATAGCTGATATACTCGCCGCTGACCACAGCCACTCGTCGAAGTACGATAACGAGGCATGTAACGTTTCAAAAAATCGTGAAGAGTTTTGTTATAAATCAAGAGGATGATGTACAGTGTCTCTATTCTCTCACTTGTTCTGAGCGTACTGATAGTTGGAACACTTTCATTGGATCTTTACTATAATTGCGATGTAAGTTTTATATAGCGAGTGACCAAAAAGTAACACACAATCTGTATTAATTTAAATGTATATTGCATGTTTGCTCCAACGACATAACTTAAAATTAAGGTTAACTTAAAATTAAATTAAAATAAAGGTTTTCAATTGATTTGTGCAATTGAAATTATGTTGTATTGTTTTTCAATGCAAATTTATAATTAATTTTATTTACCAATTTAGAGGATTAAAACTATTGTAGCTGATGTACATAAAACATATGTAAAATTTGGTATATAATTTAAAAATAATTACTTCTTAATTGTCTATCAAAGATAATTCTGATAAGCATTCAATATGCTAAGCCAATAATACTTTTAATCCTTCATATTTTTTAATTTAATATATACATATATTTATATTTTATCATGTAGCAATTTTTTTTCATTTTTTCAGTATATATTTAAACCAAAACATCTTGACGTTAAAAACCCTAACTACGACAATCGATATCTTTTCTTTTGCCCTCCCGAAGAGTTCCCAACTCATGTGGACTTTGTTATAGATGAAGACAGTGAAGAAGATTTCCCAAGTGGTATGCCACTTAAAAATTATGTAATTACTTTTAGAGTGATTAGATCTAGTTGTACTTATAAATTATATTTTTGTTTTTTTTTTGTTTAAGGTATTGTAAATGTTGTGTTTACACCTCCTAAAATACAGTGCGAGTATACACTCACTTTATTAGTCAACCCTTTAATCAAAAGTAAAGAAGAATGTGAAAAGTACAATTTTGAAAAAACCCACAATCTTATTTCAAAAACACATACCCAAAATAGGAAGGTGTGTCATCTTATGAACACCAATAATTCTAGCAAGATAAATCTGTATGAGGTAATGAACAATACTAATCTAATATATACAAAGAAACTACATAAAATGTGGCAAAATCATGTATTGATCACTAATTACAGAATTTATATATATTAAAGAAAAATTGTTTTAAAATAACTTATAAACTTATTTTAAGATAATAAATTATAATAAAATTTGGAAACTATTGAAAATTAAATACAAGAGCCAAACTGGATGATAGTGTTTGAAGTAACGTTTATGTCAATTAGACGTGATGCCAGAAGATAGAAGTTGCACAAATTGAAAGTTAAAAATGAATGTTGAGTACAAAATGTAAAAAAATGTGACATTTTGTAGTCGATCTTTGATATGATTGTTTGATAACTTTTAATCTGTGCGACTTTTAATTATATGGAACATGACTTATATTTAAACATATGTGCATTATATTTGTAATTGGATTTGTAATTGTTACAAATGTTATATTAAGCACTATTCTAGCGCTCATGTGTTTCTTTATCTTGTATTTAATTTGTTTTAAAATAAGGAATGTTAAATTTATATTTAAAATAAATAATTTATATTTTAGGATAAGATTGAGCTCGAGTACGGATATGTCTTTCCAGGATGCTACGCACTACAGTTTCACACGAGTAATATACATAAATCTATAGTAGGCAAGAATTTTGTGAACACTACTTATCAACGAGTCGAAGTTAAGGAACCACAAGTCATTTGCAGATCAGACGAATATTCTAACGTCGAGAAAAGGTACAGAAATAAGATCTTTCCTATATTTTTTTAAAAAAATATTTGAGATAATATTTTTACCTTTTTATCATTTTTCTAAGAAATGTGTCCATTTAGAAACGATTTGATATTGTAAAAAGATTAAATAAATATTGCATGATATATATTTACAGACAAAATTTCATATTGGATGTTACACTACCACCAGATACAGGAGACAAACTTGTTATACATTTGTTTAAACCGCAAAATCAGAATATAAAACAAGGTTGTGCTTGGTCAAAAGAACCGGTAATATATGATTGGACAGTCGATTTGGTAATAATTTAATGATTAAAATGAAATTTTTTTAGCAGTTAGATTTTTAAACTTTTGCTTTTTTTACAGGGAGTTAGTACTTCGAAAAAAGCATTAACCGATAAAAACTGCGATGTAAAATTGGTAAATATTATTTTTCTTAATTATATCAGAATATATGTTTTTTTAATTTATCAAAATATTTATTTTTTACCTATATATATTTAGATGTATATGTAAATTACATTAAAATTATAAAAATTGAAATAGGTAAGGAGAGCAAAAGAAGGATATGAGAAATTTGTACGGTGTCATTTTCAACTGGAGTTACCTATTGCAAATTATTGTTTGTTTTATACATTGTTTGATGATCGATGTGAGAAAGAAACTACTATATGGAAACCACCGTATTATATCGACACAAATATTGGGAATAAAACAATTACATGTACATGGGTAAGAGGTAAGTATGAGCCAAAGATGGGCATATTATAAAGTACAGTTAGAATAATAAGTTACGTTAGGCGTTACGTTAATAAGCTGCTGATTTTCTAATTGATGATTTATTAATTTTTTCGACGTTAGAAATAATAGTTTAAATTTTGTAAATATTAATAAAAATTAATGTTTATAAATAAATTTTCTTTTTAGATGTGATATAATTTTATATTTGTAGGCTGCGTGAAAAGTTTCGAAAATTGGCCATCTGTCGTGAATGTTCAGTCAAGGATGATGAAATCAGATAAATTGTTGAGCACAAGTTCGTATCTATTGCTGCCAATTATTGCCATTATATTAATCGTGTCGGCAGTAGTGGGAATATTATGTTTCTGGTATTATTGGCGTATTCGAAATGAGGAAGTCAGCTTGTATACAAATTCGCAGCATGATGATTCTGATTGCCTTAAATCCATCGATTTCGGTATTGATGAAATCAAGAAGAAAGGAATCAGTCATGATAATTATTCATGCGACGATATTGTTCTTCTTTATACTAACAATTCAACATCTTTTATGGCACTGATGAAAGATTTTCGTCAAACACTTGCCAAGATGTGCTCTTGTTCCGTAAGTTTTGTGTCATATAACAATATATAATGTGTAAAACACAGGCATAATTTATTAATAGGTATTAATATTTTATTTATTATTACTTTGATTCACGAATTTTCGAATTTACGATCGGTATGCTATTGATTAAAAATAAACCAGTGGATTATATAATAAAGCTGATTATATACTAATTATTTTATAATCTAAATTGAATATTAATTTTACAAAACTAAATATTATATTATTATATTAAAGAAAAAAATATTGTAATATTGTTTTTTCACTTGTTGAAGTTAAATCAGTGTTAAAGCTAAATATTAATTTTATAGTAAATATTAGAAAATTATATGAAACTTAATATGAAACATATTTATTTTGTTATTTTTAAATAGATGCCTATCGTTTTAGTATTGTTTTAGTAATAAAATAATTATTTTGCTTAATGAATGTTTTATTTATAAAAAATAATATGCTAATAATATATCAATATGAATTTGAGATTCGATTACAATTAGTTCGACTTACGATCGAAGTCTCGGAACGTAATTTCGTCGTATCTAGAGGGAATATCTCTTCATTAAAGTTTTCGCATTATTTCATTGTTAAAGATGTTTGTCCTAATATTCTTAAAGGTGCACGACTGGCATGACGGAGCTGTATGGAATAAAGTAGCCAAAGTTGGTGCCGTTTTATGGTTTACCGAATTACTTAACAACGGATGTCGCTGCATTTGGATAGATACACCAGCCACGAGATCTGTTGTTATATCAAACTCGAGAAACAATGAATCGAGCGTGGATGAGCTCAGTATATGTTACAAAATACACGATTTTCGCGACATGGCATTTCGTGTTGTGCTTGAAGTGGCAAAAAGCAAAGTAAACGACGTCGCGCGACAGTATCGTAAACATTTTGTTGTAAGGTAAATATCTTAATATAATATAATAATTAATATTATTTTCACTAACGTTTGATTAATTACGTATGTTTATATTTATTTGATGGCATTGCAGGTTTGAAGAAATTGAAGAATTAAAAATAGAGAATACAATAAACGTGAACGATCCATTTTTAGATCTCTCTCCTCACGCGCGATATTACATACCGCAGCATCTCATGCAATTGTGTTCGGACTTGTAAGCATGTCACATACTGATGTACTTATTCTGTAAGGTGATTGATCCTATTACAATTGGCGTACTTTTAGGTCGGTGGTGAAAGCAGAAATTTAATAAATATAAAAAACGATATGATAGAAGATCTTCGCCATATTTTTATATAACTTTATAAATCCAGCCGCAGCAACGTCTAAAATTTATGAAGGTGGAGTCAGTAATATGGAATAACTAAATAAGTTATTTTAAATTCTCAGCGTTATATAAGCCACGACTATCCTACACAACGAGACCTCCTAGTGTTTTCCTAAAGCGCAGTTCGTGATTTTAAAAGCACAAATTTTTTATAATATGTCAAAGACACTACCTCATAGTACGTAAGAAATTGTGTAAAGCAACATATAGTTGTTTATAGGTGTCTTCCGTCATGACAGAAGAGTTAATATTTGTAACAATTCTAAATTATAGGATTATTATTCTATAATTATATTTGTTGTTTACTTTTTTTGAGCGATATTGATGTGAAGACTATCGTTGTCCGATACTTTCACGATTAATTATTTAACGTTGAATTCGATTTTGCACAATTGTTGTATATTGTTTAAGTTTTAATTAAGCTTCATACATTTATTATGTTGATATAAAGATGTATATTTGACATATAATATATATATATATTTTTTTTTAATAAAAGAACTTCGAAAAAATAAGAATCTTTGTGTCATTAATGTTTATGTTATTTTTTATTATAATGTTTATTTCATATTTCATTGTTATCATATTATATATTTATAAAAAATCAATTCATTATCTACAATTTAAGAAGGTACAAATAAGTAGGCAAAAGTGTGATCTTGGTAAAAAAATTAATTTATTACTGCTATGATTTATACTTCCTACTCTTAGCTGGATGTATCCTGTATCTCTTTGGGCGTGTTAATACAATTGGTTGCCTAATTACAGGCGAAATGTCTGTTTAAACAATTTAAATGTGTTCATATAAAGATTAATAATAAAAAGAGAACTCTGATTTCTACATTATATCAAAATATTATGAAAAACATTTAGAAATGTTTTATGCACGTGCGCGTAATATGTTTATAAAGTATTTGTACAAAGAAGAGATTTTAAAAAATTTTATTTTTAGAAAATAAATTAGTTCTATAACTTTACGTCCTGTAATGTTGAAATAGATATTTGTGCGATTAGTGCGGTGAGTTTGTTAATTGCTCGCAAGTGCAATATATGGACTCACAACTTGAAGGCGAGTACGTTCACCCGCACGAGTGGGCATTTAGGCAATAATCGATCCGCATGTGTCGCACACAATATTTTTTATTAGCTGTACATTGAAAAGCTGGTTCTTGAGTGTGAAGTAACAGATAAGAAAAGAATCACTTTTGACGCACAGGTAGTAAAAAATATTTTTAAGACAGTTTTGATAATGGGCATAGTTTGGATTGTCAATAAATTATTTTTTTAATTAAATATAATTCATTGTTAATTAAGTAAATCAAGAAAAATAATTCAAAATTGATACTTATCAACATAATTAAACATAATGTTCTTGCTAATTTAGGTATTGATAACCGTTCGAAATAATTACGAGAGCAAAGGAACATCATGGAGTAACACGCCATCTCAAATTCAAATCTCAGCTTACAGCTGCAGAAATGGGACAGTCACATTGATACGTTTTGAGCTTTACTAACATTCTTTCTGTCATCTTGAATGATTTTTGAATGCTGGGAGATCCAAGTTCGAATCTTGGCCGAAACATTATTTTTTGCAATAAATAATTTACAGTTTATCTGAGGAAGGAGGAATCTTAAATGCTTGTTAGCATCATAAATATTGAATTGCTTGTCAATTTAATTTGTGAAATTATGCATTCTAGGTTCATACATGTAGCGACTGTGTTTCAAGACCGACAAAAATGTGGCGCACAATTCATTATGAACTGGAGATAGTAAAAATCACACAAAAATTCGACACCAATCCGCTGTAGACCGATATGGGTGATATCATTTTTCTCTTTATGTTTGACATTTTCATCGGTCCTATTTAGTTATTGTTGAATTATTTTTCTTGATCTGGTCATATGATGACGTATAACACCAACTAATTAGTTAATTCAGTTGAATCATTCAAGATCGAAATACGTATGACATTATTCGATTTATGTTTCTAATGTCAATTTAATTAGACGCATTAGTGCGTATTGGTGCACATTAAAGCCGTGTTCATAAGAAAATCGAACATATAAATATGCTTAATATAAATATGTAAATATAAATAAACTAAACCGCGAAACTTTCTATACTTTATTATGTTGTTGGACAAAATATGTATTTTATTAAAGATAATTGCATTTTACTTTTACACGTAGACTAGATCAGTATACAACGATTCTAATGTTCATCAGAATGTGATAATGGAAATTATTATAATAATCTATGTATTTGAATTATACAATAAGCGCAATCAGCTTGACACATCAGCCGGTTTTTGTTTTTTTAAATCTATTATATTCTCTAATTATATGATATAAAATTGTAATATATTACAATATAATCATTATAGCTATCATACATTTATAAATTAATTGATATAAGCAGAATATATGAAGGGATAAGTAAACAGCCGAACGAGCGAAAAAATAAGATGTTTAATAAATGAAAAGTATAATTGAAATAAATTGAATGTAAACAAACACGCATCTCTCGATTATATTTAGTTTTCTTCAGCCCTGCAATAATAAAAATACGTAATTACATAATTAATAAGATAAGATAAACATCAGGAGGAGAGTATATCAATATTTGTGAAAATATAAATTGGCGCGTGACACACACACACACACACACACACACACACACACACACACACGCACAAATCATCTGCTCATTTCTCATTTAATGGATTCTAACGAACGCACGTTTATTGTTCTGACGTCGTCGGGCGCACATCGAATCTCGCACACGGGGAGATGTTTTATTTCAAATTGCGCGTAACGAAAGGCCATTTCGTGCAATCTGTCACACAAAGAGGATGTCGTGGCATCGCTCTGAAAGGGAGCTAATTATCGTGCGTACGAGAGAGACAGGGGGAGAGAAAGAGAGAAAGAGAGAAGCACACACCCGCGAGAACGGAGAACGGAGAGGCCCTCGAGATATTAAATATTACGCTGTCGCGTGAATTACGTATTCTTTTTTTACATGTCGATTGAACGGATGTGTATATAACTCTTAACCGTTAAATATATTACAAACCGTCCAACAATCCCCATTGTTGTCGCGAGCATAATTTTGTACAAATGGCCCCCCTTCTGGAGGCCGTCCCTACAAAATTTGTGGTAACGACCTCGATATCGCTGACGAAATCCAAATTTGACGGCACAGCTGTTTTCGCGCGAACACAACGCTTTCCGCAGGAGAGGGGAGGAAGGGGCCGTAGGGAAGGCGGGGGCGGGGACAGGGGTGCGGGGCGCTCGTCTTTGATCCGAAATATGCGGTCAATCGCATATTTCGAATCGCATTCGGATCGGATTCGCGAACGTTGAGATTAATTCAACGATAACGGCGAAATATTACCGCACGGCGGTATCGCCGTGAATAAAAAAAAAAAAAAAAAAAAACGAGGCGCACACAATAAGCAATTGTGTGCGAAAAAGGAGTTTTGTAAGAGAGAAGCGCGCCGGCTTTTACGCCGCGCTGCGCCGCGCCGCGCCGGGGTGAAAGTTGAACGTTCAATTTTTCGCGTGAGACCTCTCTTCAACTTGGGCGCGAGAAGTTAATCTCCCGTCCCTAAATTAATTGAAGCCGGCGTGAATCGTCGGCGGTTTTTTTTCTCTCGCCGCCCTCGAGGATAAAGCGGGAAGGGGGCGAAAGGAAGGAAAGGAAAAAAAGTGAGAAAAGCGAGGAAAAGCGCTCCTGAGCGTGATAACGCAGGAATGTACAAAGATATTTCTACACGCGCGCATGTCGCGGCGGCGGCGGCGGCGATCGGCGACCTGACGGATAATTGGAGCCATCTTCCTCCCCCTCCCCTCCCGCCCCTCCCCCCCCCCTCGATACGATCACTCTCTCAATAAAAGTAATTATCGTGTCGTCCTTTTGAAATAAAAATCGATTGGGGGGAGGGGGAAGGAGAGGCCTAGATGAGGGCGGAGGAACAAATTGGGGGAGATATCTATTACGCGCGTACAAACGACCCGTCGCGGATAATGAATTCGATTGTTTGCCGGTGGTATTATCGCCCTACTCCCCGGTAATAACGGCCAATCGGGTGGAGGGAAGGGCGCCCGCTGTTACATTCGAAATATATAAATGGACCAATAACTGTTATACCGCCGTTCAGTCGGGTCCCTCGATTCACCGGTAGATAAACGCGTCTCTCCTCTCTCTCTCTCTTTCTCTCTCTCTCTTTCTCTACTTTCTAACCCTCTCTCTCTCTCTCGCTTTTCTTTTTTTTTCCTTTTCGCCACAACTCACCACCGCACTCGTCGTCGAACGCACTCCGGAAAATCGGCCCGGATATCAATTGCACGTACGCACGCACGCAGGCATGCACGCACAGGTGACGAAGGTAAGTCGCACGCACCCACACTTTCTTCCATCACGTACCACCCGGCGTCTTCCTTCGACCGGCGAGCGAGACGTCCGAAGTCAGCGGCGGAAAAAAAAAAAAAAAAACAATCACCTCGCGGGACTCCCCGGGGGTAATAGCGAGGGATCGGAGCCGCTCCGGGAGTGCGCGCGCTCGCAATCGGCGATATAAATCGGCCCGCGGATTCTCCGCCCGTGAATCCTCGCGTCTGAAATAAACTTGCTTATGTAAACGCAACATTTTAACGTCTACTAGAGGAGGAGGAGGAAGAGGAGGAGGGTAGGGGGCCTGTTTAGAACCCGCCGGAGAATCCCTTAAAGAAACCACGGATTCCTCCCGCGGGCGCGAAAGAGACAGAGAGAGAGAAAGACATTTCTCTCCCCCTACCTTCCGCCCTCCCACCCTTCCGCCCTCGCGAAGACGATCGGATGTGAGCCACGCGCGTCAGACCGCGCGACGGTGTGTCGTACGGGGAAAAAAAGAGGTAAAATAAAAATTAAGGCATCCGTATCAAAGGAGCGTGGCTCTCGCGCACGTGTCGTCTCGCACGGTCGTCGCACGTCGTCTTCCCTCTCTCCGGCTTGAGGCGGCTAAGGCAAACCAATCCGGGCCGAAACGGCTGATGCAACCGCGGCAAAACGGCGCATCTGTCGCTCTCACTCACATCTCACCGCCGCGCACATCTCTCCTTTTTTTTTTTCAACAATCGCGCTTGACACGCGAGACAACGGGAGCGAACGGGCGGCGGGCGGGGCGTTTCTGTTCGATGTAAATTAATACGCTACTTATTCGCACGTACGCGTACCGCAGGGTGTTTCCTCCGCGCCTCTCTGAGTCTGCTTTTCCCTCTTGTGCCGGAAAGAGTATATCTCTCCTATAAGTAGTTCGTCTCTGAATCGTCTGACCGAGACACGGGGCTTTTGTTCGACCAAGGAGCGAGCGGATAAGATTCCTTTCCTCCGGTTAAATTCAGGTAGAACCTCTTGCAGAATTTCTATTTGCCATAGCGTACCCCCCCTCATATACGAATTGGAGCACTTTTAAGAAATACTGCCTCAACAGCTCAAAGAGATACTGAGCATGTCACAGAGGTATATTGAAACTCACAGAGCACTCGAAATACGTACTTTTATTTATTTTGCAAAAGTTCGTAATGTTTATATTCTGTTTATTTATATAACGAGAAATTATTATTTTGTATATAATTGAATATATGTACTGTACATGAAGTTATTAACACTTTAAATTCATTTTATAAACTCGAATTTAAATATCATTATAATAGCAGAATGCTTTAGTTAAAAATTGTGAATTGCAAATATAAATATTGCAAGTATATGTATGCTGTTGTTTGTAAATTTTTTATAAGTCTGAATACAGAGAAACAGTCCTTGGTAAGAGATTACATGAGCAATCAAATTAGATAATTAAAATTATGTATTTGGAATCTAAAACAAACTAAAATTGATTATATGTGTTTGAGATACAAATACACATCAAAAAATAAACCGTTTAAAATCAAAAGTAAACTTTGAAAAAAGAAAACAATTTTTTATTTACAAAGCTGAAGGAATAAAATTTACAGTAGGAAATGAAACTCCGTTTCTAAGAAGGCAGTGCTTATCGGTATAATCAATGGATCATGAGCTTTAGGAAGGCATGAAAGGCATCACCTTTACCGCGTAACTCGAAAGTAAATTCTAAGAATATACGACAAATAATATATTGATTTAGATATAACGAGTACAATCCAGACCAATTTACTAATGATGATATATTATAGAAAATATAAGAATGTTCTCCCATAATACACGATACGTATATTCACATTATAGATATTCACATGATATCATGTGCTATTACGGCTGAGAAAATCTATATCTTTTCTTGGAGCATTTGTCATGTACGTAAATTCTGAAATATCCCATAATTCGTGTAAAATATCTGAGAAAGTTTCTAAAAAGTGATAAAATCATACAGAAATATGTATTCTAAAGAATTCAGAAATTTATATAAAAATTTTGTAATTCTTAGCGAAAACCTATTTATTATACAATTATATGAATGTCAGAAATTATACAGAGGAAAAATTCTGAGAAAAAAATGTAAATTTTTTCAGTATTTCAAAAAGTTCCAATTCGTACAAAAATTCTGAAAACAAATTTGTTAGGTGCTACGAAGCTCTACCGTCAAAGAGCCGAAGTTGTATTTTAATATAACTCTTGGTAAGATAGTCTAGGTAGCAAACTGACGTTATTGTCATTTTCACATTAAATAATGTCAGCTCGCTACCCAGGGGGTCACACCGTAATAAATGATTGACCGCGTTAAGGAAAGTCTATTCAAGATGGATCAAAAGATTGGTAAGACTCGAGGGGGAGGGATCTATACCACTTGTGACCCTCTTGTAGAAATTGACCAATTTAGTATTGTATTAATCACTTACAATGAGTATTAAAAGTATTGTTAACAGTGCATAATAAATAATTAATACAGTACTCAACTGGCTAATTTTTATAAGGAAGAGTCTCCGGGCAGAGAACAAAAAGTTATCGTGACGTCAAAATCCTGATGAAAATTTCTCTTCAGAATTTTTATACGAACTGAAACGCATTTCGGAAATGCTGAGAAAACTTACGTCATTTTTTAGAATCTTTCAGGATTTTCAGCAGGGTTATAAATTTTGTTTTAAGAATTTTTTACGTAATTTTTCAAAAATTTTCACCTTTCAGAATTTGTGTATCATTTAATAATTTTTCTGAGAAGAGACGTGGATCTCAGTGTTATTTAAAAATATTCGTATTGCAACTAAATTCCATGAAGAATTTTCGTCAGGGAACGTTTTTCCAAAATGATTATTAACGAAAACTCACTTTTTAATCAAATCGTGATTCATTTTTTACATCGTCTTGACGTTACTGTGACTCGTTATTGTACGCGAGACACCACACGTAGGGCACAAGTGACGCGATATTATTCCGCACGTGACACGAACGTTTCTTCAGCACGAGATCCTTGACATTTCGTCATTCGCTCCGGTGAGACTCTCTGATGTCGATCTGGTGCGCGCGCGCGCGCTGGAGGTAGACGCGCGGTGTTAATTCGGTCTGTGTCATCCGGTTTGCGAAACGCGTCGGGCTTAAAATAAATCGCGCCCTTGCCCTCCGCTATCTCGGGTAGGGGAGGGGGGAAGATGCCCCGGGCGTCTAGTCGTACTTCCTGAGGGTACGACAAATCCGCCTGATAAATCCTGATGCATCAAGGCTTCTCCTATTTAACTGACACGCCGTTCGCAGATGCGGTCGTGTCTCTCGAGTCTCGCGCACCTCCTGGTGCTCGTCGCCGCAGCCGACGTAGCCCTCGGCAGCCCTTTGACGTTCTTCCTGCTGACGAATGCATCGTACGCGCGGGCGAACGTCGGTCAGTCCGGCACGGCGAACAGATTGAGCAGCGACGCTAAGCCAGCCAACGGGAGGAAGGTATACAATTTTTGCATATTGTTGCCCTAGTATTCTTACGTTCCATTTTTCACCAGTGTTGATTTTAGGATTTGTTACCGCCGACAGTATCGGATATTCGAAGGTTCGAAGGAATTTCAAGTTTTCGAAGTTTCAAACCTTTCAAGTGAAGTTGAGAGCTAACAGCTTCGAATATCCGAAGTTGTCAAAAAGCTGCAATAGCCCCAGTGGAGATTGTAACTTCGATCTCGTTATCTTCCTCTGATTCTCAGAACTTGGAGGACGATAAAGTAAACCGAGATTAAAGTTAATCTATATTGGTGAAAATGGAAGAATTCTTAGAAATTTTTGAAGGAAAGAAATCACTTTTTTCCTCAAAATTTTCTAAGAACTTTTCTTGTCGCATTTTTTTAGGTTTCGTAATTTTAAGCTTATCCAGAAGATATATCCTTCGGACATGTGCTATTTGAATAAGTTCACCCTAATGTGCTCTACGTCAATTTAATAATTATTTATGCAACAAGTGCGGCTAATTGCCCGTAAATACGTTCACCTGCACGTGTCGCGCACAATATTTTTTGTTAGTTATGTATCGAAATGTTAGTTTTCTCCTCCTTGAGTATGAATTGACAGATAAAAAAGACAGATAAAAAAAAAAGGATCACTTTCGCAAGTAGCGAAAAATCTCTTTTGCATTTAGAAACTCTAATAAATAATACATCAATAATGTACTAAATATAATTCATTAATGGCTTTTATATATTTCGGAAAAAAAGAAGCAAACCGGGTTTCTCCTCAATTTTAATTTTCCTGAAAATTAACAACGTTAGTTAATCAGTTTGAACGGATCAATTTAAATCTTAATTTCACCTTTCCGTGATCTTTCTCTCTCTCGTATTTTGCCAATTGGCTGCGCGATTTTTCGGCTCCGTTCCAAGTCTACGGGCCATCGCGATTCTCTTTCCGTTGTATATGTACGACATATCTATAATTCCTTCCTCTCTTGTAATATTTCGGAAATGTCCGTTCTAGAATCCCTTCACGTCAACGTGGACCAGAATTGTGCAGAATCCGCCAGATTCCTTAGAAGTCGCCGTCGGGTAAATATATATACACGCTTTTATATAAAAACTAATGACTTTAGTGTATACACACATAACACACACGTACACGCGGAAGGTAATGTGATCGCATTCCAATCGTTCATTTAGGAGTCGCGTCGAACTGCAATGTGAGGTAATTGGGAATCCGCCGCCCCAGGTCTACTGGATAACCGGAAACGAGCCGGAGAGGCAGGTCAGTCTCTCAATCAACGCTTTACGATTTTTTTTTTTTTTGGAGCCTTTGATTTATAATATCTAGTAAACAATTTATGATTAAATTGTCGTCACATTATCAATAAATTAGCACAAAATTTAATAAATATTATATAGCGTCTATATCCGCAATCAGCTTGTGATTTGCTGGCAGAGTTTGCGTCAGAATTTAACAAAAAATCGAACATTCTGACAGCAATTTAATATCAAACTGAATCACGCACTACTTGCTCGCTTTTCGACGACAATTTGGCGACCGATATCAGGCCGTGTTCGATATTTGGCGACTATTTGCTGGTAAAGTTTGTAAAACACATTTTGTTATATTTCTGTTGACATTCGTTTTGTAAAATAGAATTCGTGTTCAATTTGATGCCACTTTGCTTACAAACTTTCTAGCAGACATTTGGGTATTATTTGCTTTAGCAATCTTTTATTCTCTTCAAGAAAGAGTGAGAAGCCTTTAGGCTCTAACTCTAACATCCTTCTCGGTTTCACTCTCGTGTAGATGAGCCCCTTCTTGAGAGTATGTGTACTAGTATATTACTAGTACATTTATTTGCTTTAGCAAGTTTATCTATATCTGGAATAACTCATCATTCTCGCAGATTCAAGAGCTGACCGCGCGGGCCCAAAAAGCGAGCGACATCATGGACACGGAATGGGACGGAGTCAGTCTGGTTACTTCCACATACGTGATCGATTGCGTCAGGGCTGAGGATCAAGGCTTGAAGTACTGTGTGTCCGTGTCTAAAAACGTGGTGGCCCAGTCGGCGGCGACGGTACTTTTGGTTAACAGTAAGCACAAAAACCAATTTATTTCGCCGGATCGATACACCTTACCGTCTACGGAACGTCGTTTGTTCAATCGCAACAATTTTAATTGTCCGCAGGCACCAAGACTACCGAATGCAGCAGCGAGAGCCAGCCCACGATCACCCTGCACTCTACCTGGCGATTCGCCCTTCGCGACAGCACGGTAATTCTTCCGTGCAGAGTCGTGGGTCAGCCGACGCCTTTTCTATTCTGGATAGACAATGCGGACAAGATCGTACATCCCGCCACGCACGACAGGCACACCGTCCTACCTAATGGCGATCTGCAGATTACGGAGCTCGAATGGATCGATATGGGCCGGTACACGTGCAAGGTGCAATCGGGATACACGGAGAAGAGCGTGTCCACATTTCTGTATCCCGTACTTCCCGTATGTATATAATTGACTTTCGCAAATTCATCTTTAATATCTTTAAAAAATATATCGATATTTAAAAAACTGTAATAATTTGAGAGATATTAACGCGCCCATAATACTCTGGAAATATATAGATAAAGCCTTTTTTAACTGCAAAATAAGGGTATATGTACATAATCCTTCGTATTTTTTGTTTCAGAGTGAAGCAAATGAAAGGCAAATGATAAATTCCTTGTAAAAAGGATTAAAAAATTCCTGCATTTTCAATGCTTTTATTGTAAGCATGCATAAGTGACCAAAAAATTTATCACATTCATCTTTGTCTATAAAAATAGAATGTAATTTAATTAGAAATATTGTGTACTAGAGAAATGTACTTATTTTTTTTTAAATTAAATTTACGATACCAGTGCTACTTGTCCTCGCTTGATGTTTGAGTGACAGATTCGCTTCTCATGTTGGATTGACGCACAAAAAAATTTTCTCTTGTATTTGCGCATCGAAGAGAATTTGTAAATGAGTTGAAAACAATTTTAATAAACGCGACCTATAACATCTATGTAAAAATGTTTACTCCTGCTATTTGTAGAAATCTTTAAATACAGAACTTTAGAAGAATTAAAAAACTCTTTAGTTCATCAATTAATATTCATAAGGTATATCTTAAACTATTTAATTTTATTATATGTGCTATTTATATTTATATATCGTACAAAGTTTATAACTTATAAATCTGTAATGGAATTTGCGATAAGAGTTAATTAATGAATGCAAATTACTTACCACACAGTTGTCCGTTAGACTAACTCCAAATAAGAACGATATTCAATAAATCTGTCAGAACAAAACGTATGCTATTTAAAGCTATTACTTTTTTGCCTCGCAGTTTCATTTATATTATAATATAAATTTAAAAACAAACGGAAGACGCTTATATTTATTAAATCGGTTTATTTAAGCAGAAACAATATCTTCGATTCAAAGTGTCACTGTTTGTCAAAATGATAATAATAAAAAATGATTTATTTCTAAGCGGAATCACAAGTTGAATATTGCATCTGTTGCAAAGGCCATCAATAAATACTATTGTTCTATATATAAATGTATTTATGACAATACAGAGCAAAGTCTAAAAATTATATGGGAAAAATAGTATGTGAAACACACGCATAGTATCACGCATCCCAGTATCGAAGTAAATTCACGTAACATACGGAACATCTGTCCGAGATGTTCGGGGGAGAAGTTGGTAGGAGAGGGTAGTAGACGAAAAAGGTGAGCATTAACGCTTACGGGGATTTAGAATCACACTCATCTCCACATTTTACGGATACGGCTCTCTAATGTGTAATAGTCGCAACGGAGAGTAGTGTAAACTACACGTAGGCGTACACACACTCTTCTTATTCATTTACCTCTAGTGGCTCGTATCGCCTTGCATATTTCAATCCACGGGTGTCCGTAGGAACTGCAAACGTCACACACGTTATTAGTCGAGCTCGAGAACGGTTTTTGTTGACTAGCTTGATGCCCGGGTGTATTTGGCGACGAGGAGCCCTCTCTTTTTGATTTACACATGGTCGACGAGAAACGACGGGAGAAATCGATCGTCGAAGGCGGCGGGGAGGCTGGTGCGCGGGTCTTGCGCGACGGCAGCGTTGCTGAATTGTACGGTAGATTGTTCGACGAGGGTAGACCGGTGGAGGACGATCGATCCGACGACGGCGATGACGATTTCGTCGTCGATCGAATCGACCGGCAGGATGGTGAGGACAGGCGCATACACCGCAGAAGGTTGAGTCAATCGTTGATCAATCCTTGAGAAACGCTAATCAGCTGCTCCTTCAGGACGCGGAAGGACGGTCGTACCTCCGGAGAATGTGCCCAGCATTTGCGCATAACCTGGAATTAGAATCCGTAAATAACTTGTGACTATCTCGACGATCAAGAACAGATGAAAGAAACTGCTAATTTACCTCGTACACTTCCTTGAAACAGGCTTTGGGTCGTTCCAGGATGATTCCTCGTTGCACTCGCTCGACAACTTCCGTATTCTTTAGGCGACCGTAAGGCATCTTTCCGCACGTGAATACTTCCCACATAAGCACTCCGTATGCCCACACATCCGATTTCGAACTGAAGCGCGTATAATTCAACACTTCCGGTGGCGCCCATTTAATGGGAAACTTGGTGCCACCGCTACTGGTGTATTGATCATCGAGTACGTACCTGGAGATATTCGCTCGATCAGTTAAATTAATCATTAATATGTCCTCTATTTTAATCAAGTTTTTGTAAAATATTGGATGCAAAAATAAAGTGGCTTACCTAGCTAAACCAAAATCTGCAACTTTTACTACGTTTTCTGATCCCACCAGACAGTTACGTGCTGCAAGATCTCTGTGTATATAGTTATGCCTCTCTAAATATGCCATTCCTTTGCAAACCTGTACAAAGAAATGTAAGTATCAGAAATAAAAGATAAAATAGAAAATTTCAATCTTAGAATTCTGTTGACGTCTGCAAGAGACGAGAATTAGCATTACCTGTATACACATATCTAACAAGAGGCCAACGTTTGAGCCTAATGAGGCTTCGTGACGGCGGAGGTAGTTGAGAAGAGATCCGTGTCGCATGTATTCCGTGACAATGTATATTGGTCTATCTTTACTGCAAACGCCGTACAGCTGGACTAGGTTTTGATGTTGCAGTTTTCTGCATGAATAAATAAAACTAGTTACGATAAAATCTTAACCAAAGGTATGGTCATACTTAGAAAATAGTACCGTAACATGATAAAGTTATTGATTTAATTAAAAGGATCCCAGTCGAGTGCCTTGTTCGTCGAAAGTCTCGATGCGGAAACTAAATTGAAACTTACGTCATTACTTTAGCTTCCTCTATAAAGTCGTCCTCGGACATGGTTCCCTCTTTCATCATCTTCACAGCGACATCGATGGAGCCACGCCATTTTCCTCTCCGCACGACTCCAAATTGGCCGGACCCGAGCTCCTCCAGCAAATGTAATTCCGCCGGGTCAATCTCCCACTTGTCTGTGAAAAAGTCATTCTCCGTTATATAGGATCGTATACTCGAGAGAAGCCAACTTTTTATGTTTTATGTGTGTTTTATATATCTCGTATATATATATTTAGAAATGGAGAAAGTGCACGTATATAAATTTTACGAACCGTGACTGAGTCCGGCGGTCGGTGGTACGGGACGATCACAAGGGCTGGTCTTCAATCGACTGGCCAGACCGCCGCTGTTGTGTCTATGATAATTAACCAGATCGGGAATGGAGCCGCAGCAATGTTTCTCTGACAAGTAGAATTCTCCACGGCTATTCTGCTTGATGTGGTAATGCTTCACGTGTGGATGTGGCCTGCGGCAGAACGGAAAATCTCAAACTACTCGAAGAAAAGCAGAGTTGTTACGCCAAAGAACGTGAGACAATTTAAGAGTTGAAAACCACTTGTGATCGTTGGCAACTGACAATACTATTAACTTACACTTTTGTGTAAAGCGAGAGCGTGTAAAGTCCTTTCGTCGAGGAGTTACGAACGACGAAACAGCCCTCCTTATCTTCTTGCTTCAGCAACGACTCAGCACGTTGTCTTGACATATCACCCACGTACCATCTACAACAGCAAGCGGTGCCACTTTTTTTATCTTTATCGCGTACGGGCATCTCATGATTTATGTGAAATCTCTAGCAAACGCTGTTCTGGTGGAAAACAGTTAACTGATAACTCGAAAAATGGCAAAAGCAACAAGGTGTGTTATCGAATAGACGAAAACAAGATATTAAATTCGATGAAATTTGTTGGAAAAGATTATACGTCAGACTTACTCATATTTCTGCAGTCCCAGGAGCTCCTTCTCTTTAACGTAATTGCTGGGAATATAGCCAATCGATCTGCAATAAAACGTGCGTCATATGACTTTGTGTGCGGGCTGTTTTTTACCGCGCGCGTGTATTTTACTGCATAAGTAAATAATCGAGCTATCACGAATAATTATCGTTGATTATGCAAGAGCGTCGCTAAGATTACTGTTTGCGAACTGTACGCGAGCGTACAACCGATTATTTCCTTAAAATTGCCGGTTAATCGTCGCCACCGCGACGTGCGCGCGAAATAAATAAAAAAACACACAGATAAAGATGTTGTAGCTGAAAACTCGTTTGTCGCAAAGAGGTTTCGGAAGAGCTAAGTCGCGAAGTAATTTCTTAAGCTATTTGGGAAGGAATTATATACCCATTTTCGTCCTTAACTTTCCACCAGTGCTCCTGGGAATCGTCCAAGACCTCGTACTCTGCACCCTAGATTCGTAAAAATAGAGATTCGTAAAAATAATAAATACTTCATGTTCAATATAATTTAATATTATATTGTAATAATTTATCATTTTTCTTCTGCCTTCATAACATTTATTATTTTACTTCATCTCTTTACCTTTTCGAGAGACAAATCGCCTCCTTCGATGGCTCGAAAAGGATACAGAGCCACCACAACTTTCGCCCGCAGCATTATCTTCTCCTGCGAGAGACAAAATTAATTTGCATGGATTACGTAAAAATGCCAAGAACAAGGAAGTTTCCATTTCAACGGAACGCAGACTCACCTTTGCTTTGGAGGATGGTGTGCCGGGTGTACCGCCTGGCATTATCGGGGTCGACGGTGTTCCTGTAAAAAAAAAAAGATTATAAAAATAATTAATTTTTTACTAATACAGATTAACTTTAATCTCGGTTTAACTTACACTTTATCTTTTTTTTTTAATTTAATCAGATTTAATTCTTAATTCGATAAAAAAGCTAAACGAGCAAGTTAAACGTTGGTAGAAACGGGCACATTATTATTTCGACATGACATTTTGACACACGGTACGTCTATTACTCGAAATACTTTCCGTCCCACCACTCACGTATACGTTAAGACATTGCCGTGGCAAACGCAGGAGGTACCCGACAATTTTACAGCGATAACGGCAATTAACGAGTTACTACTGTTTCACCAAGCGCGCCCGTCGTTCAGTTTCTCCGGAAAGGAGGACCACGTTCCTCCTCGCGGGGCAACGACGCTAAACGGCGACGGAGCATCTCGACGGCTGACGCCGGTGCTCCGAGCTGGCATACCGAGCCGTGTGGACGCGGATACCACCGCGAGAGCGGAGAGAGAGAGAGAGAAAGGGAGACAGAGAGAGAGAGCAGTCTCCACCCTGTCTAGACAAAATCAATGCGACCTCAAACCTCCCTGCACACCCCCGCACCACCGGCATCTCCTCACAGAGCACCGCACGTGCACGCGTCGCGTGCACTGTAACTAACTGCGTGCGCTGCATCCACCGCAGCATCCACCGTCACCGCCGACGACGCCGCCGCCCGTTGCTGCGTCGCGCAAACGTGCAACACACCTGCCACCCGTGAAATCTAGAAACGCTCCGGGAATCGGCGCAACCTCTCGCAACCTCGCAACCCGACGCGAATGTTTCGTGTACAAGCTGATATATGTAATATTTCACGGGGAAAAGGCGCAACCGACCTACCCCCGTCGTCGTTGTCGCTCGAACCGAGGGGGTGACTCAGCTGCTCTCCTTGCATCTCGAGAACGCTCGTTTCCTTAGCGCCCCCCCCTTTTTTTTTCTCCTCTTTCACTCCTCTCCGTCCTCCTTTTGACTCCGAGTTTCATTACCCGGAGGCAATCTCGGCAACGCGGCAGTGGAGATTCGTTGCTTGAGAAATTTTTCCCTTTGCGAAAAATATTTGGCCACGCTCAAGTTGGAAAGAGTTCCCTCCCCCTCTCCCCCATTTCCTAGTTACACAAACAGAACGCAGTATATATAATCCGACCGGGGATATAGAATTAAGGGGAAGAAAGAAATGCGCACAATATTTTAATCTCTCACAGATTTTATTCGTCCGCTTTATATGTTACCAGAAGTAAAATATCACCTCGCGCCGCGGGATAAAGCCGCGCGGAAAAATTAAGTGAAACGAACGATCGTACGAGAGGCGCGCCCATGCTCTCCATTAATGCGACGAGATTAATGGAACGAGAGATTTCTCCTTTAGAAGCGCCCCTAATCTTCGCGCACAATGACACCTTCGAATTTTTCGCGTAATTTCTCGCGTGTGAATGAAATGGCAGCGCGCGGAGATTCGCGAGCGGGGAGACACTTTTCGTCCGGGGCGCCCGGCAGAATCTCAAGGAGGAGGATATCTCGGTAATGAAAGTCTTTCGCCGCGCGGGACACACAAGGCCCGCGACGATGAAAAGAGAGTAACAAAATCCGCCGGAGGCGACGCGCGTCTCTCTCTCTCTCTCTCTCTCTCTTTTTTTCCTCTCGGTGCATCTCCGAAAATATTCCGACTCTCGCGGAAATTCAATAAGCGGGAGAACCTTTAAGGAGAGCGGGAGAGACGGTAAAGTAAACGTCACGTCACTGAAATAGCGACGTCGTGATATTGAATCCGAGGCTCAACATTGATTCAAATACACATATAACGCGATGTATTGTTAGGCGGAGAAATATCCCAGATGCAATATCATCCGCGTTTACACCGCGTTTCTTTCCTCGGTATATATACGTCTTCAGTGAGACTGCATTCTGGGGAAAAAAAAAAAAAAAAAAAAAAACCGCTTCCGCAAAAAAATCGCCGCGGGTTCGCTTAATATTCTGCTTACTGACTACATTAATCCGAGTCTCGTTAATTTCGGGATTTCTCAATAAAAGGAATACAGATCGTATGTCGTTACGCCATGATTAGACCAAGGATTTATTTCTTTTTAGACAATAGAAGAATTTCACGGTTGATTTCACAGTCGATTCTTATTTCTTATTTCAAGAGTCTTGAGTAATGTCTTAAGGTGTCCACATGGAAAAAACTTTATATCAAAAATTACTATGTTCGATAGTAACCACGGACCATAAAAAGAAATTTCAGAGAATACCATATATTGTAGTATAAGTATAAAATATAGTGTATAGTATAATAGTATATATATAGTATAATATAGTGTGATACAATATAGTATATGCCATAGTAATTTTCGACGTAAAATGTCCTTCGTGTATAGTTCCGTGATTGATGTATGACCAGCATAGTCGATTCTTATTTCAAGAGCGTCTTAAGTAAATCTTGAAATGCTAGTACATCTCTGTGATTAGTTGATGACATCTTAAGATGATACTTAAGATGATCTTAAATATAAGATGAAACTATGAGTACCAGCCTATGATCTTAAACGATGTCTATGGTGGGATTAAAAAGGTGACGTATTTCGGAAGATACACAGTTGTTCAGAAATTTAGTAAGAAGGGAAGTCAGCTAATCAAATGTGTATGGCAATGCAAAACCAATGTAGTGGGATAACCTAGCCAAGTTAGCGAATATCTTTAAAATTTGCGGCTTGCATTAGTGCACCTAATTGGTTGAAATAGCGAGCTGGAAAATAATCCACGGATGCATTATGCGCAATGCGTCATCTTTCTAATTCCACCATGATCTTAAACAGAAATCGACTATAAATGTCGACTTTTATACGTTGAAACATAAGCAAATCCCTAAGGCGTCGTGATGACGGTAACGCGCGGAAGGTTGGCGATCTCCCTCTCGATTTCGGTGAAATTGTTGCCGCCGAAGTAGAGGCGTCGCAAATTGACGAGATTGGCGAGAGCGCCATTATCCATCGCGCGGATGTTATTGTCGGATAGCTTGAGGTCAATGAGACTGGAGAGTCCGGCAAAGGTGCCGGTTACAATATGAGACAATTTGTTTCCGTCCAGTCGCAGCAGTTCCAGCTTAGACAGCTCCCGGAACGTTTCCGGTTCGAGAGCGCTGATATCGTTCTGCTGAAGATAGAGTCTCCTCAGACCGACCAGGTTACGGAGTAGCGCTCTGGAGACGCTCGTTATCCGATTGTCATTTAAGTAGAGATCCTCCAACTTGTTCAGTCCTCGAAAGGCGCCGCTCGGCAAGCCCTCCAACTGATTGTAGTCCAAGTGAAGGCGACTCAGCTCGGTCAAGCCGGCGAAAGAGCCGGGTGCGACGCGGGAGATTTTGTTGTTGTTGAGCCACAGGTACAGCAGACTGGGATTCGGATTCGCGAAGGATTCCGCTTCGATCGCCTCGATGTCATTGTGACCCAGGTAGAGCCACATCAGGCTCGACAGACCGGCGAACGAGTCCTTTGGTATCGATTCTATCCTGTTGAAGATTAACGACAGGGACTGCAGGTGTCCCAATTCCGCGAACAAGTGCCCCGACAATGGCACCACGTTGTCGTCCAAGTGAAGACGCTCCAAATTGGGCAGACCGCGGAAGGATCCCCTCTTCAGCACGGATATCCGGTTGCCCTGGTTCAGGTACAAGTGTGTCGCCGTCACGTTCTTGAAGGCGTCCTCTCGAATCGCCAGGAGATCCAGGTCGCTAATGTCCAATCGGTCCTCGAAACGACGTTGCGTAACCTCGACGAGCACCCCCATGTAGTGGCAGACGTTGTAGCCGTCGGTGTCCCGGCAGGTCGGTTCCTTCACTTCCGACGAGACCCTCGCCGAGACAAACAGGACGACTTGCGAGAGGAGGAGCAGGAAAAATCGCGACATGGCGGGAGATCAACAAATCGACAGGACTAACCGAGCGACGCAGATGCGACTGCAAAATCACTTTACGTGTTTTGTACCCTACCGAGAGCGCGCGCGATTAGATAGCGCGTGACTTTTGGCACTGATTATCGCCATCGCCGAGAAATTATCACGACTGCATTCTCGGAAGGGGAGTCGGTTACCGGGTACGAAATGTCAAAGTTGAAGATAGTGGAAGCGTGGCTCGATCAAATTTCCCGCGTTGTTGAGCGCTAGCGTTTCTCCCCTGGGTCGATCTATGTCAGGATTTCTTTAAGAAAAAAAAAAAAAAAAAAGAAACAGTTTCGAGAGCATCGAAATACCTGAATTAGCGGTGTTAATTGAAACAAACGCGCGGCATTACGAATATCTTGCGCATCAGGTGCGGCCTTTTTCTTTTTTTAATAATCGCGAGTCCGCCTCGGCAAATCGCACGCGTTTGCCGATGGGCCGGTTGTCCGCCACTGATTATCTGTAACGAGCAGTAGAAAGTATGTAATAGTCCAGTGAGCACCCGGGACAGTGCGAGGCGATCGCGGCGGAAAGTGGAGTGAAACGGTAGAAAAATAACGGCGCGTGGTGTTGTATAAGAATAACGCGAGCATCCCGCGAGATGGATAATCCGTTTTACTGTCCGTTCACCTGGAGGTAATCGTATCTCTCTCCCCCTCCTCCCTCTCTCTCTCTCTCTTTCTCTCTTTCTCTCTCGCGCAATCCGACGTTGCAGCTTTTTATCGTTGCTACGTTATCGCTATACGCGTGCTATCGTTGTTATTAAATATTTGCCGACGTAAATAAAACCGCGCGCGGCGTCCGATTTCCGCGCTTTTGCGCCAAAGTTTGTTGTTAATTGCAAGAATCGGGGCGAATAATCGCAAATGACCCGGGCGATCATTATCGAGGGTCTCTATTTTTTTAGATCAATATTGTACAGTACTACTATAATATCGCTATAATTTATAGTTATTTTTGGATCCCCAACCATATTTTTATAGCTATTTAATAATATAAATTACAACTATGTAAAACTTTTCATAATTATAATATTGATATCATATATTTTATAGTAAATTGCACCATAAAATAATATTATGAGCATATGGTAATTTTTACCAATATTATAGTAATAAATGCTATAAAAATGATATTCCTATTTACTATGTTATCAAAATTGTAAATGTCACGCATTCTTTTCTCAGTGTAGTTCTCAAATAAAAGATAGAAATTCTAAAATTCATTAACTCGACAAAACATTTTATTTCTGACAACATTCTTTACTCTCGTAAGTAATTTATTCGCTCGGTGTTCTTTTAGCGAATAAAAAACGTCGATACTTTTAGTGTCAATTTCCTGAATAACAGCCTGACTACCGTAGCCGGTACTCAAAATCGAAATTCGATATTTCAAGACCGTCTTAAGTTTTAAGACGTTGACGATGACCCCGTAATCGGTCGATTGACGATCATCTTGCGACGCTATTAAACATAAGAATCGATTACGAGCGACCTGGACTCAGTTCGCCCAGGAAAACTCAATGTCCAGAGATGAGACGAATACGTGAACCGCGGCGGAGCGCGATTTTCAAGGCTAGCGCGGCGGCGGCGGCGGCGTCTCCTCGTGAGCGCGGTGCCGAGAAACTTTCTAAGGTATTGGTGAAAACATCAGAAGAGCGATTCGCCTCTCGCTCGCGAGGTCATCGAACGACGTTACATCCCACTCGCTCGCGCGCTCGCTCGGTTTCTCGACTCCGCGCGGTCGTTCGGTCGTCGGCGGTTAATGACAAACCGAAGAAGAAGAAGAAGAAGAAGAAGAAGAAGAACAGGAACCGACGCAGTCTAACGACGAAGGCGCATAAAATTTAAGCCGTGCCGATGGCAACCGAGTGTCCGTTCCGTCGCTCGGCTCGGCGGAATCTCGCGCTTTTGTATATCCGGCACTTTTCTCGAGAATCAGCTCCGGTCGGCGGCGGCTTATTGCCGCCTCGATAGACGACGATAATGAATCATCAGTACCATTATCTATTCGCGCGGAAGACAAAAAGAAGAAAGAGAGAGAGAGAGAGAGAGAGAAACGGGAAACGATACACCAGTATAATCGCGGCTGAGCCACTTGCCTCGCGCACAACAGTTTCGCACCTCATAATTGCTTCGTTAGAGCAACTCCGACCCCTCCTCCCCGCCGACGACAACTGTCGATCGGGGCCCCTTTTATCGCGATTTGTCGTGTATTTCCCTCGTACGGAGCGCCCGTGCAATGACCGCGTTACAACGCGGGCGACGTGTAATCGACGTCTATGCGGCCGGTGAATGTCACCTATAATGGCCAACATTACACCGCACCGCGGCGCGAGTATGAGTAATTGACATTTTCGTTCGGGTATCACTTCTTAATAGTCCTTTAATACGTGGGAGGAGAAGTTTAGTGCTCAACGGGATTCCATTCTTTTTCTCTCCTTTTCTGAAGACGGAGTCCCTCCTCTGCCCTCCCCCCTCAACGGCCGCGAAATTCGAAATTCACGTATTTCTCTTTCGAGTCCTGCCATTCCGGGCTCGAGGGGCGAGGTCTTCTTGCTCATTTGTCGAAGACCAAGTCGCTCGCGTGCACGACGCGGAATGATCCACATGACGGCGATTGACGTTCGTTGCGATCTTGAACATTAGGCGTGGCAAGACAGTCGCCGTCGCCGCCGCCGCCGCCGCGTCGCGGTACCGTTTTTCTTATGAAACCGACTACGGAGGTCGATCGTGCTTCTCCTCGCGCGAGCTCTCCTCCGTGTAACCTTTTACATTTTGCGCAAGCAAGCGATATTTCTCCGCGCGAACGCGGATAATAGAGAAATGTATAATGCAGCTCTCGCGGACGCGAATCTCCAGCACGGCGCGAACTGAACCGAAAAGCTGAAAAATAAGGAGCGGGCGTGGGAGAGACGTTTTTAAAAGATTTAGGCGGAGGAGGAAGAGGGAGTGAAAGAGCGCGAGCAAGAGAAAGAGAGAGAGAGAGAGAGAGAAAGAGAGGAATAGGCAGTAGGTCGCTTCACCTGTGTGCACCGCGATCCTACAAATCCCATGTTACAAATGGTGAACGCGCGAGCTTCCGCTGTTCGAGCCGATAGACTGACTGTTCCGCGGATTTCACGGTGATCCTCTCAAAAGCGATGATCGGCCGCTCTTTTTTTTTCTTTTCTTTTAAATCGCGATTTCAATTTCTCGTTTCGTTAAAACGTTAAGCGGACAAACGGACGCGTCGCTCACGTTTCAAGCCATCACCAACCAAGTCGATCTCTCTCGCGTCGATAATCGCGGGGTCACCGGACGGTGCGGATTCCATAAAAGGCCAACGGGAGAGGGAGGGGAAGGGGAGGGAAACGTCGAAAAGTCCAGTTCGACTCACCGGAATTGCCGTGTCCGGTGACGTTCCCGGTGGCCGAGTGCACCGCGTTGGTGGCGGCGTTCGCGACCTGTTTCAGGGCGCTTATCACCAGCATAGTTCCCGATTGGATCCTAGCGGCTGAAACTTCTGCGATCAGGCATCTGGCGTATACAACGACGGTATACGTGAACGGCGGCACTCCGCGATACAGAGAGGACGCTCTCTCTCTCTCTCTCTATTTCTCTCCGACACCAGAAGACTCGTGAGGCGAGCGTCGTCGATCGGCCTCGAGGAGAAGGCGCGGAAAGCGGCCGTGTAAGCGGCTCGACGCGGACTGGGCTCGGCACGGAGGAGAACGTCTAAGCGCGCGCGAGAGACTGGTCGCTCGCGCCGAGCGGCAAAAGCGCGAAAGGGAGTTGTGGTGTGGTGGCCGTTGTCGTCGTCGTCGTCATCGTCGTCTCGCTTGGTCCCCTACCTCGGGAGTTTCACCTTCGCGGAAGTCTTCCCGCGCCGCTGATTTAATGCCGCCGACGAAGACGACTCTTCGACACGCACGGTGACGCGCGCGATACGCGTTACGTGGTGTGTAGATATATATGTATGGACGAGGCTGATGTTCCTGCTCGTGCCAGCCCGGAAACTAATAAGCGCAATACATCGCTGATACATCCGGAGACTAATTACTACGCGGGAAGCGTCGAGCGAAGCCGGGAAATTCTCTAATTCTTCCACCGTAGGAGGAGAATTAATACTAAAGGAATGGAGCGGGGAGAGGGGAGAATTGTGGAGCGGGGAAATAACGTGTGCCTCGGTTGGAAATAAAATCTTTATCCAATATTTATCCAATAAGAGAACGCAGAGCGAGAAAAAAACTGTTTAAAGATGAGCCTTCATTACACCGAGAAAAGAATGTATCATATTTGCGACTATAATTGCATAGAAAAATAATTATAAGTAAAAATATCATTTTTATAGTGATTATTACTATAATATTGGTAATAATAATCATATGCTTATGATAATTGTTTTATGATTTAATTTATGCTGTATTAAAGTTTTCATTTTCGTTGTGGCTACCATATCATAAATTGTACAGACAGGTGTTACGATTATGAGAACTTTAATATTGTTTGTTGAATAATTATAAAAATATGATTGGGTCCAAAAATAACTATAAATTATAATAATATTATGATTACTGCAACTATATTTTCTTTTAGTGTTGATTACTTATAAGTTTATAGTTGGATCTTTTTTTGTTTCTTGTGCGATTTTATATACTTTTTCCAAATGCAAATCAAGTTTTCGAACTGCGCGCCGAATAAATTTTTTTTGGAGTATAGTTCTACATTAAAAATAGCAGGTAGATGCAAAAATAATTGCGGTTGTTGCGTCAAATTTTGAACTTTGACGTTCTTTTCGAAATAAACTTTTATTTGTGCTTTTTTGTACTTTAAACTTCGACGCTCGTTTCGAAATAAACTTTTATTTAATTACGTTTATGTAATGTACCCTTTTAGCGCAAAATTTGTTCCATTGATTTATGCTAATGGCTTTCACTTTGTCCTTGTTTATTTTAGGCTGTTGAATTAGAGATGGAAAAAGGACGTCCGCGCGATCCCCTCATCTTCACCTCCTCTCGTCACCGTTACGATTTTTTGAATCAATGTTGAGCTGCACGTTGATTGACGATCTCATGGTCGATATTGTGAATAGTTTTCGCTGTTTTATGTTGCATTCTTGCACAATAAAATCGTTAATTTCGTTTCTCCCATTAAATTAGCGACTTAAATTAAACAAAAGTAAAACAAACATCAAAAATAAGCCGCCAGCATAAATCAGTAGAGCGAAATTTGTCCTTTAAATTAATAAAATATAACATAAACGGTTAAACAAAAGTTCATTCCAAAACAATCATCAAGTTTAAAATGACGAAAACCGCAATTTTCTTTTTCATCGACGTAACAATATCACAATATTAAACTGATAATCGATTTAATAATAATAATAATAATAATAATAATAATAATATTAACAGCGTGTATTGTGGCAATGCCAGCAAGAATCCCTTCCCCCCCAAATACTGCAAAGAGTTTCTCTCTTAAAATATTTTTTTTATTTTAAACGTTTACCCCTTCTCCGCAGGCCGACGAAAAAAAGTTTGTTTCCAAACTAAGGTAATCTTACACCGGGTGCGCTTTTTGATCGCATAGTCTCGGGAAGAGAGGGTGTGAGGTAAAAGGGGAATTGAAATAAGGAATCTTTCGCGAAGACGTCGAAGTGACGAGTATCGATATCGGCCAAGCGTCAATTCCTCTTGGGCGAGCGCGCCGTGCCGAAGTTACATAGAACCCCGGGAAAATGGCTGGTGACGTTGTAGTAGACCAGCAGCTTACCAGGAGCGAACTCAGCACTTTGCGACAAGCATCTATCTGGTACCGGTCGCCCGGCGAGGTCCAATTAAGTGTGCACTAAGATTACCACTGCGCGGGAAGCGAGCGAGCTCCGGAGGAGACAGAGAGAGAGAGAGGGAGAGAGAGAGAGAGAGAGGGAGAGAAAGAGAGAGAGAGGGGGGGGAGAGAGAGAGAGAGAGAGAGAGAGAGAGAGAGAGAGAGAGAGAGAGAGAGAGAGAGCAAGCGAAGCGTGTAGTTGCCGGGCGACAAATAAAGAGAAGCGCGTTCTTTAGCGCAACGCGCGGATAAATAAACTTCCCGGATCTAATGAAGATAAAAGGACGTAATAAAGCGCCGAACGAGGAGAGGAGAGGAGAGAGAGAGAGAGAGAGAGAGAAAAAAGGAGGAAGAGAGAAGGAGGTGGAGGCCGCGCGACACGCCATCGTTATCGGGCCTCACGCTAAATCGAATTTCGTGCCCCGTCTCCGTCCCTCCCTCCAGCCCCTCAACTTCCGTCACCGTGTACTTGAGAGCTCAATGATCCCCTCGAGTTTTCCGAGCACGAATGGCAGGCGGTGCCGATGCAAGTTGCATTTTTCCGAGCGCACCACGCGCGCATTCTAAATCAGCTCCGGAAAAATCGCTCTCGACGGAACAACAACGTTACAAGTTTTTGGGAAAAAACTCGTCGGGAAAATCCACGGGACGACGAGGTTTCGCGCAGCGCGCGGCGTGGAATATCGATTCTCCTTCTGCTCCTAGCATCCGAATTTGCTCCTCTCGCGGCTGAACGCATTATGCATTCGGGCCCTTCCTCGCGGGGAGGAGGAAACCGCCGATCCGACCGACCCCACCGTCGTCGGCGTAACAAAAGCGGCCTGCGCCTGATACGCCGGCGTACGACCTGAATATATATTCGGGAAAATAGGGAGCCGAACAGAGGAGAAGAGGCGTCTGTCATGGGCAGGGCATTCTCCAGAGATCCTCCTGAAGAATCAGGTCCGTCAGAACGCAAGAGGGAAAGGTGCACCGGGATAGACGGTGCGTGCACTGGGAGGGAAAAATATTATTACATTGAGAAAGAAATGTGTGATATTTGCGACTATAATTGCGTAATAAAATAATTATAATCAGGAATATCATTTTTATGGTCTATAATCATTAAGCCTCTTGCACAATGCTAGGCAACAGGTAATAATGAAAGAGAGAAAGGATCTTCTTCTCTCTTTTTCTCTTTCTTCATGTCCTGTTCCTATTGTGCAAGGACCTTTACTGTAATAATGGTAAGAATAATCATATGCTTATAGTGGACGTTGATAGTAATTGTTTTACGATACAAAACTTAGTATATTAAAATCTTCATTTATGACAACTATATCATAAGTCGCATAGACCAATATTATGATTATAAAAACTTTAATATAGTTGAAACAAACTATAATTTATATTGCTGTACAACAATGAAAATATGATTGGCTTAAAGAAATGATTATAAATTATAACGATATTATGGTCACTGTAACCATTTTTTCCTTTCGACCCAATCATATTTTTATAGTTATTCAACAATATAAAATATAGTTTGCTTAAACTATATTAAAGTTCTCATAATCATAATGTTGGTCTATGCAACTTACAATGTGGCTGCCGTAATTAAAATAAGGATTTTAATATAATAAGTTGTACCAAACAACCAGCGGTAATTGTTTCATGGTACAGCTTACTATATTAAAATCTTCATTTTAGTTATGGCAACCATATCGTAAGATGTATAGAACAACATTATGATTATAAGAATTTTAATATATTTAACTATAATAATATAATTATTATTATCAATATTGTAGGAATAATTACTACAAAAATAATGTTTCTATAATTATTTTACTATGTAATTATAGTCGCAAACATCACACACGCTTTTTTTTTTCAGTGTTTCCGACTGGCGAGCGTTCCGAAACGCGTAACCGGGTTTCCAGAGCGAGATTGTGATTTCACCGCGCGATATAACAGCAACTGCAGACTTTTCCGGGTGGTTCCCTTTTGTTCGTATCGCGAATGTCTCATCTCGATCGTCGCACGAGCAACGAGAAGCCGAGTAGGAGAGAGGATCAGCCGAACGAAGCTCGGCTCGATATCGTCGCGAAGACGTTAACGTTCGCTTATTCGCCACATTAGCGCAGTCGATTTCATTGAATTTCATGAAGCCGTCCCGGATTCCTAGCTTCAATCGATTTCTTCCTCTTTCTCTCTCTCTCTCTCTCTCTCTTTCTTGTTCGCTCTCTGCGCGCGTCCACATCGCGCATTTTGTAGCGGATTCTCGCAAAACGGTTTTTGTAGACACACACAGGACGTGGACAGGCTTCCGACGTGAGGATAATGCCAGCGCGAATGTCGTGAGTTCACCAAGGACCTTTGGCTTCACCTCGCCGAGAAACGGGGGAGGAGGGAACCTGGCGCCGCTCCGGTCAGCAGAAACATCCAGAAATGCGGAAAGATGGAAGGTAGGAAGAAAAGAAGGAAGGATCGTGGCTGCCGATGCACCAATCGATATACGGAGAGCAGACACGGAGGTTGAAATGCGCTTTTTACGACGGTTTTCCATTTGCGGTTCCCGCGGTCGCGGATGAATCTCCATTGAGACACAATTGCGCGCTCCACGGGACGCGGCGTCCCTGTGACAGTCCAATATATTCAGATATGCATTTGGATTTATGCGCTACTTTCCCCTGAGTGCTTCTTCGAGTGCTCCGTGGTCTTATAACGCGTGACAGTAATTAACCCGACGACAGTACGAAATCTATCGTATACTCCGCACAACTTTCTCTAATTATTTTTTCTTAATTCATACAACGATCAATAGTTCTTTTATAAATTTTTTTGCAAAAGGTGCAGCAGACAGTGCTATATATAATTATAATTATATGCATCTTATGCATATCAATCTATTTATTACGCAAATGGCAAGCAGGTTTTATTGCCTCTAACTATTTTAATGATTTTACATGTTTAAGATAATGCATTAAATAAGTTATTAATAATATTTAAATAAATTAATGAACGTCAAGTCAATGCGTACTTTATTTAAGTTTAAAAGTTACTTCCGAATCTGCTTGATCGAATAAGAGGTAATGTATAAATTAAAAAAACAAATGAATATGCATGCATGCGGGATTCACTCAGTATGTTCGTCAACATGTGGGACCCGTTTTACTTCCCCGTCGTCTGTACTTTGCAGCTAAATGCTTCTCTTGAACGGTTCTCTCGCGTAGCAATGCAGCAGCATGGAATACACGATGTAACTGTCAGAGGCCATTAGGCCAGAAGCTGCGAAGTACATTCAATCTCGCCTCGCCACACACTCCTCTTTTATTGAATCCACATTTGCCAATACCGTCACGTAGCGAGTCGGCCTTATTTGTTACGGTGGTCGGAAGCGTCGTGTTGTTCTCGCACGAAGACTTCTCCACTCCGCGGCAGAGACTAGACTTTGCCAAACGGAGAAGGGGATTATTTTGAGAAACAAAGGTAAAAGGCCGAAGAGACAGAGAAAGAGAGAGAGAGAGAAATCACAAGCAAGAAACAGAAACCTCGAATAATATTTTACGTTGGACGCCGAATAAGACACTCGTATGAAGTTACGGTATATCAAAAATTAGCCTTGGACGTGCAATTAGATAATAAGATCTCGTGCTCGTTGCATATGATGTGTTTTATCAAATAAAAGATAAACAAAAGATTGCCATCTATCGAGGCATTCGAAATTATACGAAAGTGATTTGAGGAATACACGCAGGGAAAGCGATCAGTTAAAATATAGTCATGACAGTTAAGATATTAAAATATAATAGGGATAGTTAATATCGTTGTTGCCAAAGTTAAATTTATTAAAATGTAACTACCGCAACAAAATAATCGTTGCTAAGATCAAATATATGCGTCAGTGTTTCGTAAAATAATTTCTATTCAAATGCGCGTAAGACATCGAGGAATAGCTGCCACTTTCTTAGCTATTCGCGTTAAAGCGCGCTTTCAATTTCACCTAATAAAGTTGTACCTCGCACAGGAAATGTATTTTATCTTAAATATTTAACTTCCAGCAATGACAAAAATTTAAATTAGCTATATCGACATTTAGCCGACATTTCTATCCATATCGATGGGGACAGCAGAACTTCCGTGTATTACCTAACACTGTGAGCTGTACGATAATGAATATCAGTCTGGTAAACGTGTAAAAGGATCGGCGAAGAAAAATATTGACCGTGAAACTTCGCAGTGAAATCTCGGAACTGTTCGGTCGCCAACAGTTCCCGAATAGCTGACGTTATTTGCCGTCAAAATGTCGTAAAAAGATGTCAGTGATGACATCAAAAGGACAATAAATAACGCCACTTTGTTGATGTCAAAGCGACAATAAATAACATCACCTGAGACCAATGGCAATCGAACGAGTTTCGTCTCATAGTCATCCGGCTGATCCTCCTTCATCCCCGCGACGTGTTCGTTCGAACACAAACCGGAGGAAGACTCATTCGTCTTCATTCGCAAGCCCGATTACCCGCCATTCAAGCAAACTGAATAGTGTCCACGGCTGTATAATATCGCAACACTTTCCATCGTCCTTATTCTGTACTCGCCGATCAATTCAAACGATATACATTTGCCAGTTCAAGCGTGCACTATCATCGCGCCTCAGCCGTCGCGTAGACAAACCGATCGTTCAATAAGACTCCCGATGTCAGTGGAGAATAATGGAGAACCGTGCCGAACTCGCGGGTATCAGCTAACGCGATTAATTCAATCCTACCTCGCGCTTCCGACGTTTGCGAAAGGGAAGTTAAGTTCGCAACAACATTTTGGTGTAAACGCCATTCGCGAAATGCGTTTTTCAAAAATGCCGATCGGTGATCCTTGATTTTGTTTGTCAATCGAAATGATCGATTCGAAATATAAAAATCACGTTAAGTTAAAGTTGTTTTTTCATTTTATAAAGTTTTATCTTTATTTTGTTCTATTTGTCCATTTATTTTTAGACACGAATACGCACGACTCTTTTTATGTCTGCGACACGGCTACGTCTAGATAGATTCGCCAATTGCGTTTGTCGCGATTGTCAGCTATCTAAGGTGTTTTTTTTTTCTTTGCTTTCTTTAAAAATGAAAAAATCGAAATTCAAGCAATCCTTATTATAAGAATAAAAATAGTTTATATAGATAGCTATCGCAACAAGATTAATTGACGAATCTGACTGAAGTTTTGTACACAGAGGTTTCAAGAATTGTAGATATTATCAATTATTATATCAGTTTGATATTAGTAGCACCATATCTCTCATATATTTTGTAAGGAATTTTATCCCTCGTAAATGATACATCGTGAATTATCTTCTTTGGTTCTTTTCTAGATATAAATCTGATCTGTCCTGTACCAGGTGAGTTTATAAGGATAAAACCTGTACGTGTCCCTACGATCAGATTTGACAGAAGTGCCGTTCTTATTACGTAATAATAATCACTTAGAAGACCTGAAATATTGTCTAACATATATGAAATATTTGCTGGCCCACGTGTTGGTGTGTCCGTGCGTAACCGCGATACATTCTTGCTTGCCCTCTCTGACGAAAAAATAAGTAACGTCATTCAATATTCTTCATACATGAATCGCATAAAAAATTCTTCCAGTCTCTTGGAAAGCGCATACTTTTTTTATTTTCGTAATTCATCTTGTCTACAAAAGAAGCAAGCAATCTTGAAAGAGTAAGTCACGGAAATATCGAACGAAATCTATGAACGTCACATGTCTGATATAAGTTCCATTCCGTATTTTTGAAGAAAGATGTCTGGAGTTTTCTCTCTTAACGATCTAAATCGGGAGACCAAATGATATCGCGAAATTTAAAGAAAAAAATAATTTTTTTTAAATATTAAGAAATTGTAAAAAGTTTCAAGATTTAAAAGATTCTATACTATCTAAATTATAGAGAAAAACAAGTTTTAATTATTAAATTTAAGAAACTACTAAAGAGTAATGATATAGTTTTGCATTTTTTTTGCAAGAAAAAAATGAACATGAAAACAATTTTGTCAGAAAGAGATAGAATTTAAATATAAAAATAAAATTTAAAACAATTTTTTTAATACCAATAAAATACCAATAAAATCCCACGGAAATTCGTGATTTTCAAGGGTAAAAAAGAAATTCGATAGTAAACAAGTTTGTACATGAAACATTAACGTATTAAAATTGCGTACCGAGAGATTTAATAGCACAATATATGTTTTTGTGAAAATGGGAAAGAATTAAAATTTCCGCGGTGTATTTTCGTTTATTTATTTAAATTACGATATAAATATATAAAACCGTGTATACAGAGCTAACAAGCCCGAAATATTATACGAATAATAAACATTTACTTTTTGTATTCATCCAATAAGATAATTCGAAATACGTGATGGAAATAAACCAAAGTGTCAATTTAGTCAAATGCCAAATTACCGAATTATACCATTGGCTCATAATAAAGGAATTCTTTTGGTGACACATTTCAGGTTTCGATTTCTATATATAAATTTCATCTCTTACAAATTTTTATCTCTTCTCGCGAACTCACCTGGCATAAGAATAGTTAGCCTCGTATTCGAGATAGAGGTGAAAGAAAATAATTCACGAGATGCCATATATCGAGAGACTATCAATATCCCCGATGATCGCGCGTAGGTGTTCTGCATAATTGTATAATCCAATCGCTTTTGAATGATATCACGTTCATCAATATCGTATTTCTCATCAAATTTCTGATAATTGCAACAATTTAAATATTCAACAAAAATGCAAAAGGGCAGGGCTCGGGTGATTGGCTGGAAGCAAATTCTCGTCACGTATTATAGCTCGACCCAATAAGATCTTAAAGAAATTTTAATTAAAGAGCAAAGGGAAGAAGGTGGTCCAAGGGGGAGGAGAGGGGGTGACGTAAGAGGTGGCGCGTAGGAAAGCTAATCTAGCCTGCGGTAATAACGTGGCACGCATCGCTGACTAAACGCACCTTAACAGTGAGAGGGGTCGCGGCTAGAGAGGCATTTTTACGGACGGGATGGAACCGGTATTGCCGAAGTGGCAGTTAGGGAACTGGAACCGGCTATCTCCGCGCTCGAAACGTGCCATAATCCTATTTGCGAAACGCGAATGAAATTGGCAAAGACTCCGGAATCGCTCTATATATCTTAGGCGCATTTAACGGGAAAGAAGAAAAGGGGAAAAGAGAAAGAGAGAGAGAGAAATTGTTGTGTGTTGCGAGGCGATGTGATCTCGTGGTGGAGGACCACGTCGAAAGAGATGATCTGTGTTTGTAATCCGAAGTCAGCTCGTGTCCTTCGAAGTAACTTAACTTCCGTTCCAACGTATTGTATATGCGCGGCTCGCGCAGAACCGACAACTACGGCAATCGGACGGAGAGTTTATAGCCGAACTTTCGGGCCGGGTGAAGTCAGGACCGACCCGGATCGGCAATTAAGGTCGAAAGAGTTATCGAAATCGTTTTAGGAACTTTGGCTCATTCGTCACTTCTTCTCGTCGACAGAGTAGGAAAATACGGCGGTGACTTTCAACGAGTATAAGTTTAACTTACCACTCTCGATCGAATCGGAAGAAACAATTGTTGATATACATATATCCACGCTGAGAAAAATATTTGAGAAATAGCGATCGGATTATCCTGCCGAAAAGTAAGAAACAAATATTTATGATATAGCGTTAAATTATATCCAATTTTAGTTTTTTTTTTATTATTTCTCCACAGGCCTCTACTCATAAATTATCGTCGTTAATTTAAATAAAACGATATAGTTTAGCACTTTAACTCAATGTTAGGTGTTAAATTTGGCTAAAATTTAATTTGGCATTTACTAGGTGCATACATTAAAATGGACCTAGGACGCTGTTTACCTTAAAACTAAGCAATTTAACGAGTTTAGGTATGGTTGTTCTTTTAACTGCACGTTTTATGCTAAAATAATAGATTTCGACACATATGGAAGTTAAAAATAACGAAGTTTTATTTAACTCAAGGGAATTTAAATTTGATTCTTTAATGTTTAGCACAGTGTAGGTTGGATAAAAGTTCGGCCATGGTTCATTGGGAATAAAATTATCGGAAAATCAGATAATGGAAAAGAATTATCGGTTCATCACTTTTTAAACGGCTAATCCGTTTATTTTCGGACTGATTGTATTCCCATAATGAATCGCGGTGGGATTTTTGTTTAAATTATCTTAAATATTTGTTTCGTTTTCAAAGGATAATTCGATCGGATAATTTTCTTAGTGTATTCGGTATAAATATTAGACAACATTTTCTATCAGGTGATATAGTAGCTTTTATAATATTGTTTCACACGTTGTAATAATTAGTGTTTTCGTAGCATAATAAAAAATAAACATCTGATAAATTGGGCTCCAAGACAAACATAGTAGACTACGTTTTCCTTTTCTCTTCCTCTAACACGAGTCACTTGTGTAAAATATTTAAGTTAACGTATATGAGGGATCCTAGAAGTCTTTCATTTCGATATTATGAAATATTTTTTGCTGATTAGAAACATACCTTATATTGTTCCACAAGATTAAATTAAATTCATTTTTAGTAGATTTTATATAGAAAAATGCGACAAACCGTGAGTTTTTTCGTTTCTTTAATTAGAGTAAATTAGGGTATGATGGCCATACGGAAAAGATGGCCAATGATTATAATTTCTTCAATAATTTCAAAATAGTGTGTAATTATTTTCACAGATAATCGATATTTACTGTAATTTATGTGCGTGTACTAATTAAAATAACAATATTGTGGACATTATATTGCGTTTTTATAATATTTTTGATACTGCCTGCAAAGTTTTTCATGTGTTCATTAAAAATTGCCACAACGTCAAATGAATTACGGTTGAGCTGTCACAATTAACGTTAGACACATAATAAAGGTATGCAAATTGTAACGTGTGATTATATCTTTTATTTCTTTTTCTATTTTTTAAATACTATGACTATCTTTCTCTTACAGTTTAGATAAGATGGCCCATGACTTTTTTCGGACTAAATGTTTATGTATATCTTTTATAAAAAAGACGAGAATTAAGCGGCGCATCTAATATTTTAAATTTGATATATCATGGATATTTTTTTCAGTACTGTTAATAAGTTAAATAGATTTATATAAACATTAATTAATATAAATGTTTGAAAATAAAATTAAATATGTGATAGTATGTGACAATAGCACTAAATATATAAAATTATAAGTTTTATTAAACTATTTTATAAATATTAACTACATAAATATATATGGCCAACAGTCCTATAATACCATGGCTATCTCTTCCCTAAAAATTGTGAAAGATGGCCAATGTTTATGTTTCAACATTCTGATAATATAAAATTGTTATCCAATATTTTCTGTATAATGTCGATAGTGTTGCGTGCTTTAAGTTTCAGTGAAGTAATATACTAAACGCCATTAAAAAATAATAAAAATTAAAGTATGCTGTTTTGCATTTAAAAAATCTATGGCCATCATACCCGAGTTTACCCTACCTAAGCAGATCCCGCAGATCTATCAGTGTAAAGTTTAGTTTCTTCTGGAGTAAAGGGGTGCCCCGTTTTACGAGGCCTGCGCCAGCATTGGAGGCCTTCCTCTACTACATGTAAGCGCGATCACCCAACGCGATCGGAACACTCGAAAGACATCTCCGCGGCGCTCACACGCGCCGGCGGATAACAGCGTATCGCGAGAGACGGGGCTCATCATCGGAGCCATCTCTATTCCCGAACTACTCGGCACGAACCTTTCCGATTTAATTGGCACTTACTATCGCCGGATCAGCCATCGTGACACGTGTCTCCGCGCGATCACCCGGGACACTCACTCCGCTCGACGGCGACATTCACCTCGCGAGAGAACTAGGAACATTGGAGAACTGTCGAGGGGCCCTTCTCGCAGATTCGTTCGAGGTCGTCGAAGAGATTTGACAGCAGCCCCGAGGAGGAAGAGATGGAGGAGAAAGAGGAGGAGGAGGAGGAGGAGGAAAAGCAGAAGGAGAAGAGCGGAATCTGTGCCGCGGCGCGCACGAGGTTGCATCGACTGAGCTAGATCGTTAGGCACCTTCGACAGGCACCTTTCTCGAGCAACCTTTAGAGCTCGCCGTTCCCGTCTACATTCCCTTTTCTTCCCTTTCTCTCTTCTCCCCCCCCCCTCCCCCTCCCACCCTCAATCGCGGTAACTTCGGGGGATTTCGAACCGGTTGCGCTTTATCGGTTATTTAATCAAATCTTTCTCCTTCTCTTGCTATTTATTGATTATCCGTTCCGTGAGCTCCGGCGTATTCCTGCGTCGGTTTTTCGCGGAATGCTGCCGTGGCGTGCAGATTGTTCGACGATCTTCTCGAACGTGTGACAGTCGACCAGCCGGAGAAAGGCAGACGGAAACGTGGCGAAAAAGCCACGGTTTGACGTGGAAAACAATCAGTCGCGAAAAGGCGACTGAATCGGCTCGATTGACATTCGGCGGAGGAGGATTCGATTGGCAGCGTCGCGAGGAAAATATCGTCCCGGATCCAAGAGAAGGCAGAGGAAAAAAATAGAAGAAGAAGAAGAAGAAACGGGGTTGCTTTGCTCCGCGGTTGTATACAGCACCCGCGACGTAGTCGAGGATGCTCGAGAAAAGAAAGGCCGAGGCCTGCATTTCGCGAGGCGCTTCTCTCCTCCCTCCCCTCCCTCCCGTCGCCCCCGCCGCGTTTACTGCAACATCAGAGGTAGTTAAGATTTAGCTCTCGGCTGCATTCATTTGCTAACTGTAGCTGTAGCGCGCCTCGCCTCGTCTTGTCTCGTCGCGCTTCACCCCCCCCCCCTCCCCTCTTCACCCCTCTCAGGCAAACTTGTTAATTGCGTGCTCGACCTACTCGACGTTCGTATAATGGAGTCGTGTCACGTCTGATATCGCGGCGGGCAAATTAAAGCGGCAGGATCCGAAGGATGAAAGATGAAGGCCCGCGAACAAACGGGAGGGAAAACGCGCGAGATACTCCCCCGGCGTCAAAGGCAAAAAGGAGTAACGAGCGCACGGTAGAGCACAGAAAGAAAGGAAGAGAGAGAGACAGTACGCGTTATCCCTCACAAAGACTATTCAAATCCATTTGTTAAAACTCTCGCTCTGAAATCTCTCGCATCCGACGCAAGCTCGCGCTCCAGATTCGCGAAATTTTCACACGGGAGAATCCTGCCGTTGCCCGCATAAATTAAGACGCGGATTGATCGCGTCGCGCCGCAAGCCGAGGAAGCCGAGGATGTCGAATATCACATGATGCATAAATGCAAGCGGAAACCGCGGAATGCGAAGGCCGCCCGAGCTACGGCGCCGCCGCCGCCGCGAATGATAATTCAGAGCGCGAGGTCTTCCGATCCGCGAATCTCGCCGATCTCCGAACGATCGTGATTTAAACGGGGAAGAAGGGGGTAGGGGATGGATATTATATAACGCCGCGCGCGAAACTTTATTTCAGGCTCAATTTATCGAGAAACGCCCAGGGCGATTACGCCGACCGAAGTTGGGATAATTGTTAACCGGATAGCGGCGGTCGTTACGTAACACCATTAAGTTATTTGGCAAAAACTATTGGAAAGATGAGAGAGAGAGAGAGAGAGAGAGAGGGGGGAGAGAAAGAGGAACGACGAACGATAGAATACGATGAAACCTGCGCGTGAAAATGCTTCTTTGATTACAGACAAATTAATTGGATTTAACTACCGCCACCTCCGTATTATTTCGCGAAATAAATTTGACTGATCGGAGATTAAATTAATATTTTCGATACACACACACACACACACACATACACACGGGCGCCGCCGGCCGGGAGTATTAAGTGCATTTCAATACCGCGAATTTGCAATTAAAATGTCTGAAATTCAATTTGCCGTTAAGTAGATCGGCTTCCCCGAAGACGATCGCGGGTTCCTCGCCGGCCGCCGACCGGCGGACCTTCCCTTCTACTCTCGCCACCAATATATTCACTCTCTTCAAGATTTACCCTCTTCACCCTCTCTGACGCGAATGGATGACGGACTATCCCCTCTTTCCCCCCGCCCCTTTCTTCTCGGCACACTCCGGGGAAAGATAAACCTCTCAGGAAAGAAGCGCCGAAAGTATCCGCCTGATAACTTAAACTCGAGCCACATTAATATTCGCGGATATCGCAGCAAACGCAGGGCGGGCGATAAAAGGCATCTGGAGGGGTATTTTACGCGATTATCTCTCAATGGCACGGCGGTATCGATTTTTCATGAAAGGCTATCTAATAATAAGTTTCTCTTCGCAAAAACTGTCGTCCGCGTCACTTGCCTTCGGGGTAGAATGTCACGCTTCTGGACATTCGCGAGCGGGAGTTACGCAAATTTAAGTACCACGGGAAACTCATGCTCTATAATATCATTCTCTTTCTCTCTCTCTCTCTCTCTTTCTCTCACTGCGTCATACATCTCATCGGCGACAAGTCTATTTCCTCAAAGTTCGCGTTTGTTCCGTGATCCCCGAGTAATGAGCTTTATAATCAGATTAATCCACGTTCGAGGATTTCTTTTTTCCCTCCCTCATCTCGAAATCCATTTTCCGCGCGTCGAATGGAAATGCGCGCGTTCATCGCGCGCCGCGTCGCGAAGCCGCGCGGCGATGCGAAATTTCAATTACCCGATACGCGCGCGATATCGGGCGCATTACCGGCGAGAAAAAGAGAGAAAGAGCAAGAGCGAGAGAGAGAGAGAGAGAGAGCGGAAGAGTCTCTGGTTCTCCGTTTCGTCGCCGCCTCCGGATGATAAAGGAACTGGAGCGGCCGGGTTATTGGCGAAGAATGACACTTGACCGGGGCGATTGCGAGTCTCGGGTTCGCCGCGCTTCGAAAAGTGAGTCGGGATGTTTCAGCGGAAAAATGTCACGCTTCCGCCGTCTGAGAGAAAAGTTTTCGTGACAGATGCCAGAGGCACCGACATCACGCCGTGCCGCGTCGCCCGGATACCGTTCTGTTTACAGCGGGAGCTCTCTCTGTTTTATCGTTTTTCCTCCTCGCAGGGAGATCGACGACAAAGGCTTTTTCAGAAACGAAAACGCGTGCATTTATACACATACACACACACACAGAGACACATACACACATTCGAGTGTAACTTGTCAATCGTGCTTATTTTTGGAACGAAATCACGCGATCCATTATCTTCTTTCGTTAAAAGTCTAAATTTCGCGAGAGAGCGGAGATTTTCTCTCCGTCCGTCTAGGAGAGACCTAGCTGTCGACATTTTCCGCCTTTAGGAAAATGCACGAGCCTTTTCCAAGTCATAGGGATCCGAGCCGTTGGGCAAGATATAAGAAAAATCCGGGACTCAGAGAATTAACCGCTCGGAAACAATTCTCTCCTATCGTCCTCCGCGCACGCCGAAAATAAGATTTCCTCCTCGTACGTTAGGGAAATCTGCCGCTTAATATGAATAATCTCGCTCTCGACCGTCGACGACGGGATGACTTATAACCGCGCCGACGGTCGATCTTGAAACAAGATAGATTCGCTACAACGCGCTTACGCTGAATATTTATTAACGAGAGATAAAGCCGCGACCAGAGTTAATTACATACATCGCTGCACCATTGACCGCCGGTTTCGACTTTATTATACGTTATTCCGATATATTCGCCCGGGCAATATCTCTTCCGCCTGCTACAGCAGCCTACCCGAATATTCCGATTGTTTATACATCCAATCGGGTCGTAATTAGCGCGTTCGATGGTTGCGTAAATGCGATATTTCGTACAGCCATATCGTGTACAACAAAATCGAACGGTGCATCGATTATTAAAAAAGCGAGATAGATAAATATTTCCCAGATCAATTTTTTATCCAGTACAATTAACAAATCCATTATTAAACGAACGTTAATCCTCGGTTTGACCATTGAAACGAGAGGCGCATCGTTCGTCAACGAAGGGCCAAATTAAACGGCTCCGCCGGAGCGCTTGTGTAAACCTAGATGTGTAAATGTTAAAAGTACGAACCGATTGTCGAGCGGGTCTGCGACTGGACGATCGGATTGTTATTCGCCTCGGCGTTCGTGGTCGTGGATTGCGGACGATGATCGGACGTGACGGACGCGTTCGTTGAAATGGTGGTATTGTTTACGCCGGGCACGGACGTCGACGTCGTCGAGGCCGACGTCGTCGTCGAGGACGGATTTGCGGCGGCGGCGTTCACGGCCGGCTTCGAGGAGGACCAGGAGCTGCAGGTGTCGCAGCCCTCGGCGGAGCGCGTCGACAGTCGGCAGCAGGACCAACGTTTCCCGCTCCACAGGCCCGCGTGATAGCGCCCGCTCAGCCCCGAATTCTCGCTGCACACTGCAAAATGAAAGGCACGCTTGTATAATCGTTCTTAGGAATGACATATCGCGCTTCGAGTGACAGATTACGACGGCAGCGCGCATGACCGCTTCTTAGAACGTTATTCTTCGCGGAATTTAATATTAACTTAATGAACGCTGCGCCCGTTATAATAAAGAACAATATTTACTGTAATTTATAATATATTTAAAAAAAAAACTCCCTCTTATATATAAGCATATGCTGTTCGTACAACATCACCATGGACCTGGATCTTGCAGATTATTACATTTCCTTGCATTTTTTTAATGTGTACGGCATATCAACAATCTTCCCACATTGGTAAACAGATAAAAAGTTGAGCCTCCGGCATTAATGTTCCATTATTAAATGCTTAAAATTGAATTATATTATATTTGAGTCAATTTGAGTTAAAAACGCAATATGTATGAAATTCGAACTATCGATTAACGGTATATTATTAAATTCGTAATGTCCAATTGTGCCCAATTCGAGTTATTTTTAACTCGTCCCGTGTCGTCATTGCTCCCACTCAATACATTGTTAATTAAACTAAAACAATAATATTAAACAACTTAATACAAGAATCACATTAAAACTAACTGAAATTTACAGTTTATCATTTACCTAAACGTAATTGTTAATATGCATGCTTTGAAATTAAACAATTCAACCATGCACAAAAGTGTTTAAACGCAGTTATTTTCTAAACACGTGTTTTACGATAAAATAATAAAAATCACACACAAAGGTTAAAAATAGCAAATTGTTATTTTATAAAATTTGATCCTGTAATATTCAACGGTGTAATCTTAAAAAATGCGACGATTCGAATTCGAATATACGTGAAAGGAAAGAAAGGAAAGAAGCGGGAGCGAAGGAAGAGGAAGATGCACTCACCAGCGCGTATGGCACGCATCCATTCGGCTCGGTCCTGCTCGCGAGCAGCGAGGAGATAGAGCGTGTACTCCTGGCCGGCTTCACGGTATCCCACCTGGAATGGTAACCCGGACGGGATTCCGCCGCCTCCGCCGGCGGCATCGCCGCCAACCGCCGCGTCGCCGACGGCACCGCCTCCGCCGGTGCTACCATTCCCGAGACTGGCCGTCTCCACCACGTGGACGCTCTCCACGGCGATCCGTCCGCGTTCCTTGCGCCGCTGCAACGAGCAACAAATCTCTCATTAACGTCATTTCATCAGAAATCAAACTTCGGAGCGGCTGCTACGCTGAGAAATAAGTGTAATATTTGCGACTATAATCGCATAGTAAAATAATTATAGTCAGGAATATCATTTTTGTAATTATTACTATAATATTGCTAATAATAAACGTGTAATTATAGTTATGCTTATAACGATTGTAGTATATTGTAATAGATTGTAATAGATTTTATAGTATACTCACAGAAAAGATTTCTAGACCTAATGCTATTATTCTTCAAGCTATTATAAAATCGATACAGCGCCATATTTATTATCAAAAAAATATTTTATTTTTAAATGGAAAGTTCTTAAATCTAGAATAAAATAATTTTTGATGCTATCTTATTAATTTTCTTAAAATAATTTAGTAAATTTGTAACAATCTTATTATATTCTAGATTTAAGAATAGACCGATCTGACTAAAATTTCTTATTTAATCTTAATCTTATTTTATTGTTATATTACATGAGGTTGTAAGATTAAAAAAAATAAGATTAAATATGTCAAGGATACTTTTTGTCTCGGCATCAGAAATCCTTTCTAAGAGAGTACAACTTACTATATTAAAATCTCCATTTATGGTAACCATATCATAATTTGCATAGACCAATATTATGATTATGAGAATTTTAATATAGTTTAAACAAACTATAATTTATATTGTTGTACAACTATGAAAATATGTTTAGTGCGCAAAATAACTACAAATTATAACAATATTATGGTCTCTGCAATTATTTTCTTCTCTTAATGTAGTTAAATTTTTAGATTTACAACAAAATTGTTTTTCTTTTTTGTGTACCAACGATTTTCACAAACGGAATTTAGAGGGAGAGAAAATTAGTGCAGTGTTTCAGGAATAACAGGAATGTTTGCGTAATGACATTATTTTCAGAATTTAGTTTATTATTATTTACTAAATGTATACGCTAATATGCATACTTCTTACTTTGAAACTAAGCAAATTCAACTGCAGAAATGACTTGTTTAAACGCGTTTTAACCACATTTGCATTAAAATAATAAACCTCGACGAAATTTCGAGATACAGATATCAAATAATTTTGTTGAACCATGAAAATAATTATATAGGAAGCTCAAGCGTGATGAGGAACGTTGTGAAAAGCTTTGACATTTGAGCGTCAAAATATCCGACACGATTATTTTGAAGCCCACATAAAAAAAAAAAAAAATTACTTTCAGATCTGTGTCGGGCTACATTTTTAGACGATTCAGCAAAACCTTTTTCTTTTCGTGCAGATATCGTGAATGTGAAAATGTGTCAAGTGTCGAAAAAGAGACATCGAGGAAGAGACTCGCTGCCGAAGGATATTCCCAATCGCACTTGAACACGATATATACCTCTGCGACGAATACCTCGGGATGTCGATTTTTGGACGACGAAAACAAATCGCGGTAAGACACTCATATCGTAATAGCGGATCTAGTTTCGGAACATCAAGAATGATATATCTACGCTCCGGACGTGGAAAAGTAATTTACGAGCGCGCATCGAGCGAACCTCCCCGGGGGACATTCCTAGCGGGATTCATATAGGTATCGTGCAACATGGATTCTCCATCCGGCGACTAATCAAACAAAAGCAATGGAGGAGAAAGGTAGGTATCTCCGAAACTCTCTTTACCTCCACGTTGTACGGTGTGCCTCGCGACGCGACGGTGAAGAACGGTCCGACGACGAGAGGTCGGGGTCACGGGGGGAATCCGCACGTGGACCACTGCGTCACTGGATCCACGAGATCGGTTACGGTTCCGAGGACACGCGGAAACGTCGACTCGATGAGAACGATAGAAGCGATGAGAGAAAGGCAGCCCGAGAGAGCGCACAGCTGATCGCCGTCTATGTCGTACGATCCCGAGACCCGACAGGTATATAGCTCGGTCCCGCGAGTAAATCGAAGATCACAGGATCAGGATTCGGACCAGGCGAACGACTGTGTCGCGTCGTGGACCAGGCTACCACGTCACCCTCGAGAAAGAGAGGGAGAGAGAGAGAGAGAGAAAGAGATTAAAGACGCGTCATAGACTCGTCCGAGGGACCGTCAACTCTCGCGGAAGGATACCGAGCGTCGAAACGGAACCGGAAGACCCCACGGGACTCGTCGTGCTTCGTCGAGACCGACCTCGAACGACGGCCGCTGACTGAGCAGCATCAGGAACCCAAACGACGACAAGGAAGGAGGCGACGACGAGGAGGAGAAGGAGGTGGAGGAGGAGGCAGAATTCACGCGGGGCGCCTGCGCCGCGAATTTTATACACGTTATCCACTACCCCCTACCGAGAGCAGCAGCCTGGTAGACTCCATCGCCTACCCCTAACTCGGCTCGCTTAACAACGGAGATAGCTATTGGTACTAGTCGCGATCGCGCGCGGTTACCGAGCCGATAGTTACCGGTCGCCCACCCCCGTTGGCTCGCTCGGTCGCCAGATTGAAGGGAGCTCCGACGCGACAAAGAGGAGATCGCACGACACCCCCTCCCCCCCTCCCCTCGAATGCTCCTGTCCGACGGAAACAACAATCGCATTATAATCGCGCCGCCCGTGTTTGCAACTAGGCTCGATAGCTAATTAAATTTGTGACTGTTCCGCAAAATTGTATAAGGTAGGTTTTTAAAATTCAAATTTAAAAAAAAAATTTCAATTAAAAAAGCTATATTGAATGATATATATATATAAATTTATTTGTATATTTATTTGTTTAATTAAAGAGATTAAAGATAGTTCTAAGCATCGACATTTAGTTAGTAACTATTTCAAGACCGACAAAGTTGTCGCCGCGCAGTTAATTTAAGTTGAGAATATTAAATTAATAGAAAAATTATATATTCAGTACACCAAGATCCGAAACAGGCAATCTTAACTTTATCCTCATATTCAAAAAAATTGATTAATGTTATTTTCACGTGTGTATGCATGAATTTCATGCAAATCTAAAGAGGAAAGGTTTTAAAACGAGCACCGAGTGTTTTTGTGAAAATATAATTGCCCGTCGCAAAGCTGTTATAATTTTCATATTAATCGGCTATTCGCTGCAAGGTCTCTCTTTATAGTGACAATTTCTTTGAATAAAACAAAAATTTTATTGAAACGTAATACCGTCGACTGAAATTAAATCTATTAAAATTTTAGCAAAATGTAATATACGTCTTATCAACGGATTTCGTATTTTTGTATTATTAAATGAAAAACAAGCTGGCTGGGATATGCACGCGGAAACGTGACAAGGACGAACTGCATTAAAACTGCAACTCCGCTTGATATTTCACAGACTTCGCGCCTTGAATTAATTAAGTCATTCAAATAGCAATGTCGCTTTCCAAATACTTTTTGCTCTTTCCGTTTCTACTGCTTCGTATAAAAGAAAAATTTTAGCAAATTAAAATTAAAAAAAAATTATTTCAGCTCGACTATCGGACAAAATCGGCTAACCGATCCTTCTTTAATTGAATATAATGCCGTTAAAGATATTAATTACAATGATACAATCGATGAATTTACCGCGAGGTCGGAAAAGCGCAATTAAAATAATTATTTTCATTTGTACTCGTTAATACGTGGAAATAACATTTTATATTTCTCGCAAAGAAAAATTGTTTGTAAACAATTTAAATGATTATTATATTGCGTTTGCTTTTGATTGCCCCTCTCTCGAACAAATTAAATGGCTCGAAAAACTTTTTCGAGGGGCACGTGAAAAAAAAAAATTGCGGCTCCGAACGCACGTGAAGTTTGAATCTCGATTTTGATTTAAATCCGCTCGAAAATCCCAAGGTAAAATTCATAGACTCCGGGAAACTACTCACCTCACCATCTCCGTCGTAGTAGATGAGATAGTGTTTTGTCAGGACGAACCATCGTTGCTTGTAATTGACCGGGGTGAAGCGCTTCTTGTTCTGGGAGCGTTTCACCATGAATCCCTGCCGTATAACGTCTCCTCCACCTTTAGGCTCTAGCTTCCCATCTTTCCCTGCCATCACAACAGGAGGGCCTCCCTAGCAACAATGAAACCGTCATTTTCCCGCACCAGAGCTGCTAGAGGACGGACGTCGGGGGAGGACGGGGGAGGGGCGTCGATATTCCCGGCGAAACACGAGGGGGGGAGAGGGGGACTAGAATTGATACTTGTTGCACAACACCCTAATTCGAACACCTCTCTCTCTCTCTCTCTCTCTCTCTCTCTCTGGAACGAACGGAATGACACAAAAAGTTACATTCGAAGTCCACGCTCTCTTGCTCTTTCTTTTCCTTCTCTATCTCTATCTCTCTCCCTCTCCCACGGCCGATCCGGCTTATCCGGTCCGCTCGAGATAAGTAACGACGCGAAAGAAACATCTAAATATAGCACACGAGAGTTTTTTCCTCGTACCACCCGCCCGTCGCCGCGAGCGCGCTCGACCGACGACTCCGGCGCTCACGTGCGTCCGGTGCAATTAACGAGCTCCGTTTCCCGTCGTCGCGGATGACGATCCCGTCGGAATCCTCCGGACGACGAGGCGGAGTCGAGGAGGCGCGGGCGAGTGCGCGCGCGCGCGCACGCGAGCGGACGGACCTCCTCGCCAAGAGGAGGGGCCCCGCGGTTGTCGGGCCGACGTTCTCACATTCTCCGAATTCGAATTCCACGACGTCGCGACACCGCGAGGGATCGAGGAACGCGCCCGGTCGATTCCGCACCGATTCCGAGGACCGCGCCTCCTTTCCTTACCATGCGACGGACGTACGCGGGGCTGCTACCACCCCGCGGCCCCGGCGCACGTCGTCGGGTGCATGATGCCGCCGGCGGCGCCCAAACAATGGGGGTTCACGTGGAACGAGCGCGTACGCGCACACCGACCGATCTGTCAAAACGGAGACGTCTCTCGCGGCGACGTTGGGAATTCGCCGAGATGTCAGGAAATGCCGCACCGCGCTGGTCAGCGCGGCGACGCGGGGAAGACCGGCACGACGCACGCGATCCCCACGCCCCGCGCGATTATCGTCGGGGAGAAAAGGCGCGAGGGAGATCCCAATCACTGGGATTATCCCCGGGTCAACGGTAGGCAAACCGGTGCCGGGACGTTTCTCGACCCGCGTAGGACCGACCGCGACTGACGACGTAGCAAGATGGCGGACTAGGGGACCGCGCGCGCGAGACTGTTGTCTTGTTGTTTTGCTTTGCTCGCAACAGTCGTTTACCTGCACCGTGGTGCACCGCCCGCGCGGGAGGAGCGGCCTCTCCTCGAGTGTACAGCGCAGAGGGTGGACGGGACCGTCTCGCGGCCGAGGAAGAGCGTGATCTTGGGGGGGGGGGGGAAGAGGGGAGATGACGCGCGACATAACCTATCGCGTCTCGTCGTCGATGAGTTGAGTATCTCATTACCGTTGTCGTTATCCACCGTCGGCGCCGAAGTATGGCGGCCCCCGAAGCGATACAGGTGAGCTCGCTGCCGCTGCCGCCTGTTCAATACATCAATCTGTACACGGACGAGAATGTGCGGCGAGGACGAGCACCGCGGCCACCGCCGCCGATCCACGACAGCTATTCTATGTTCGGGAACGTGTTCAACGCCGACGACACGATCATCAGGCCGCTCGAGGCCCAGGGCATCAAGCGGCTGTACCCGCAGCACTTCGACCGTCGGCGCGAGCTGAAGAAGCTCAATCACTCGTTGCTCGTCAACTTCCTGGATCTGATTGACCTGCTGGTCCAGTGCCCCGACAGCCCAAGACGCGCAGAAAAGGTATGTGCTCGCTGGATTCATCTGCGTTCAAAAGTTATTTTGATTTAGACGTTAATGTCCATTTCTGCCAATGTAAATTAACTTTGATTTCAACTAAGAATTGGAAGATAAGAGGGAAGTTAAATAGAAAGCAAAGTTAATCTGTACGAATGGAGATGGACTGGAGACATCTAGGTAGCAAGCTGACATTATTTGTCATCATTTTGGGGTCAAGGAGAAATGTCAAAGAAGTCATTTTGATGTTAATAATATCAGCTTACTATCTAGGAAGATGTTGGTGTCACGTACCATCTTTGTAACAACCAATGTTCTTGCAGGTTGAAGATCTTAGTTTGTTATTTATTCATATCCATCACCTGCTAAATGAATTTCGACCGCATCAAGCCAGGGAAACATTGCGAGTCATGATGGAGCTGCAGCGTAGGCAACGTCAAGAGACAACGTTGCGTTTCCAAAAGCATCTTGAAAAGGTTGATTTTTTTAACTTTTGTTCATAACGATCACATATACATGTTGCTGATTCTGAAATTGATCCAGGTTCAAGAAATACTGCAGCATGCTCTACAGATGCTTCCTGATACAGAACTGGACTCCAAACTTGCGATAAACACAGATGCCATGGAATCCATGGATAACTTAGGCTTCGAACAGCAGACCCAGGATCCTTGTAGCCCAAGCGATCGTATCATGTGTAAAGTGATAGACGATATGCTTTCTTCAAATGGACTGTTCTGAGGTATCGCTCATTATTTCCAAACGTATAACTTGATCTACCAATGAGTACTTCAGAACCATTATACATATAAATGTAATAATAGATAAGGATGAAATGTTTTTTTAAGTGTTATTAGTTATTTAATAAAATGACAATATTAAAATAAATATATCCCTTAAAGAATCACTGCCAATGTCTGCAATTTACTTGTTTGCGTATTTACCTTTTCAAATGGACCAACTCTGGTTGCTTCAAAAAATTTTCAAGTTTTATTTATTTATACATTAATAATACATAATTCTGAATATTAATCGTATACTCTAGATTTGGTAAGACTGAAATTGCATACATATGAATGTGCCAATCTAAGCGCATTTAACACAATATATTCTTACATATTAATACAGTAGAAGCTTAAATATAGGATAAATTAGATATAAGTGCTGAAACGCACATACGTACAGTAATTTACCTGCTCGTTTTAGAAACAATTTTTTTTTTAATTGGTTACTTCTTTTTAGTAATTTTCTCACTTGCATTTACTGGGTAAAAAAACACCACATAGTATTAAATAATATTATTTATTGAAATAATTAGAAACAATATTTACGAATTTTTATAGATAACACGAAAAATATTTTGATACGATAATGATGGATAAGGGGAAAGGGAAGATGGAAAAAACTTTTTAAACTCACCTCAATTAAAACAGCATTCACATGAAGGAGATATATATATATATATACATAATAATAAACACAATAATATCCGCCTGGAAGGAAGTTCCTGAAAGGAAAATATTAATTAATTTTTCCTAGTAGTTTCTCTGCTTTCTCCACCTCTTTTTCTGCATTTGTTTTTGAAAGAATCCTGTAATGGGGAAAAAATATACATAAGTATTTATATGACGCCAAGGTCCAGTCCTCCTAATTTCCAAATGTCTCTGGTTAACATGCATTTTCTGCAAAAGAAAAACTGTGATAACTGCCGCTCCGATTGATCTTATCGTATTTATCGAAGAAACACAGACTCATGAAATCACTCTTCTTTACAACTATTTGTATTAAAAATATGTACTTTATGTAATTTTATATAATATACAAATATTTTTGATATTTATGAAAATTGAAACAAAATTCTCAAATTGTACATACAAGTGTATGTATACAGGCATAGTTCTTTTATCAATAGAAAAAATTATTATATCTTATGTTTCTTCGATTAAACTGCTCTGGCAACAAATCGGTCTGAAATTCTCTGCTAGCTCAATCCTGTTAACAGATAAATATTAACAAATATCAATAAATATAAAAATTTGGAAAGGAAGCGAGGAAGAAGCTAATTTAGGAATGGATACAGGAGAGTGTGTTTTGTATCTTCCAATCTTGAAATTTTTTTAGGAGGAAAGAACCGTTTCCTTTTCCATTTCCATAATTCCATGCTTTCTGTAACGATCGATATATCGATGTTGCCTTGTGATTCAAATGGTTGGCGTGGTTTTAAATTCCAGTTTGATAACAGCGTAATATTTTTACTTTTTGCACTATCTTCGTCAGATTTTTTTCAATTTTTTCAAATAATATTATCTTCACAAGTTTTGTATTTCGAAATATCTTCTTTCTTCAATTTCTCGTATACGATTCCAAGACCCCTTCATGAAATCCGTCAATAAATGATAGTGTTCTCTCTTCTTAATACATTTGTATGCGTTATATATTATTTGAATACGTTCATTGTCCATATATTTACTTTATGTCTGAATTATTTTGGATATTTTCATTGCAGTTCATATTATAAGAATTAAATAAGAAAAATATTCGTATAATGCCACAATTGCATTCTATCCAAATCTCCTTGCCATGTCATTCAAATAATGGATATTTTGACAATTGTTGATTTTCTAATTCTTGTCACATGGAAATTTATCAATCTTGAAATTTAGTATGAAATTATTTCATAGAGCCGTAAAGGCTAATAAAGTTAAATTTTAAAGATTTTTTTAAATACTTGATCGATGTTAGGAAGCAAATATGTGCTCGTATCGTTATTCCAATTTTAGTTGCTTTCAATTGTAATGAATTTTATGATTAATAAAAATTCTTTCGCCATGGACCACGACCTCTTGTCCTGAAAGCGCCTCTACCTCTAGGCCTGTTACCTTTAAATCTACCACGGCCTAAAAAAGAAAGTAAAATTAATAATAAAGTCAAAAAGCAAAATTAATAACCTTAAATGAAAATTTGTCTCTTCAAGTTTCAACACATTTTCTTACCATAATTTGATATGTTCGAACTGTATTTGCCACTAGGAGGTGTATATATTTCTCTTTTATTGTTCTTATCTTCCTTGCTGCGTTTATTTGGGCTGTTGTCGTTTCCAAATGTGATCGGTGTATGTCTTTTCTGAGCAGAATTTTTTTCATTCTAAAACAGACAATAGAAGTTAATAAAACTACAATATTGAAAGTCAAAGCACTCACAAATGTAAATTGTAGATATATATGTTTGCAGGACATTTAGAGATTATATAGCAACTGTATCAAAGACTAATTACCTTTTTGTCATTACAAGGCGTTTTCCACGAAAGATGTATGATGCTCTTGAAGCTAGGAGGTGAATGAAACAGATCTTTGATCAAAGTATTAATATTGTTGGTTGTTTTTAATGCCACAACCTTTAACTGATTTTCCTCAGATTTTAATTCTTCTTCCGTCTTTCCGCTAATAGCTTCACGTAACTTCTTTATGTAACCTTGAATGCCCCTCGCAAAATATTGTAATCTTAATCGAAATTCTTTAAGCTGCTCTGGATCCTTTATCAAAAATTCGGGAGTTTGCTTACACAATTTATGAAAAGCATACATTAAACATTCCACATGACTAAACTGTAACTTTGGTACATCAGTAATTTCTGTAGCTGGAGGAAGTGGCATATAGGTCTGAAATAATTAAAGTGCCAATAAATAATAAATAATAATAAGCAATATGCAATAATTTCAATCAACAAAATACGAAAGTTAAACAGTTATATTAAATTAAATGTTATAATTTTTCATAAATTACTCTGAATAATAATTACAATGTAGATCATAAACTAAGTTTTTTTCTTTTATATTAAATAAATTTTTAACTTGAAAGAAGAGTTAATAAGTTAAATTTTATAAGTTTTAAAAATAACAAATTAAATTATAATAATTATTAAACTTTGGATATGATGCGAAAATTAGTGTCAAAATTGCGTGTGTATGTATATAAAGAAATACTTACAATAAGGGTATTGTAAAGTTGTTGAACTTTATCTTCGGGTTTTTCAATTATTCCACAAAACACAGTTAATTCAGCAAGCAACTTTAATAGTTCCAATTGAATATCTCGACCATCGGGAGAAGTCATCAAAGAAAGATGTGGTAAAACTTGCACGCAAATATATGAAACAAATTTTGACGAATCTATCTGTGACTAAAAAAGAATAAAAATATTAAAATACAGATAAAATATTAATACTATAATAAATCCTAAAACTCTATCATATGTAAATATGACCAACTTGTAGAAAAAAATAAAATATATAATTGTGTGCTATAGCAACGCATACATAGCATTGCTGAGCTGAATCAATGTATTTAATGTCATGTTATATATTGTTATAAAGAGACATTGGACTATAGTACTCTATATTATTAAGTTGTGTTCATAAAGATCTTGAACTATACATATAATATTTCATATCACTAACTTATGTTTATGAAATTCTTCGTTACATTCAGTTTGTCAATAAAAGTGTAAAAAATGATAATCTTGTGTTACATTGATTAAAAGTAGCTTTTTTCTCAAATATAAATTTGCATAATAATAATACCGTATTATTCATATCGATAACGTTTTAGAGTTAAAATGTGTGTATTATTCATGTCTAAAATATTAAATAAAAATTAAAGAAATACCGAAAAAGCATATACATACACTGAAGAATGGAAGAGCATGTTTAACACATTGGACTAATCTGTTCCATTGCTCAACATTAGTATGCTTAAAAGGTACAGAAAGTTCCGCCTGTTCTATTGTAATATCGACCAATTCTTGTTGACCAGTGACGGTAGATCCCAATCTAGTCCACGCAAGGATTTCCATAATACTGTGAAACTCATCAGCAGTCACGTCCTATATACATAAAAAACAATTATTTAAAAATAAAAATACATGTGTCAAGAGTTGATACATTATTATAATAAACAAATTATTGAAAATTACCTGTAATACTTTTTTACATTCTGCAATTAACAAATCTTCTGGTTCCTTTGTGATAATGTCATGTCCTATTGCTTTAAGTTTGGTAGCTAGAAATTTTATACAACGTTCTCTTGTCCCATCGTCGCCATTAAGAATTTGGCTAAAGAATCCGCTTAAGGTACCTGCAAATATAAAATATTTTTTTTAATTCAATAAAGAACCCTACAATTATAATCTGGTCATACAAATGCCAAACTTTATTTATGTCAAATAAATATGTATGTATAAATGTAATTTATGAAACAATAAATATACCTTTGGGATCACTCTTCATAAGCGACATAATACTGTTATGTACAACTGCTAATTCTGAAGAATCCTCAGCTTGCAATAATTGTGCTAAAATATCTGCAATTCTTGCTGTATGTTCTTTATTATCTTTACAAAGCGCTGGTAAATCTTTAATAGCTTGTTTTCGAATCTGTAAAGGAAAATAAAGATATTACATATATGTAACTTATCATTTCAGGTATGTTTGAAAGTAGAAACAATTGAGATTTAGACTGATCTGTATTTGAAAACTCACAGCCATATCTTCATCTTCGCACAAATCCAAGTGAGCATCTATAGCCTGATCCGCTAGTTTCGGAAAATGCTTGAAAAACCTTGCAATAAATTGCGACGCCAATCTTTTTTCCTTAGGTGATCCTTTAACTGCAGTTAGTATTTCCAGATATTCCTTTTCATGCTACAATATAAACAATACTTAAGTAACTCATAAGTATGATAAAGTTTCTTTGATAAATTTATATTATAAAAGTTTGTGAGAGATTTGAAGAAATAACACATGACTTGATCAATAATACAAGCTAAGCATGGTATTATGAGAAAAAATACTATTCATATATAAAATAAAACTATTTTCAGAACAAGAATATTCTTTTTTATGCATGCAATAGGAAGGATAAAAATTGATTTTTTAATCCATAATGCATATATATTAACCCTTCTAATTTGCAAACCATCACCTTGTATAGGCAGAGGTATTTCACGTCTGAGTAGTGAGTCATCTACTTAAAGTGATAAGAATTCTAAAAAATTCACGAATATACTTTCATGTTTATAGATTAAGACTATGTTCTGAAATTCATTGCTAGAAAATCTATAGTAAACGTAACATGAATCAGATTTTTAGTTGTGACAGTAAATATTGGAACAAGTGATCTGTCTTTCTTTTTAGCTGCACTAGTGCAATAAGTTAAAGTGAGACAAATATATTTTTTCTTATTGTACCAGTGCAGCAGTAAAGCTAAAAAGAACAGGCCAATAGTCTATATGTATTTAATTTTGGTTTTTTTAAGAAAGGATAAGAAAGGAGTATGATTTTTTTTGGAAATTATAAGAAACTTGATCAAACTCAAAATACTTTCTGTTTGTGTGAAAATGGTTAATACTATTATTATCAGAATAATATTGTGCTCATTAAACAACTATTATAATAGTGAAAGAAAAACATATGTTTAAACTTGAGATTATTACAAAGCGCAGTGGTAAACAATCAATCGTCGCAACGCCAATGTTCAAAAATTTTCAGCGGGCGACTACGGTGGCTCTTTGTACACAAGAAACGTCTTCGGCGAGCTACCGTAGCACCAGGTCCTCGCGGCGACAAAAACAAAAAAAAAAAGAAACAAAAAAATTTGATTCGGAAAATCGTGCGGCATGCGATTAGACGCACGCGGTATTCGCGGCGTCTTCGGCAGTGCATTTCGAGATGCATTCGTGCAATGTGACGTAGAATTATTGCGCGAATATTCGTCGCAATGAAACATAGCATTAATCGGAAGCGCATCAGGGGTGAAAGCTCCAACCATATATGTACATTTTTAACTGAGCGTGGCCGGCGCCCAACATTGCTAACCATGCCCGACGTTATATGCGTACCTGCACGAGCTTGTCTTTAGCGTCGGCAAGGATACCGAAGTTTTTGTATAGCTTTTCAATACTGTCGGTACTCATCGTGAAGATCGTACGCGAAACCTGGACCCCCTTCGAGGACGCAAGAAAACGCAACTGAACTCTATATTGCTCTATATCCTAGATGGACACGCCACACGCGTAATAACCGCCGAATGGACGAGAACAGTAGAACACACCGAAACGACAAAGATGGCAGCGTATCGTGCGGGCAGACGGGCACGGGGACGGTCCCTCCCCTCCCGGAGAAAAAGAAGAAGGAAAACGAGCGCTACCTATCTGCAGAGAGGAACCTGAGAGCGGCCATCGCGTCGTTTTAGGTGTTTTCATCCATCAGCGCCTCTATGTGCACAAAATGTACACATTGAACTATGTAGACAAATATCTATGAATCCCGTAGGTAATGTGCATGACTTTTTGAGTCTCTTCTATTATGCTATGTCCACGTTTATTTGGTTTTGTTTCATGCTATACCCGTAAATTTTACAATTATATGCATTCATATTTTAAATCTGTTTTATGTAAATGTGCATAATTGTGTTCTATAAATGTGTAATACTACATATAGATAATATAAATTCAAATAATTAATTTGATAAAAATTCACTCACCGATTGCTGTCGTTGCTCCTGCTGCTGATGCTGCTGCTGCTACTGCTACATTCCTTTTCTAGAATACTTTCTGCTGACATCATCCTGCTATTCTCGAACCGCACATTAATAACGATCGCCCAATACTTTATTCGGCACTCCCGATATTACGGATAATATATCACTCACGAGTAAAACGTAAACCGCATGCGAGAATTTCACTTGGCGCGACCGTTACATTTGAAAAAATACGTGAAAAGTACGACTCGTCTGATTGGCAGCAAATCAAAAAAGAAAATATGGCAGAAAAGTGGTATGATGCGTGACGTTACGAAACGAAATCCGAAAAAGAATCGTTTGAATGCACGTCGAGGCACACTGAACCACTGAACAGATCGAATTAAATAGAGCAATTCGCTCCCAGAGTTTTGTATCTCTGTATGATTGCGCGAAATACAACGAACAGAGACGAATGCTCGCACGACGACTAGTAGTACTTCATCACTTAATTAGCACTCGCGATATTCTACCGAACGTATCCTTTTCACACTTTGCTCGAATGTGCACGCGTGTCGTTTGCTAGCGCGACGGCACTCTAAACACAACACCGTACCTGCGCACAATGAATTTTGAACACGCGAGACACGCACGGAGTCGACAGTGCGTCCAACCGGCGCTGGAGCGTGAGAGAACATGGCGGCAGCGGCGGACATGACCGTTGATAGGTATACTCGGCGGTACTCGGCGCTAGTCGGCGCCAGTCGGCGTTGCTAGGCGACCGACTTGTTGACTCGCCGCGCCTGCGCCGCTGCCGCCATGTTGCTCCGTTGCTCCGCGCTTCAGTCACGTACGCCGCTCCAGCGCTGCCGGTCAGACGCATCAGACGCTCTGTCGACTCTGTGCGTGTCTCGCGTATTCAGAATTGAATTGTGCGATGTTGTGCAGGTACGGTGTTGTGTCGTCGTGCTAGCAAACGATACGCGAGTCATGTGAGATCGTACGTAGCAGAGGTGGTATTCATGTGTAAAGCGCGGCGTCGTGCGTTTGTTTTCGGTTTCGAGTAAAGTGTTCGCGTGCGTGTTCAAGTAAAGTGTTTCTCGAAGGGGATACGTTCGTTAGAATATCGCGAATGCCAGTTAAGTGAAGTGCTACTAGTCGTCGTGCGAGCATACGAAATAGAAAATTCTAGAAACGAACTTGTCTTTGTTCGTTATATCTCAGCGCGTAATTTGCCTTCGGTTTCGAGTGAAGTGTTCGCATGCGTGTTCGAGCAAGTAATTTTCGCCGCCAATTAGACGAGCCGTCCTTTCATGTATTTTTTCAAATGTAACGATCGCGCCAAGTGAAATTCTCACGCGCGGTTTACGTTTTACTCGTGTGTGATATATTATCCGTAATATCGGAAGTGTCGAATAAAGTATCGGGCGATCGTTATTAATGTGCGGTTCGAGAATAGCAGAATGATGTCAGCAGAAAACGACATCCATGGAGTGACTCGGTATTCCAGAAAAGGAATGTAGCAGTAGCAGCAGCAGCATCAGCAGCAGGAGCAGCGACAGCAACCGGTGAGTGAATTTTTATCAAATCAATTATTTGAATTTATATGTATATGTGGTATTGCACATTTATAAAACACAATTATGTACATTTGTCAATTTGAACAATTTTAAATTTAAAAGATTCCGTGCGCCGTGTGGTTTCTCCAATTTAGATTTCATTCCAGAATTGATATTGAACTTGACATCAATAATTAATAGAATTAGTTAATAACTTAAAAAGTTAAAAGGTTAAAATTTAAATATACTTCAAAGCAATCAATAATAAAAAGAAATAAAAAGGAAATAGGAAAAATATCAGGTGATAAAATAATTTGTGCAATAATATCTATATCAATTGTACACATGAATTAAAAATATTACACTTCCTTTACTTGTCATCAGTTTTTTCGCTATTTGAGCGAAACGTTCTGAATATAGTTTTTACAAGACATTGTTCTAGTAAGGGACATATATCTTTGTGAACCCCGCTCAAGAGATCCATGGAATGTTCTATGGTATCCACGTCTAAACTGCCTATTACGAACATTTCAGAAATTTGACCGTGTTGCGGAAGTGCGGCTTGCACGACAATTCCGTGATCGTCCATCGTGCCTGGTTTGGCCTTTGTGAAACAAAAAGTTTCTTCTGTATCCGTTGGGTCCACTAGATACGTTTGACCACATGCACCCTATTGAAAATGATATACAATTTCATTCGTCATACATCGTCATTGATTAAAATTCTTAGTCGTTTTTTTACTCACAACAGTGGACGCGGTGACTAAACCAAACATTGGTACTCCAGCATCTGCCAAAGCTAGACTAGCTGCCATTATCGCCGCGGCTAGTGCAGATCCCCCATTATCGAGAACTGTCGCGTAGACATCGACTTGGAAATTAGGAAACTCTTGCTGAAGCAAAATAAAAATGTAGAGATGAGACAACTTATAATATTAACCAATATGAATTTTGAAACACACAAACGAAACTAGATAACTTAGATTCTTTTATCACTGAAAACAAATCCATAAATGAAATTGCCTTATCACATCACCTTTTTTAGATATTTTAGTTTAAATCTCTGCCTACGATTATATTTTCTGCTTGTATTTTTCTTCTATCTGTAATCTAGCTCTTTTTTGTCCAGCTCAAATTTTTTTTATTATTTCATGCTTTCAAAAGTGTCTTAAGAAATTCAGTATTAATTTTCATCTTTATTAAATTACTAAATAATTTTTAAATTTAAATGCTAAAATCTTTATTTTAAAAAATTTGAAATTTGAAAATAATATTTTGCTTATGCTAAAAAAATCAAAATTACAGACAGAAAGGTAAAAGTATCTTAAAATGTCATTTCTGACACTTTTAATCCAAAGATGAGCCATGATAGAAAAAATTAAACTTATTTTTTTTCAGCAACAAAAGTCTGTAAAAATCACCTGGTTCAATTCTCTAAAAAATCTGTGGTCTAAAAAAAAAGTTTAAATTTGGACAGTAATCATAAATATTTTTGAGGTTGTATAAATTAGTTTCATATTTCTTTGCATGCCATTTCAGGAGTTTAAATTAATCCTTTATAAGTTAATCCTTTTATGAAAAAAGGGAAAGATATGTACCAGACATACTGCTGGTTCCAAAGCTCTCTGAAGTATCAGGCTATACTCTTTCTCTTCTGCGTCTTGTTGATGCAATTTTCGCTTGCGATGAGAGAAAGGTGCAAACTTGAATTCGCAATGCAATTCCCCTTGCACACAGTATCCCGATTTGTTTGGCACTTCTCTAGGATCGAATACAGAGCAGATGACTTTGGTATCACCCATTTCAATGTATGCAGAGCCCTTTGCCTGACTAACTATGCCCGTTTTCAAAACTGTTAACAAAAAGTTATTTTAAATGTATTTCTCTAAGAAATTTAATAATAATTGTAAGTAAATTTTCGTTAATCTTACGAGTGTTTAATTAAATTTTATGACAAATGTTTTTACAGTAAAATTGTTACTTGTAATATATTATTTTAGTTTTGTTTCAATACTGTGAACAAAAAAGGAAGTAATTTAAACACGTTGACAAAATACTGTAGATATTTCTTGACAAGTCGATTAAGTTTAGCAGATTTTGATCACCCTCGAGCTTGTATACGTTTGACATAACCTCCAATCTTACATATATTTCTAAGCTCGTTATGTGAGCGGCCATCGTGCCTCTTCGGAGCATCTGGTTGTATTCCCTTGTCTTTTACTTCAGAATAAACGTAAATATCATATGGTACAGAAGCATCTGGCCCATTAATCCGTTTCTGGTCGACCGGCATCATGTACTCCTCTCACTGCAGCAGCATGCAGCATCAATAAATGTCATGGCTGTCACGGGCCGTCATGGTAGCATCTAGCCGGGGCCGGGGCCCGTGGGCGTGGGCCAGGCGCAATCATGCGAGTGAAATCAGTACGTTCTGAATTATGTTCTGAATTCCTCTTTTTCTTATCATTTTGGAGAAAAAGAAAAATCCTAAACTGTGCAAAGTTCAATTAAGAATAGATTTAGATCAAAACATAGTTTAGGCATAAGTGAGCTTTTTAATTTATTGATTAAATTTATAATTAGATAAGATAAATAAAAATAAAAACTTTGGTTGTATGTACACATTTTTTTATTAAGAAAGTATTACAAAATATATTTAAACATTAAAAATTCTTAAAATAGGATGGTGGATTTTAAATAATCAATTGGTGCTCTTTTGGTTCTTTTGTGACATTTTATGTACAGATAGCTCACCTATTAACTGCTCCATCACATCTTTTAGCATGCCAATATCCTGTTTTATTCGGTTCATCTACAAAACAAATTTATTTAATATTATTGTTGATAGAGTTGAAAATTGTGTTACCGTTATTTGTTACTAATTTTTACAAATGGAAATTTTATCATGCTTGTCAATATTTTCATGATAAAATTATTCATGAAAATTTTTTCATTGTTTTTAACATTAATATTGCCATTAAAAATACATTCCAATAATACATACACTCATTACAGAAAATCAATGCAGAAAATATATACTTCACATAATAATTTTTTAGTACAATGGAATGCAGTTTAAAGTATAAAGTATAAAATATTTCTCAATATTAAAACTATATCATAAAATATGATATAGTTTAATTTAAAAAACTTGTAATTGCACGTATCTTTTAATGTGACACACCAATTACTAAACAATATTACTGAAAAAAGTAACAATAACAGTAACAGCATACATAAGCAATCTATTACTTCAAAATCCTTAAATAAATTGATGACCAAATATATTTGAAATACATATAATTGTACTTACATATTCTTTCGTTTGGTACTTCTTGTATAAATCATATAATTCACTTATTGTCCAGTTCTTTTCATCTTGCTTGTTTAATTTAACGAACGGACAGCTCGACTGATGTTTCTTATGTTCGCTCCTACAAGTTTCCCCATTTATTAGTTTTTGCTGACAAAAATAATATGTGTATCACATCGTTGCTTGACTTACCATGGATCATCGTTCGGCTCCCAACCATCAAGTTGTTTGCCACAAATGAAACATTCGACAAGGTCTGGCTCATTGCTATCTCCAACAACATAAAATCCAGCAGCAGCCATGCTTTCGGCGTTGCATTTGTCTGACTGTTTGAACGGCCAATTGTTGTATGTCATCCTTCTACCTTGCTTCCAGAAATAAGAGTTAGTCCCCCTAAGAATGAAAGATGTGGAAAGTGAAATAACCTAGTTATTTCCAACGTCATTTCGAAAGTCGTTTGTAGCTGTTGTCCGTAATTGCAAATTGTGACAGAAGATGATGGAAAAATTATGAATCAAACAAATTAAAATTTTTTTATTAATAAATGTATTGATTGTACAACATTCCAGTTAAATCGATTATCAAACTACTTTGCTTAATACTTACGGTAGTTCCGTGATCATTTCGTCTCTAATCCTGACTGCCTGACTTCTACAATTACTCAAAAGGATCTCTTTGCTGTTTTCTGTCAATCTCGATAAAGTTTAACCTTGACGGTGTGTTTTCCAGTTATATATACAATGGAGAACGAAACCGAAAATTCAAATGTTTAAATGTCGCTTTCTTAGTCTGCGTTCAGAAAACGATTCTTATGAAGCCTCGCCATTTTTAAGCTCATTATTTTTTTTCATTACTATTTTAGTAATATAATTTATGAAACTATATACATTATATATTTATATTTTTTATTTATAAATTGTATAAGTACTGAATCGATTTGAATGTTTTTCAAAAGCATACCGTTGTTAAACTTATGCAGGCTTCACATCCGACAAACGCTCTGTTATTCATTTTAAAAAATAGCTAGGTGACAAAGATATCTTGATTAATTAGCGTATTTAATCGTTGATTAAATTCATCGGGATTTAGTTAAAATTGTTCTGAATTATTAAAATTGAATTAGAACTCAATCATTCAGAACCACTGAGGATTGAAGGTTAAGTTATATTAGATTGGTCGATTTTTCCATTTTAAATTTTCACTCCTTAAGCCCCCAAGTATAGTCCAGGTCTGTGTGAACAGATCTTTAGCCAATTGAGTTTGCGCGACGGCCGACGCTCACCCTGATCGCGATCTCGTTGTTTTTGTTATGAAAACGATCAGCTGTGAGAAGGTTCCGAGGATTTTCGTCGTACCGGCTATCCGTTCGCGGCGAGGCGAGTTTCGGACAGAACGGTCAGAAGTGGCGGCGACGACGACGGAACGGTGACATTTCATCTTCCGTGCGCGCGAATGACGAACGTCGGAAAAGCCGAGTCGAGCGCGCCGACGATCCGCGTCTCGTCCGCATCGTCCGAGCCGCGCGCGACGATTTGAGCGATCATCCGCGCGAGCGAATCCGATCTCTTGGAGAAGGCGTCCTATCGCCGGTGGATCTCTAGTAGCCCTGCCAAGGAACGACGCGCGGGCGGTTTTCGACGACAGTATCAAGTCTTCCTCACGGTACTCCGTCGTGGGAAAGGTAACGCGTCGAACGTTGACGCGCAGATGATAACTGTGTACCGTACAGTTGTCCTGCGTCAAGTCTCACGAAAATGGCCTCATCGGAAATTGACGACTTCTTGGCGGGGCCATTGGTCACCTGGGTAAGTCTTCTCGACTTTTTCTTAAGTGTTTCCTAGAACAACGTGATGAGAGTGTTGAACGAATGAAAGTGTATGTATTGCAATTCAACTGCATTATATGATGTGCTAATAGTATGTATTCTTTGTAACTTCAGTTTGCTAGCTGTTTGGAAGATCCTAATGTATTGGCGAACTATGAGGATTTAGTGGATGGTACCTTATTACATAGCGTCTTCCTACAGATGTAAGTGCTGTAGTATATAAAAAGAGATATATGATCTGAAGATATATTTATTCTTTTTAGCTAAACTTTTATCTTCTCTTTTTTTTCTTTAATGTGGAAAAGAAATGATTGTATGAGATTGTATAAGTTATTATGGAATATTGTTGTCAAAGTAATGTTTGTTTTTGTTATTTGTAGTAATCCAGAACCACTGCATGATGAAGTAGTGTCATCCAATAACAATCCTGTAATTCGTACGAAAAATTTGAGAACCGTGATACAGAACATAAAGCAGTTTTACGAAGAGGAATTGGATCATGTGATTCTGAAATTACCTGATATTGTTAGTTTGGGAAAGGAGCCAGAGTTGTACATAGCAGATATGAAGTTATTGCTATTATTGCTCCTAGGATGTGCTGTCCAGTGTCCAAATAAGGAAAAATTTATTACTAACATAAAAGCCCTACACGTTGACATGCAGCTTGCAATAGTTGAATGTATTAAACAGGTATTAAGCTTAACAAGTAATTATTAATAAAAAATATTACTGAAATATAATAAAATATTAACATAATTGAAGAAATAAAATTTTTTAATTATAATATAAAATTTATAATATAAAAATCTGTGTTCAGGTTACGGATCACCAAGATATAGTCATTACGCAGGATGCTATGGAAAATGCAAATATGGGTTATTTATTTGTCCAAATAAAAAAATGGATTCAAGAATTGGATTTATATCGGCAGGTACATAATGCACATATCAAGTTCTTAATTATCTGTTAGATAATTGTTTTTGTATATTTGAAATACAGTTATGTTTTAAATATCTACAGTTGCTTTATGATTAAAAATAATTATGATATTACAATTATATGTTATTTCTTGAAAATAGAAATGGAAGGACACAGTGCTAGACGATAGCGTTGAACGAAATGACTCATCTAGCAGTGCGGAATCTGAAGACATAATTAAGGTGCAACCTCATCCTGTCACTAAAACAGAAAGAGGAGATAATCATCATTATGCGGTTGAATTGGCCGACTGGAAATCTAAAGTTCGGAAACAGCGTCAAGAATTGTGTGTATCTTTCAAAAGTTTTAATTGTACCGAATTATACAGTATTCAATAAATCATTGTTTAACTGACAAGAAGATAATTAAAATTTGAAAGAAATGATTAACTCTTACATCTTTTTACAGGGAGGAAAAAACTGAAGCTCTACTTGAATGTAAGGAAGAACTGGAGCATAATAAAACGTTGCTTATAAAACTAAGACAAGAGGTAATGTATCAAGTAATTTATATCTTTTTAAGATAAAATATATTAAGTTTATAATTTTAGAACCAAGAGTTAATGCACGAAGCTCGTACTGCTAAATCATACAGGGATGAATTGGATGCTGTGATTGAAAGAGCGGACAGAGCGGATCGTTTAGAAATAGAAGTAACGCGATATAGAGAAAAACTTACGGACATTGAATTTTATAAAACTCGAATAGAAGAGCTGCGTGAAGATAATAGGTATATACTTTTAATGTTATACGTTCTCTCTACAACATTTCAAGAATAAATAATTATTTTATATTTAATGATTGTTGTTATTTAAGAGTTTTAATGGAGACTAGAGAAATGCTTGAAGAACAATTAAGTTCATCAAGAAACAGAGCGGACAAAGTATTGGAACTAGAGTCTGAAATTATTAAGTATAAGCAATTACTTAACGATATGGCATTGGTAAGAACTTCAGAAACTTTATAATATTATTAATGCATGTAGCGTAAAATAACACGTAATATTAAATTGGAAATAATTTACAGGAACGTGCAGCTGATAAAGAAAAATATCAAGAGCTTGTTGAAGAAAACACGCAACTACATCAATTAACAAAAGCTGCTAATGAGGCTGCATTAGCTGGATCTAGTGACTCTGAAGAACCAGGTAAATTCGCGTTTTTAAATTTATTAACAAAATTATTATTTAAAAAAAGACCTCTAAATAACAATTAATGTTTCTAGTGCATAATGATAATAGACTATCCGAACAATTAACGAGCAATGCTCAGGCGCGGGCATTAAAATTAGAACTGGAAAATCGTCGTTTAAATACCTTAATTGATTCGCTAAAAGAAAGTTCATTCCATGAAAATTCCTCTCGCGTTTTGGAATTGGAAAAAGAGAAAAAGAAACTTTCGTTAAAGATTGAATCATTAAACGATAACAAAGACAGACTTGTACAACAAAACACTGACCTGGAATTAGTCTGCAAACAAGCATTAGAAGAAAATAAGAAACTTCAAACAAGTCTCAAAAATCAACGAACTTCTTTCGAGAAGCAACAACAAGAAATCCAAGTACGTTCAAATTACTTTTTGATTTAATTTTCTAATTTAATTAATCTTCTATTTCAGCGTTGATGGATTTATCTAATTATTATCTTTTTTCTTGCCATACTAGACTCATCATGTAAAAATGATGGAATTGGAAAAAAATTATGATATCGCAGTGAAAGAGAAGCAACGTGTTCAGCTATTACTGGAGAGTGTGCAACGACGCGCTGATGATTTGGAACGCACGCTGGAAACGACAAATCAAAAAGTTGATGAACTGAAGCTAATTGAAAATAATATTAATGATATTAACTCCAAGTGCGTCGATCTTGAAACAAGATTAACGGTAACGGAGAAAGAGAAAGATAGTGCACAACGCGATATTCACAAATGTAGAGAAACAATTGAGGTAAATTATTACAACGTTAATATGATTAATATTTAATATAGATAAATAATTTTGTGTTATATTTTAGGAAAAAGATGTAGCCTTGGATAAAGCAACAAATACAATTGAAGTCTTGGAAAGGAAAGTAGGGCAACTTGAACAGGAGTTGCAAAATTGCGTTACACAGATATCGAGGTATGTTTAAAGAAATCTATTACGTGTATAACAAGTTAGTATTGGTAATTTTGAATATCGGCATGTAACGGTCTTTGTTTTAGGTTGCAAGAAATTGAGCGGTCTAGTAAAGAACTTGATTCACGAGCTGCGATCGATAGAGAAACTCTAGAGATACTGCAATCTAATCTCGTCGCAGAAAAACTAAGCAATCAACAATTGTACACAGTTTTGGAAAAACTTGGCCTTAGCGATAATATATTGCTGTCCCAGCCTTTGGAGACTATATTGGAAAGGTATAAAATTTAAAAAAGTTGTGGAAAAAGTTTACTTTTTTTAAAATTAATTTTTAATTATGTATATAAATTTAATTGTTGCAGAATTGCTCAAATACCAGAAGTTATAAATCATATTAAAAAATCTTTCGTATCGGAAAACAATGAAGAAAAAACGTCGAAAACTGTAACTTGCACCGATAAAGAGAGCAATGTTAATAAGACTTTAGAGACCGTGATAGAACCTTTAAAGGTATTTACATTTAAAAGATGTCACAGTATTTATACTTTATATTGTCATGACTCAAGAGTTGTTTCAGCATATTAATATTTATCCAAATTTTTTAGAGAGAGCTAGAACACTTACAAATGAAGGCATCAATGTCCGAAACGGCAATGGAGCATTTATTGTCTGAGAACGCAAAACTTCAGGTTCACATAACAACATTACAATCACAAAGCAATTCGTTAACTGCACAACATACCGCATTGCAATTAGCCAATTCGCAACTTGTCGCGGAGAAAGAAGAGGTATTTGTCTTTTGTTCTTGTGTAATTCTAAAAATGTTTTTTACGTATTTTTCTTAAAATAAAATATATTTAACTATTATTTGTGCATATCTAGCTCTTGAAAGAACGTAGCACACAGCAGAACGTTTATTCCGCGCTACTTCATGATCAGAACACGTTACAATCATTGCACGAGCAACTAAACAACGAATACGAGAATCTACGTCGCGAACGGGATGTTCTTAAATCGAACTTAAGAGACGTGAAGAATGAAAATAGAACGTTGCGTGAGACTTGTGAGAGATTAGAAACGAGAAATGAAACACTGCAATCTGAACGAGAAGCTTTGATTAATAACACAAAAAGTTTGAATAATTTGCGTGGAGAACATTCAAAGTTGAAGGTATCTATTTATATAAATGTAATTAAAAAACATCTGATATAATCTTTTATCGATAATTTAAAATATTAACTTTAATGATTTTAAAAATATTCTAGGATGACTTCAGAAATCTATATACTGCAAGCGAAAGATTGAAAGCAGAGTATAGAAACTTACAAGATGATTATAGAAAGAATAAAATCGAGATGAATCGTCTGAGCTTAAAGCAGACTGAAATGCAGGGCGAACTTAGTGTCAAAGATGAACAATGTTCAGATCTAAAATTGGAAGTCAACAGTCTTCATGAACGATGTGATGTATGGATATAATTTTATAACAATATTACAATTGATTGATTATGAGAAATAGAATACATGGCTTTCCTTTCTTTTTTAAAGAGGCTGCTAGAAATGAATTCTGGATTGGATAATGACAGACGTTCCTTAATGGAGCATATAAGCTTATTGTTTACGCAATACCACGAACTTTTAACACATTCGCTTCAAGATAAAGAGCATTATCACATGGAAGAAAAACTGTTTGCGTTAGTATAACAGTTCATTATTTTTTTAGACCAGTATATTTTGAGTATTTTTTAAGGCATTAATTATTGTTATTTATCAGCTACTTATTTTATTATTACCTGTACGTTGCAGGGATAAAGTTAATCATTTGTACAGACAGAAGGAAAAGCTGGAAGACAAGATTATGGAGCACTACAGGAAATTGAATAGCTGCACTACCAAAAAGTATGTTTAGTAGAAAATTGTAATATTATAATTTACATCTTTTAATTTTATATAACATACAAATTGTTATTGTAATTTGTTTTCTTTTATACAGAAAAGGTTTTGGAGCCAGTTTAGTACGCAGAGTCAGAAAAGCCGGATCGGAGCTTCTCAATAAAGTGAATAAAAATTATACATTAAAATAACGATAATTATGCATAATTATACCTAATTGAAATGACAACAATAAAATTTGTTTATTAGAACCGACGTTCATGGGCTGAAGACTCCAAGCAGTCGGACAGTAAAACATATGAGTCAGACACAGGTGGGAACGATTCAGACGCGAGCACCGACGATTATCGTTTACCCGGTAAATAATTTTTTAAATAGAAGAGATTTATTTATTTAATTTTTATTTAAATAGAGATATTTAATTCATTGAGAGATCACGACTATAAAACTTTTTTTAGGACCGAGCAGAGTGTTTGGATCAGATGCGCTTGGACATGCTGGAACCAGAAGAACGGTGTATTATACTGACGATTCTCCACCATCGTCTGCTTCGTTACCTGTAAGGAATAATAATGATATAATAATCCGCTGATATAATATCGAAAAGAAATGTTAATTAAAAAAAAAATTCTTTGAAACGCAGGCGGACAGGCTATTAAGTGAATCCTTCCAGGAACAAAGAGACAACGTACACGCCGCACAGATGGAGACGAATTTAAAACCGGAAACGCAAGCCGAGTCACGTCCTTTCTTGATCTACAATAAAGTATCAGCAGTCATAAACGAATCCAAAAACATTGGCAGTAGTCCGATGAAGGATACGGTGCAAGATGAGGCGCTCACAGAACCACCCACTGAGAAAGAGCCAAAGACTGGCAGTCCGATATGGTACGAATATGGTTGTGTATAAAGCTTCCATGTCTTTGATGCTTTTATTAGTATGTTCGAAGTAAAAAGAGGCAGAAAAAAAGAAAAAGAACATTTGATATGTACATTTTCTCGTAACTTCCAGTTTACAAGAAAGTATATATATACATATATATGTATACAGGGATGGGAAAAGTTACTTTTTCCATTACTTTTTAATGTTAAAACGAGATTAAAACCTTGTTTGTGAAAAATTTTTTATTTAAAATATGAACGAAGGCTATAAATTTATTTTAAATTTGCAAAAATTTAAAGAACCAATTTTGAAACGCTTAAAATGTAAATAAAATTTTGGTTAATTAAAAAAGGATGTTAAAAAAGAGCTGATTCTGGTTTTTAAAGATGTAAATAAAAGAAATGCTGTTTTACGTAGATTTTTATTTTCTGGATACAATACAATTTTAAAAAATTTATAAGGCTTAGGAAACATCTTGAAAATTAAACAAGAATATGGTGTATTTATAGAAATTTGAATTATATTGAATTGATGTATATAAAAATAAATTGACTTGAAGAGTACAAGTTTATTTATTTTTTAATTAGTCGGAATAAAAAAAAAATAAGAGAAGTTAGGATATAAGAAATTTAAAAAAATAAATAAAATACAAAAGATTAACAAATATAAAATATTTTTAAAAATAGCACCAATATTTTATCGCATCTCTGTTGTTCCGAGGCAGAAACTGAGATTAAAAGATCAATGTGAGATTAAATCATTTTAGCCTTTTTGTTATGGCATAATAATAAGATTATTCAATGAGGAGTTAAGCACGATTAAATCAGTTTACTCGTAAGATAAAGAAAAGTAATGCCATTACCAAATCGTTACTAAAAAGAAGTAACTGTAATGGTAACGGCGTTATAAGTAATGCATTACTTCCAACCCTGTATATATATCTTTCTCTGCTAATTTTGTATATTTTTCCTTGTCAATAATCGCACTATTTTGTATAATTCTGTATAATAAACACTAACGCAATATGAATGTACACATGTTCAAAAGGCTCACAAAAAGACGAATCACAGAAAGTATTATATATACTAAAGATTTATATTTTGTAGCTTTAGTAAAAACCAACTACTATAATTGTTCGACGCATCGCTCCCGAAATTACGAAGTAGACTTAAGAATAGAGCGCTTACGAGTTCCTAAAAAGCTAAGATAAGTCCAAAAAGTATTTTTATCATTGACTCAATTTGAGAATTTGTCGTGTGATGTGTTCTTTTTATCTCATGTGTCTTTAATTCAAATATTTTGCAGATAAAATTTTTATAATTTTGTTTTACCTACGAGTAAAAGAAATTGGATGGATGTAATTTATAATTTATAACTAGTTTATGAATAATCCCCAAAAATGATCATGAAAACATGAGATAATCAGATTCAAATTATTAATTAGAGCATGCTTGCCTTTATTTAACATTTAATTTTATTTCTACACATTTACATGTATAATACATACTCGAAGTTATCGGTTATGTATTATTGGTAAATATCTAACATTGCGAACCTACTGTTGATGCGTAGAATTTTTACATTTATGTTCTTCAGAAGGTATAAGTAAGATATAAGTTTTTGTAGACGCCAAAACTAATATAATTGACAAGAGCTTATGCTGATTGTATAATAGCATAAGCATGCAATTTGCTTTTGCAATTACACTGATTACCTCTTTATTGCTCGACTTATCACATCGATGTAATAAGCTAGATAATTTTTACATTTTGATAACTTATACTTTTATAATAATTGTGTATGTGTTAAGTATATATAGGTATAGTTATTTACAATTTAAAGTTTCGCCAAGCTAAGATATATCTTGCATAAGAACATAATCAAGTACTTAATAATTCAGTATTAAATTTTTTGTATTCTTGTTATTTTCACGAGCACTGCCTTCTAATGTTGTCTTCCTAAAGAATGAGATACGATCATCTTGATCGTATTAGTGTGATCGATTTGTAATTACAATTCCACATCATTACATCATTGCATATTAAATAAAAACAAAGCTTTTCAAGTAATATAAGTAATACAAGTAGTCTCCTCTGGATTTGTCATTTAATTTAGCTTTAATAAATAATGGTAAAGCATTGAGAATATTTAAAAATAGTAATGTGAAAAATTAATCAAAATCATTTTCGTTAAATTACACAAGAGCTAATAATGCTTAATTATATACATACATATATGTATGTATATATACACAAGTAATTTTTAATAAATCTGTGAAATTTTTAAATTTTTACTAAAAATTTAAAAATTTTCACAGACTTTTATTATTATGTTAGAATATTTATAAAATTTGCAAATTTTTTTTATTAGTTAATAAAAAAGTTATTTAATTTTTTTGTTCTTAATCTTTATGTAAAATCGTGTTTTGTAATATTTATTTGCTGTCGTAGATTAGGAAAAAAATAATAAACCCAAGAAGTTTCAGCAGTTTTTAAAATTTTATAACTTTACATTGGTATTATAGTGTTAAAATATTCTTGAAAGCGTTCTTTTTTTTCTCTCTAAAATTGTATATATTTAAGAAAATTTTTAAATTAAAACGAGCCGTTCTGCGTGATTTCTACGAGAAATGAAGCAGCTGCAATGTACAGCAGTAGCATCTCGGATGAGTCTCACGCATAGTAATGTTCACCGGTTGCCTATCCCTTCGTTTTTCTATCGGTTTTTCTACGGTTGACATTAGTATGCTCTGGTCAAAAAATTGTCCATCGCGCGACCCCTTTTCCAAGTGTTTCTCAGGCTTCTCTCCCTCTCCTTCTCTCCTTCTCTCTCTCGTGTAAATTTGCATATTTCCATCCAAGGAACTGTGCTACTTCGTTAAGCACGTTCCGTTAAACCCTTTTTTCTCACACAATACGGAGATATTAAGATCCTAAAATCCACGTAAAGACATAGCTATTTTTTCTTAAATAAAAATACCTTGTGGCAATAATTACGAAAATGGTTTATTAATTGATTTCGCGACGATCGACTTTTTTAAAGAGATAATAAAAATTACGTATTAGGTATCAATAAAAATACATTGCATTATATAATTTTCACATTAGCATGAAATTTTTCAGAAATATTTTGATTTTTATTATGCTTATTACGAACCAAAAGTGTCATGAAATTATTCTCATTTGGAAGCAAAGTGTCTTATAACGTTTGCAGCAAATAATTAAGAGATAGGACATATGTCATTTGCGAAGGATAGTGCGCGACAGAAACATTTGAGGAAAAGTAGAGACAAGACACGATCCAATTAAAAAAAGAATATAATATAAGGAAAAGGAAGAATGAAAAGACTGGACCGATATAATTGTTTATGTAGATTCAGTAAAATGGCGAAAGAGTTGAATTTTTTTTTAACCTACATCTCTTAATTACAACAACAACAAAAAAAATAAATTCGGTGTGCACTCTCTTCACACCGAAGTCATAATGGGATTAACAATTTCACGTAAAAATCATCCCTCTTCCGATATGTGCCGATAATGGACTATATCCCGTATAGCGGGAAGAAATCGAATTATCCAACAATTAACCGGCGACGGCGGCGGTGGCAGCGGCGCGTCCGCCTCGTAACGCTCGGGCAATCGCGCGACGTAAAGCGATCTCCGCCGCGGTCGGTCTCACGAGTCGTGCATATAGTCCGGATCGCTCTATGCAAATCGCGAATGAGTGAGTGAGCGAGCGAGCGGACGAGTGAACGAGCATCGCCGGCGCCTTTGGCTTCTCCCCGGCGCGGCGCTCTCTCACCCTTTCACGGATTACGGAGCTGTCGCAAAAAACGTCCGCCTCGCAGTAACGGTCTGCCGGCAAAACCTCCCTTTCCGCCTTGCTTTTTCTACGTGCGAAAATAAAAGTCTCTCGCGCTTTTCCTACCGGTCCGGAGGAAGGCCGCGGGAGTGGGGTGCGCGGGAAGCGTGTGCGCGGCGAGGGCGGGAAGGGGGAGGGGGGCAAAAATAAGAGCGGCGGGAGGGTGCAGCGCCGAGGGTTGGCGGCGGCGGTCTGGCGGGTTGGGGCGGCCGGCAAAAAGAATCGTAGCGATGTCGGCGAAGGAGGAAAAAGAGCAGTCCGCGAGAAGCGACGAAGGGGCGGCGAAAGGAAAGGGTTGAGAGAAAGGGAGGAGGGCGGCCACGGTGGAGGAAACCGAGATTCCGCGATGCGAAATTTCGCGTGAAAATACCCCGCCTGTCCGCGTGTGCGATTAAACGCTGCATATATCACGTCACGTGTCACGTCTCTACGTCCGGAAACTGTTGGTAAAAGTTTGTTGGTGACGAGGTGCTGCCCGCGTTCACCATTTTGAAGTATCTTTTTTTTCGATCGGTACGAAAAAAAAAAAAAAATTAAGCTTTGCATTTCAGTTTCACATTTCGAACACGCGTTCAACGAAAACGCAAATTAATGTGAGAAACACACCTTTCGCGCGTGCTCGAAAATCTTAATTCGGGATCGTAACGTCCCTTCACACCCCGAAGACGCAGATCACCCTGAGTGAACCGCGTGCCATCGCGGTCTCCCTTCTCGTGCCCACCCTTCGTCGTCCAAAATGCCAAAACGTGCGCGCCAGGAGGAAGCGACGAATGGAGGGAGGAAATACCGTGGGGTAGTTCTTCTTTTCGGGGTACCGCATGCCGGGGGGAGGGGAGGGTTTGTCGGGTACCACCCTGCAAAAATGTCGGTTCCTCCGGAGCGCAGGCAGCCAGGGGTAAGGAAAGATCGCGCATCTACAGGGGTTGCGCGCGGTGCTGCGGCTGATGGCGGAGAGGAGGGGGCGCGGCGGAAGGGAAAAGGGGAGCACGAGGGAAGATCGGTTTTTACGGCGCGCCCTCCCCACGTCATCCCGTCCCTCCTCACCGTCTCTCCCCCTACCTCAGCCAGCGGCGGCAGGGACGACGTGGGGCAGGAGAGCGTTTTTACGACGACCGCGGCGAGGGCCAGGGAGGAGCTTATGTACACCACCGACGACGACACCGGTAAGACGAGCGGTCGGGAGAGAGGGAAAGGGGGAGAGAGGGGACATCACGGTTTTCGCATCATTCTCTTCTGGACCCCGCGTGCCGGAATGCGACCCCCGATCCGCGAGGCCACGCCTCTCACGTGGCTGACGATGGCTCGTCCCGTGCCCTACCTGGGATTTTAACCCCCCCGAATTAGGGTACGATCTGCCGGGCAACAATGCCGATTATCCGTCGCGCGTCGATCTAATTTTTTATATCCGTCCAAACAATCCGTCCTCGATAAAGAGCCATATTTGACGAATGTAACTATGTTCATAGTTATGTCATTGAAAAACAAGAACTTTCTTTAAAATATTTAATTGCATATCTCGCTACGCTTTTTGCAGCATGTTACCCAGTTAACGAGTTGTAACTTAAAAATTTTTTGCGAATAAAAAATTTATTATTAATAAAATAATGTTTAACGACGTAATCTTCGTAAAAACAGTCGTAATATATGGAAAACTTTTTAACGATTCTTCTAAGAATCGATGATTCTCTCGATGTTGAGAAAAATTCGAGACCGATGTGATAATTAATGTAAGGTTTTAATTAATTATTAACATTGACGCGGGAGCTGCATGTTTACCGTTGTTATTCCGCAAACGCTTTATTTTAAAGTCACGATAACATAAAAATCGAACAAAAGCAACACGTCCGTCGCCCATATCTATGTCTCGATTATTGACGCAATTAGTCTTGTTTACTACGCTTCGTCCATGACATACAGGGTGTCCTAGTTTTACAACCTCTTCTTCCAAGCGCATATCCCTCTTACATCTGCATTTTTTGTTACGACTTTGTCCGATAGATAACAAAATCTTTATATAAAATTATAGCAAAACTTGGAAAAAATTCGTTCCTTTATCTTTCCACCTTATAAATATATTTACAAGTGCATATATGCACAATTTTTAATTACATTATTCCGTAGATCGATAAATTCAAATTTTGAACAGCCCTCATGGAATAAAAATATAATTATATGTTTAAGGAAATAAAATCGAAGAGTATATAGACTTAGCGTGAATTTTAGCCAGAAAAGGCCAAAATTTATTTTTATACAAAAAATTGACTGAAATACTTATATTACAGACAGTTTTCGAGGATTTTAGGCGAACTTTTTTAATACTTTTTCTTAAAGTTTCCTTTTTATCTCGAACACAATTTTTCAGTGTGTGCATTTAATGTACACAGTCCAGTGAGGCGATTTTTTGACATGATTAACAGCAACTAGGTTTTCATTCATTGCAATGTATTAAAAAAAACTTTTATTGATGCTCGTTGTGCACAGCTGGGTTGAAGAAATGCAGAGCATATTTTGTTACTGAGAAAGTTTCAATTTCTTCCAGTTTCAATTCTTTAAATTTCTTTTAATTCCTTTTTATCACACCTAAGTAATAATACGTGATCTACCATGCATCGGTTAATGTCATAAAATTGTTTTTATAATTTATTTCTCTTTTTAAATCAAGATTTAAGGAGGAGCAAAAAACACCCCTTCCAGTTCTCTGCCCCTCGTCCCTTTGCCCGTGACAAGGAGTATTTTCTGATATTCTGTAAATAATTCATTCAACAATTCATTTGAGATTTTAATGCTATTATTTTTCAAGTTCGTATAAATATAAAATCTTGTAATAGCGTATTTGCAATTTTTTATCATGTAAATTTTTCCAAACCGAAAGATTAATATCTTTTGTAGTTTTAAAGTTCCAATTTGTCTTTATATAAAGTACTTTAACGTTAACGAATGAGAAATTATCAGTATATCGTGTCATAAAAAGCATTAAAATCTCCGAATTTGTTTTCATTTCTTCAAACACACAGCTACAATAAATATATTTTTATTAATTACAAATCTGTTAAAACAAATTCATCAATCATTAAAACATCGCAATTAAATTATATCCGAGATGAAATAGAGGCGGGGGGTCTATTTTCCCAAGTTTCCAATTTTATCTTCCCAAAAGAACGGTGCGCCGGCGCTGTGCGGGGAGGGAAATCTTACATTCATTTACACTCCAAGGTGCAGCTAAGTAGAAATTAACAAGTTCACGGGGGGGGGGGGATTAAGCGTGCCCCCTCCCCCCAAAATCTTAACCGCTTCGACGAAGATTCCGGGGAACCGTCGACGGTGCTCTCGCGGGAAGGGGTGGGCAACGCGCGGAGGAGCGTCGGTGTGTCGCGCGGCGCCGCGATGGTGGGGGAGCGCGAAAGGAAAGGAACGGCCGGCGGCGGCGGCGGCGGCGCGCGTATTCGCCGCGCGACGCGCAATGTGCACCGCGCCATCGTTCGAAACGCGTCGGTGTCGCTCTCTCGCGCGTGCTTCGTGGTGACACGTCGTGGCGACAAACGATATACTCCGTCGCCTTTCGCGCGAGCACGAGCAGCCGTTTGACGATTGACACGAGGAAGACGAAACCCCACGCACGGCACGTGAGACTCGATACTTTCCCCTACTCTCGGGCGAGACTGAATCGCCTCGTGGCGGAGAGCAGGGAGAGAGAGGTGGGAGGGGAAACGCCGTCTCGTCCCGCGAGATCATGATCCGCGTCGCGGAAGTGCGATAACGCGAGATCGAGCGAGGACGAGCCTGGCGTCGCCTCGAGGAAGGAATCCGTGCCGCTTTCTTCTTCCCCTCTCGGTGGACGAACGCAAAAGCGCCGGCGATCGAATGCGCCTCGTTGGATGCTGCCGGCAGCGCGCGTGGTCGACCTGGAACCCCGTGCTCGTCGGGGCTACGCCGCCGCTGCCGCTGTGAGTTGGTGCTGTTACCGCTGCTGCCGTTGCCGTTCGTGTTGCCGCTGCCCCAGGTAGCACTGGTGGCCGCGATGGACGCGCGCGTGGTCGGTGTCGGTGCGCCGGCCGCGGAAGAGACGCCGGTGGCGGTGGCGACGCGGGGCGTCGCGACGCCCTCGCCGGTCCCCTCGGCGCCGAGCTGTACCGCCGTGGTAACCGTCACCGGTACCGGCAACGGCAGCGTCGTCGGCGGCGGCGGTGGTGGTTCCACCGCCGCCGCGACCCTCGCGTCCGCGTCCTGCACCCCGCAGAATCCCCCGGTCGTCGTCGTCGCCAGCCCGTCCAACAACCATCAACAGCCGGTCACTGCCGTACCCAGGATACTCAGCAGGAACGTCAACGGCACGTGTAAGTAACGTTGACTGTTTTTTTCACGTCTCTGGAAAGTGTGTTTGTTTATCCATCCTCGCGATCGCGATTGAAAATCATGTATAATTTGATGATGTTTGTGTACCTTTTTGATGAAAATTTGGATTTTAACCTGTAAGCATTCGCGCGAGGATCAAAGTGATCGACTCGGACGCTACGAATCTACTAATTAAATAAATATTTTGCGCGTGACAAAATACTTTTAATTTCTAACGTTTGGAATTATTATTTTATGTTTGAAATATATCTCGGTTTATAAAATACGTTTAAGAATTACGCATTTGCGGATTCACCGCGGAAAATCAGATGTATGTCTTCGAGTCACGAGGAGAATAATCGTTGAATAACTGTTTCACGTTAGATGTTTTTCTTCGTTAATGAAATAATAGACAAGTAATCGTGAAAAGCAATGTACCGAGATACTTCGAGAGGTGATTTAGAAAACAAGTGTGAAGAACATTCAATTTTGTAAATTATCGCAAATTATGCTTACGCTAGCAAATCGTACGAAGCTATTCATCGAAAAATCCATCTGTTTCTCCTGCCGCGCGTTTCAGCACAATCTAACATCTCCACTCCATCTTCTGTTCACATTTTTTCCCCTGGGAATTAATGAGCGTCTGTATTATTCCGTTACTACATTAGTTCCAGTTCGAGTAACACCGTTAATCTTTCGGCTAATATCTTTAACCGTCGAGAATCGATTCAAGAGAGTAAAATCCGCGCCCGTTAAAGTCGTCGTTAACTCAAAACCGCCAACTATGAGGCGGCATGGCTCACGTGCGTAGAAACTAAAATACGTTAAGAAGCGCGCTTAATTTTTTTTTGCATACTCGGGCGCGCAAAGAGCGATGCTCCTCGAAAAATCTATCGGCGAGAGACGAAGGCAAGCCGGTTGTCCCGGTTGGGGCTCGCACAGTCAGCTGATCCATTGACGAAATAGAAGATTGTTTAATAGGTTACACTGTAACGAAAGAGAGAGAGAGAAAGAGAAGGAGGAGAGAGAGAGAGAGAGAGCAGCGAACGCTCGTACGTTTGCATAGGATTTAATCGCTCGATTTGTGCAATGAATTGCGGTGTCCGATCGATTTCATGCGAACTGATAGGTATGAAATCGCACGCTAATTACATCCAGTTAATACGCTGAGTTCGCGCGAATATAAACGTCATTCTCGACAACTCTCTTCAAATCGCTCACTATAGAATAAATGTAATTTGCGATCTCGGGTCTCAGGATTAAAAAAAAAATCCGCGTTTTTATTCTAATTTATGATTATAATCAATTTGCGGAGAGGATGCAGGTACTTTAATATATATTTTATACATGAGTGTATTTTCTGATTTTTGAATTGTCTTTATATTATGTAATATAAATGTTCTTACGATTATAGATCATACTTCCCATTTTACTAATATTAATGTTATTAGTATTTGCATATAAGGCATAATGAAATAGTATATTTATAATACACGCGTATCTCGCACAACATAGATTATATAATATTTCAATAATATTTCTAAGGGATATCTTATCGTGAAAGTCATTAATGATACTTTGAGAATATCTCGTAATTTATCGAATCAGTGCAATCAGTTGACGATTATTCGTATCGCGATCGATGTGATTAGACATTTCAGCCTAATTCTATCATTTGTTTACATTATTAGTTTATGATGAATATGACTTACATAATTATAATTATTAATTTTATAAAATTATTAGTCATCAATTTAATAACATTTTACTTCAAAATTTTCAAGACATTCTGTCCATTAAGCAAGTTATTCCATTTGCTTCTTCGTGACGGTATTTTCAAAGTATTACACGTTATGTCCCAGCTTAAAAAATTTTGAGAGATATGAAAGAGAGGATTAAAATTTCAATAATCCCTTGTGGCGTAACCCCTACATTTAGCGTAAACTTGACAGTTCTTGTTAAAAAAGCATAGACATAAAAATAGTTGAGTAATATCGCGGTTCGGAAAGCGCCGGACTCGGCGCGGGAAAGCATTTACTGGTTCATTTATCGAGGATAGCGAGGAGGAGGCCATTGGATTTCGACGTGAGGGATTCTCGCCAGAGGCCAGTTTATTTTCTCGTTTCTTGCAGATCGATCCGCTATCGCACTCGTATATCCGCGAGCTCGTTTCTAAACCGCGCGCGCGAGAGACTCCGCATCTCGATATCTAGCGAGAGCGCTGCTCTGGCTGCTCTCTCTCTCTCTTTCCCTCTCTCTCTCTCTCTCTCTCTCTCTCTCTCTCGTCGCGGCGAGTTTACGCAAGAAACGTAATCGCCAGCAGTTACCTCCCGGCGAAGCGAAGAAGTTTCGACCGAGGAGCTACCATGGGCCATCTCTCGCTTTTGTATGCGTGTGCATGTGTACGTGTGTGTACGCGCGCGCGCGTGCGTCTCTTTCTCTCCCTCTTTCGCCGAGAGAAACTGGATGAGTCACGCCGGCGATAAAAAGCTCGTAGCTCCCGTCAGAAAAACAGGATTTTTCTTCCTCTATCTCGACGAAACCGCGGCCGAGCGCGCTCGTCTTCGTCTACTCCGGGCGTTTTAGCGTCGAGCCGGCGGCGTCGGCGGCGGCGGCGGCGGCGGCGGCGCAGCCCGGCAAAAAGCTCGCTCGACCGAGTTCGATATGTCGCTTGTTTCGAAAATTCTTTTCGGACCGCGCGAAGAAGCTTTTTGTCCCCCGTATCTATCGCTGTTTGTCCCCTCGCAATTTTCTCGATTTTCTCATCTCCGGTCGAAGGAAGGAGGAGGAGGAGGAGGGGGGAGGAGTGGAGAGAGAAGTCTTGACGCGAATGCAATTATCATTGCCTCGCGTGACATCATTAAGACCATTAAGACCAATGCAATTTAACGGAAGCTATGATTAGAAGTAGTGTTATTACAACACGATGCCGTACGTAACGCCCCTGGACGCGCTTTTTTGCGGGAAATGTTTACCGTTTCTACTAGCAACATTAACGTGACAAAGCGGCGGCAAGCGAAGCAAATAATTAGTAAACAGCAAAAACGCACTCATTAAAAACACAATATTTTTATCCCGCGAGACACGTTTCAACGGGAGAGAAAGAGGCACAAAACAATTTATTTTTACGGGATGTAGTTTTATCGGTTACGCTATTGATATCAATTGATATCTCCATACTGATCGATCGGAACATCGAGACCACTCGTACGCTCGATGATGCGGCGCTTTCAAACGTACTGGCAATATTGTCTCTCTCTCTCTCTCTCTCTCTTTCTCTTTTTGGATATCAGAGCGATGCCCGGCACGGGTTCCCGGCATATCGCCAGGCATTCTCGGTGCATTGCGCCGCGCCGCGCCGCGCCGCTTTGTCCGCTCGGCGTGACTCACGGGGCCGCGCCGGCAAGAAGCGGCGCGTCGTCGCGCAAAACCGTGCCGTTTCTTCCGCCGGCTTGGCCAGCGTGCAACTATTGCACATTGCGTTTTTGCCGGCTTCTTACGCGACCGGCTCCGGCGCGGTCGTGTAAAGCGCGTTGACCACCACGACGGCGCGGCGCGGCGCGGCGCGGCGACGATGTGTATACGCGCGCAAGAAGCGCGCGCGCGATATTTCTGCGAAAGGCGAAATTACGGCGGAAAGAGACTCGCATTTATTTATCCCATATCTCTTTCTCTCTCTCTCTCTCTCTCTCTTTTTTCTCACGTTATTTCTAAGTAAAAGTCATCAATTACTTTAATGATTTTATTACACGTCACTTTTTGCAATGCTAAACATTCAATTATATTACATTAAGTTTGCAAACATATTATCCGGATAATTTCTGTCACATTATTTTCGATGAACGGACCTTTCGAGCGCGACCGGGCAGGCCGAAGTTACCGTAACACGCGCGTTATTACCGCGCGGCTGTTTGATAGGCGACATTATACATTTTACACGGGATAAAAAGAGGCTCTCACTCTATCTATCTCCCTCTGTCTTCCCTTTCTCTATCTATCTATTGATGACGGCGCTGGCGCTGATGCACGGCGAAAAAGCTCGGGCTTTTTTGCCGGTAAGTTTGCCGTGTGCTCGTGCCCTCGCTTAAGAAAACTTGGCGAGCGTAGCTTTTTTGCGATGCGAGAAAGAGAGAGCCGGCTCTTGCATGTTCGCATTCTCTCCCTCTCCCTCCCTCTCTCTCTCTCTCTCTCGCTCTCTCTGTCTGTCCTCTCCCTCTTCCTCTTTTGCGTTATGTATTACAACGTCGGAAAATTTGCGCCGCTGATGCACGCGGATTCCTATATAAAAAGGAGAAAAAGAACAAAGTCAAACGCGCGCGGCGCGGTTAATCGCGTCAAGAACTCGTCTCTGCATATTCTTAATTGCGTTGTACCTTTTGCATCGAGATATTTTACCTTCGACGCTGGCGTCGCGACGCGTCAAGACTTTTATCTCAGAGATATCTCGAAGAAAATAATTAATGGTGTCCCGCCGCAAAAAAGAAAAAAAAATAAACGATTCTTCCGTTATTTTCGCGCGGTCTTGAATACGGGCTTAAAAATTATGCTGCAATATGTTAGATATCTGAGTGTGCGTACTTGTAAAATTCAAATCAAGCTGGAGAAAAGCGCGGCGTATTTTTGCATTACGACTGTCTTGCATACGCGCGCGCACTTGCCGGATAGCTCAAGTTCCACAATCGGAAACTTATTATCGGACTTTTCTCCGGGTATTTACGAAACGTTTTTGGCGAAGCGTAAAATCGTAACTCAAAACGTTTAACGACAGACGCCCGGCTGCATTGTGTTTTATTTATGCTCGAAAATCTCCGGCGACTTGCTTCAGCATATGTATAGGCACGACCCCGCGTCGAGTGCACGTCGGGCGCATGCATTATTGCACTCATTACGGACGCTCGGTCTCGCGGCGGTCATTAATATTTTCACCTTATCGTTTGCCGCTTTACAGCCCAGTTTTGTCCGCGCGGCAATAACTGTCTCGGCCTAATAGCGTCCGCGCACCGGCGATTTTGTAATCCGTTTCCTCGGTTGCGTCTCTCTCATATTGCCCCGAGACCTCTCCTCACGCTCGTGCGCTTAATGGGCACGGGGCTATTTAAAAAGTAAACATCCATATTTTATATTTACGCAAACTCTTAACTATTAATTGTCATGCAGTTCTGGAAAAGTTTGAAATACATAGTTTGAAATAATCGGCTATCTGCCAAACGATCTTTTGCGCGTCTTGAAAGAATTGAAGTAAGAAAGGAAAAGAAAAAGAATAAGAAGAAAGATTTGAAGTCAAATTTATTAGCATATTCTCTGCTAACACAAAAATTATGTTTTATGCGTTTTTGAAAAATCCGAGTTGCTTCTTAAAAAACAAAGACAAAGAAGGACCAAAGACACACACATACCCACAAAACTTAAGCGGTAAAACGTATGCAACTGTAAGGAAATGAAGTACAGTTTAGCAATTTTTTTTTGTGTGCCCTAGTTCTAAAAGTACATATGCGATTATAAGGGAAACGTTTCACCGTTTGTTGCTTCGAGCATGCAACGAATTTACTCGTAGCGCATTTTAAGATGCGTTATTTGATTTTATTGGCGCAATGCGACGATGAAGCCAGCAACGTGACATGATAATAACGCGTGCTCACAGCTTTGCGCAACCGGGGGGGGGGGGGGGAGGGAAGGAGGACCGCAGCTGCTTACACCCGAGTTTTCCTCCCGATCGAATCGCCCTGGGTTTTGTGTGCGTTCACGCCCGGTGGACGGACGACCGCCGCGATCTGAAATAAAAAAAAAAAAAAAGAAGGAAGAGTTCTCCGTAGAGAGAGCCTAATCTGAATACGATCACCGGGGTACCCGGGTACGACCGGTGGGTGGCTGCACTCGAATAAGCGCCTAATTCGAGCAACGAGTATGAATGGGTTTTGCGTCTCGGGGTACAAAGACGAGAGAGAACGGTGCGCCTCCGTTTGTACATCTTGCCGCTGACCGTTGAGAGAGAGAGAGAGAGAGAGAAAGAGCCACGAGGTTTTTTCACCCTTTGGAGAAGGCTTCATCTGCCGGGCGAGCGACTCTAGAAACCCCATCTCGGTTCTGTTTTTTTTTTATCAGCTGTTATCTGGAATTCATACTTTAATCGATGAAATTTAAATTCTGTCTACCCTCTTTGGAGTTGTGTCGAAATTGTGTCACTTAAACTTGACAATGAAAAGAAAACAATATACGCTGATACAGAGCACTTATTTATTCAGTTACTTTACTTATCTTTTCTATAATTTTGATAATTATTAGTTCTAACATTATCAGAATATTATTTGGATGAGATGGATTAGGATTTGTGTCTCATTGTTTAGTAATTTTTTATCGAAATTATATAAAATTCTGATATAGTTACTGCTTTATTTATGTAATCAAGTTGTCATTTTTGTAACCATTAGATTATCATTAATAAAACTAAAATATTTGACTTCTTTTTTTAAATGATGGAAAATGATTAATTTTTATATTACTTGTAGCTACAATCAGTAAAAGAGCACAAATTTCACTTTCAACTTGACTTCAGTTTTAATGTCGTTGATTTTAGGAAAAAAATAGCCTTACTTTCTAGTTTGTATTGGAATTTTTTGTATATTTGCGAATACCGATAAAAAGATAATGGAATAACGTGAGATTAAATCAATTATATATATAATCCTAAAGTTCGATCGACTGTAACAATGAGCGCGAGAAACACGATCTACGATCGTTTCACGCATATGCTAATGTCAGGTAACGATCATCCCTTATTCTCATCGGCGCCTTGTCTCGTTCCTCTTTTTTTTTCCGTTTCTTGGATCCGCCGTGGTTCCCACAGGAGTGCGCGTCGAGGCGCGCGAATAAATTAAAAGGCTTGCGGGCCTCAGCTTCCGCACACCCCACGTCGGCGCGGCGGACAAAGGGCGACGACGACGAGCCTCCCCGTTTGTCTGCATTTTTTTGTTCTAAGCGATAATCCGGCAGGGCGATGCTCGGATGCGCCCGCGCCTGTCCGTATCTGTTTTCGGCGGGGGAGGAGGCGAAGGGGGGAGGGTCCATCCGAACCCCCGATGACCCCGCGGACTTTCCCTCTCTCTTTCTCTCGTCGTCTTTTCCTCCTTGCTCGCACGCATATGCATATCATCGTCCCTCGGTACGAGATAGCGAGGAGGAAAGGGGAAAAAAAGGAGAACCGGCTGTGGAAGAAGGAAAGGATGAGTGCGGAGAGGAGGGGGAGGGGGAAAAAAAAGCGATGGAAAGAGACCTCGGGAGGAATTCCGGCGTGCGGCACTGGCTGCCTCCTCTCCGCTCCATTCCCAGCGAGTTTTTGCTGGCCCCGTGGAGGACGTTCTTTCGGCTTTTTTGCCGCCGTGGGGGCCCTCGCGACGGCGACGACTGCGACGGGGGCAACTTTTTCTCTACGTTCTATCTTCGGGGCCGTTCGATCTGCATGACTCACACGCGAAGACATTACGCGCTCACGTCGGGGCGAAGGACGAGTTATCTTTCTGGAGTATCCCACGATCAGTCACTTCCTCCAGGTGACGCGGCTGATATCGCGGCAAGGGATCCTCTCGCCATTTCTCCTCGAGAAATGTCCATAATAATTTTTTATCGCAGAAATCAGATATCTGTTACCGGAGAGATCACGTTAATTTTAATTAATTGTCGGAAATTACGTCACATTTATCTCGATATTAATTCTACGTTTATTTCTTGACCGGACTGTGACACGTGTCATACTATTTCTATTTGGTTTTCGGTTTTAACTTTTGGAGACATGTGTTCTTAACTCGGTCAGTGATCGATTTGTAATTAGTGACGCATTCTAAGTTAGTTTACGGAGAAAACGTGCGTGAACGGCGATACGAGGCGATCTATGTCGCTTAGTCGAGTACAGGTGTAGATACAGATTAACGATGACAATGGACACGTCGATTAGTTCCCGCAGGTGATGAGCTGCTCGTCCACTGAAAAAAAGAACCCCTCAGTTCCGCGGCTAACCCTTTCGCTTCTACGGTCAAAAAAGGGTCTTCCGTAAAAGAAAAAAAAAACCATTTATTCAAAAGAGGTCTGTGGGAAACCAGTTTTTTACAGTCTCTCAATAACATTTTTATCTAAACAAACGCTCGTCTACATGCCTATAGAACTATAGACCGAAACGTGATGACTTAAAAAGGTTAAGATAATGTGTTGTTTCTTTCCAGTATTGTTTGAATAAATAAATGTTATTTTTTAACATAATGTAAAGAAGTAACGTTAACATTCTCCATTCAAAATCTTTTTTTTTTTTCATAAATACACAAAAGATATAATAGAAATTTAATTGTTAATATTAAAAAAAATTGTTATTAAAGTTTAAACAAATAAGACGGTTATTATAATCTTAAAAAACATGAAATATATTTATTAGTGTATAATTATAAATAATTATTTTTTAACTATTTATGAAAATTGGTTTAATAAACGTACTTCAATGTTTGTTAGCCATTTGAAAAGTCATATGAAAGATCACGTTGAAAATTGTTAAGATAACAACACGTTTTGAAACACATGTGATTTTGCTACATTTTATAATTGTAATTATATTAATTAAATTTTTGAGCACCGAGAAAAATCTAGTTTTTATTGCCTGATAATTTTTTAAAGAACTTTAACGTTGACAACTACTGCTGAGATATATCGAGATTTTTTTGCCTTATAACGAACTCGTCTCATCATTTTTTACAAGATCTATATGATCCTTTATCTTTAAATTCCTTTAATACCTTGTATCTTGTGCATTATTATCTGTTGACAGGATGAATAGAACGTAGGAAAAGAATACAATTTAAGTAAGAAAAGGATGCTTATATTTACTTGACAAATTGCAAATATTTTAAATTTTCAACATATTGATAAATGTCTCTATATATTAATAAAAGTTTCTAGCAATACTAATTGTTTAGGATATTTTAAATACGTTCGATTTAATTTTTTAAAATAAATATTACTTTTTAATGTGATGGACATTTTTTAAATTTTATGAAAACCTTTAAATTAACGTAGAATTTGAAGACATAATATTATTAAGTTTAAATTACCTTAATTTTGGGTGAACGTCGAATCACAATGGTGTCCTTAAAATGGCGCGAATTGTACCCTCGTAATAATTCGATCGGGCGGCCGCTCAACGGCAAACGGAGAACTGCGACATGAGGTAGGGCTTAACCCCTCATCGAGGGGTTGGGATATGGGCTGCACCCTTGGGACTTGAGATCACTTACCCGACCAATACCAATGACGATTTTAAACGATTCCCATTCGAAGACCATTTAATTCATAACTAGGACAGCGGTTTTCCTGCAAAACAGGACGATGAATCTCGTTCGTATCCAACAATCGTTTATTTATTTTTATCTTTTAATTCTTATTTTCCGAGAAAATTTAATTTCTTGGTTTACGTCATCGTATAAAGTACATATATCAGTAATCCTTGTAATATTTTTTAAAACAATTAATATCTGTTAAGAATATTGAAAATTTTTTGATTAATGAAAACATGCTTTGTTGATCGAAAATTTACGATAATCCCACACCTTTTCTTTACTCATGCTTCCTTTATCATTCCGACGTTTTCTCGTCTTTTTCTCGCTGATCGAGCGAAAAACTCGCTTTTTCTCAAACGCTCTTTCGAGGGTGAGTCGCTCGTCGATCGTCCTGAGGGGATTTTTGGCGCGGCTTGACGAAGCGATGAGGGAGAGTCAAGAAAGTAAGAAAGAAAGAAAGAGAGAAGATTAGAAACCGAACAACGACACGTACTACGAGAAACAGAAGGGACAGAGAAAGCGTGAGAGGAAAAGGGTGACAGGATGAAGGGGGGGGGGGGCGAAGAAACGACAGGCGCGCACGAGCGGTGGTGCAAAGTGGCACAAAGTATAAAAAGAAGAGTCTCGGTGTGTAAAGGGGGGCTGCGCTTCGCTATGGCGAAGCGGGGTAAAAGGACGCGAAGGATAAGGAGAACAAGGCCGAAGGAACGGAGAAGCGCGAAGGATATACGGGAAGGAGTTCGGGGAGGAGGAGGGAAAGATTCGAACGGCGAGTCAGTCCATCTGCCCGGTGTTTTGTCCGAGGAGGAGAGGAAGGACGCGAAGGGGTGGCGCGCGGCAGGGCGACAAAAACTCACCTAACCCTTCCTTGATTACAATGCCGGCAAAAAGCGAAATACTAACCGCCGTCGCGCCGCGCCGCGCCACATCGCGCGGCTGAGGAGAGGAGAGCACAGGCAAAGAGAGCGAGAGCGAGAGAGAGAGAGAGAGAGAGAGAGAGAGGGGGGGGGGGAGTGCGCGCTCCTAAGAAACTAGACTCGTTTTTGCGCGACCAGAGGCAGCGGAGGAGAGCGTCCGTTCTCCGTGAAGTATCGGACAAAGAACGTGCACCACACTAACTCTCCCCCCCCCCTCTTTCCCCCTCTGCCTCCCCCTCACTTCCTCGGTCTCTTGCCACTCCGGCGAACCTTCTTGGTTCCATCGTCCGTGATCCGGGCGCCCGTAACCCGCCCCCGTTTACCCTACGTCTCCTCTCCAGCCTGACCTTTCGCCACCCTTCCTCGTGCCCGCCCGGCCACCATCTCTCTTCACATCTTTCCTTCTTTTCCCCTTTCCGCCCCATTATCTTCGTTTTCCTTGTCCGTAAACCCTCGGGGTCTACCTCGGCATCTCGCGATGTCTCCTCGGAACGAGGCAAGTGCACTCATTCTTCGCAACTCGCTGAACTAGGACGTGGACATTTTGTAATTAGAAAGAATTTTTTTTTAATTTGGTATTTAATATTTGAATGAATATGGTATTTCTTCTCGCGGCTCGCTGTTCACGTTGATCGTCATTTTATAAAGGAGATCACAAAGACTTCGTTCCTAATCGAAGCAAAAATACACACGGAGAAAATTTATAGTAAAAATTACCATGTATGATAGCTACGGATCATAAGAATAAATTTGAGAGAATTATACCATATGAATGGTGTAAATACTATGGTAATTTGATGGAGAAGATAGTAAAAGTTTTCGTAATTCCTTCCGCGCCTATTATTTACCATAGTAATTTTTACCGTGTACAAATAAAATTTTCTCCGTGTACAAATAATTATTATAAAAATATCTGTCAGAAAACAATTTTTTGTCATCAGTTTCCTGTTGATAACAGCAGGGATATCGATGCTCGAGCGAAGATTACTCTCGTATTGATAATCCAAATAAAAAACCTTCGAATGCGATACGTAAGATACCACTTTTTACTTGAGCAACGGATTATTTTTTTATATACTTACGAACTCTACTCGTACATTTAGCCCCCTCCCCGGCTTCGACGTGTGTCGGATCGATGGTCGATTTCGTCGTGAAACGGCGGAGCCCGGGACGAAGTAATTTCGCGCGGTCATCGATGGCGCCGCGAGATTTCCTGACCTTTGGCGCAACGAGATCGTTGAGGCAGTTTCCGCGGGGTCCCTCGAGCACCGGACCGTAATGCGAAATGTTACGGGCTGCAATTTTTGCGCCGACATTCGCCAACGTTTACCGATATTGCCGCGAGCAGAATCTTTTTATCCTTTTAGAAAAGATTCCCTAATGATTTCATCGAATCTTCTAAGCGCAATCAGTGATGATACTTTGGCATAAACTTTAGTACACGTTGTTTCCGCGAAAGTCGCATATATATATATATATATATATATATAGGAGCTCAAAAAACTATACGTGCGCGCGAACTTTATTTTATTCGGATAAAAAATTCTTATTCGAGCGCTATGATGTGTCTGAATATACAGGCTTGGCCAAAAGTATCGGACATCTATATATTTTTTTTTGTTTTCTTTTATCTGTAGATATTATTCTCTATTTATCACCGGAATTATACATGAGTTAAAAAACATTAGGTTCGACATGATAATAATTTGCTGAAAAAACTGTCTGGACGTAAAAATAATTTTGAATATTTTTATTATGTCCCGACGTTATTTTAATTTATTAATGAAAATCGCATATTTCTTAATTTCAAATTAATTTTTGAAATTTTATATTAAATGGAATATCTTTTTTTCTACGTGCTATACGTCTTCTTGTCGGTGGAAGACGATGTGATAAAAGTGGTAGAGTCGCACGCTTCGTGACGAAATCGACACGGTCCAGCGACGTTCTACTTTTCCATCTTTCTTATTCTCGCAATCGCTGTCACATCTATTGCGACCTTGATACAACGATATCCATTATTCGCGGCGATAGAAATCGGTGGATTTTGGCGAGTTTGAAGTTGAATCTCACGGCAAATACTAGAAAAAGACTTTATATCGCGTGCTCTAATGGCAGATAAGCCAACTTTTTCAAATGATTAATACGTTGGCTGCCGAACACTATCTTAATTAATAAATAATTGGCGGTATAAACGAAAGCTAGCTGCTTGTAGATTCGATCTTTTGAAAGAGGAAATAATTTTATTGTACCGATCAAAAATATTGCATTACTTCTGAAAAGCTTATTTTTAAAAAATATACATAAATATGAAGTAATTATATTTTAATACTTTTATTTAAAATCTCTCTTTTTTTATGGATAGGAACGCTTTAAGGGAAAAAAGAAGAACGTAATGATTTAGTTATATTTTCTATATTTTTATGATGCAATAATTTTGATCGGTAGTGTAAGTTTTAAAAGAGCATATACATTTAGACGGAGATTTAATTGCCAATTTTTTTCGTTGAAAAAAAAAAGGAAAGTTAGAAAAGTCGTGTTTATTTCATTGTAGAGATTATTCTTTTCTCTATTTGTCATTTAAATTTTATTAAAGAATAATAATATAAAATAGTATCTATATTTGAATTTCTTAAAATAATTTTTTTTAATGGTGTTTATAATGGTGTTTATTGTTGCTGTCACAGGATTCATCAGAAATCAAAATGGCACAAACTTTATAAAATTGAAACATAAATCTAGTGCTTGATATAGTCATTCTTCAAATACTGCGTATTGGAATAAAATAGCAGTTCGTTAAAGTCAACAGTGTTTTTTTACTGTTAAGTTTTTTGTTGTAGACAAAAAAACTAAGCATCGTAAAAAAGATTCTACAAGTACTAGCTTTTAGTGTTCTAGAAAAAAACATATAGAATTGCAAATTAAGCGTGTTTAAAAATATAACTTGAGTGGAATGACGCCGTTCAATATTACTTTTTAATAAATGCATTTGAAAATTTATTACAAAAATTTTAACGAAGACCGTTTTCAACATGGATACGAAATGTTTTCTGCTGTGTAACGAATTTTAAAATAATATGCTGATAAACAAATGTAAACAAAGTTACATAATTGTACAACGGCAGCTAATGTGTTAATGTTCAGAAAGTTTTCTCTTTTTCCGTCTTCTTTTTTACTTCCAACATTTCGATCGCACAGCTTGATTGCATTTGGATCTTTTGTTCAGCGTCTCGATTCGTGACGATCGGTCCGTCGCACCGTTGCCATTTGACTCCCGTAGCGACAATTCGGTCCTCCCTCGCCGCGGGATACCGTCACGGTAATTTCCTTAGGAGTCGTCCTCTCCTTCGCGCGCAATCACGAGTCGAATTCGCGCGAGAAGAGGATTATCCGTCTGATGACGTTCTCTCCCGCGGGAGATTCGTAGCGCTTTTCTTTCATCCGTTAGCCAAACAGACTATCTTCTCTGAAGACATTCTGACTTGTCGGCGACGTGTTTTCGAAATTGACGTGTCCGTTTCTAATTTTATTCGTATTCCGATCCGATTTTAATTTTATTATTAGTTAATACTGCTCTTTTCTCAGGGTGTTTACTATCTGAACATTTCAGGAAATTTCTTTGTTACTTAAAAAACCATGCAGCTTCGTGATATTGTGGCACTCCCTGGAAAATTGTTGGAATATTACTTTTAAATTTAAATTCTATTTTTTTTCCTCTCTGATAAATTGATTTGATAACGCAAAATGCCGACAATCGATTAGCGATAAATATGACGTAAACATCCACGTGCTCCTTTGTGATTACATAATTAAAGAACGTCAGAAGTTATGACAAAACGAAATTATATCAAAAGTGCGTTAAAAAATTTTAAATTTTATTCGAAATTTTGAAAATGAAAATTTGTTGAGAATCCGGGAATTCTTTTACAGATTTTGGGCAAACATCCTGACACCACGACGATCATGGCGTATCCGAGAGAGTACGTCTCTTTCGGATTCGCTTCTGATTTCAGCACGCCGGCGTTTCTTTTTCGGCGTCCGCGTCTAATCTGGTTCTCCTTCGCGAATCGCGCGGCCGCGCGCCTCGCCGTTTTTCTCCGTTCTCCGGTCCCGGGTTAATTCTCGGCAACAATGATCGTAAAACATATCCAAGGATAGAAAACAATGGTAATCCCGGAGCTGTCGGCGCGGCAACCGGCACCGCCTCGGCGATCTCGCTGCGATTTGGGCCTTGCGGGAATTTCTCCGGTTTCGGAATCCACATCGCCATTATGTTTCTCTTTTTCAATCGTTCCGGAGGCCTCGAACGTTTCTAATATAATATTAGTAAACTAATATTATAATTATTTTTAATATATATCATGAATATTGCACTCTACTTTGCCGTTGCATCAAAAGTAATCAACGAATTATGATTCATCTTGAAGTTTTCAGGAATAATAACAAGAAATTATCGCGTTTTTTAATATTAATATTATTACATTATTTACCAAATATGTAAAAAAATTGAAACCCTTTTTTCGCGATGTCTGTTAGATATTTGAATAAGGATAAATGATTAGTTTTCCGGCATGGAATCAAACTTTCAAGAATAACACCTGCCAATTCGGCAGCTTAACGCAAGTTGAAACTGACGGACAATTAATACGCGGAATAACGAATAGATTTTACAAACCGTTAATAATATACGGACAAAATTTTGTTAAATAACGAACAATGGGCAAAAGAAGAAAGTTTCTCCGAATGACCGCGTCCGTCGTTCCCTCTTCGCCACTTTTTTTTTTTGGCCTCCCCTCGAAAAGCGCACCGGACCGGTCGCGCACCGGTCGCCCATAAAGAACGCGCGCGGATTTGCGACGATGACGACGACGACGACAACCTGGAGGCCTGGGTAGCCGCGTCGCGAGCCTTCGGGGGTACCGCCGCCACGGTGGGATCAGGTTTTTCTCGCTGTCGCAACGCGCCTCTCCGCCTCCGGGCCGCGTTCGCGTTCCCGGCCGACAAAAACGAGCCACCCTGTGCCAAAAAAGTCGTTATGTAAATGCGCCGCGAGAGAGAGAGAGAGAGAGAGAGCTCGGCCTAGAAGAGAGAGCTCACCGCGCCACTGTTCGTCGTTCTGTCGGTCACACAGGTATACAGGGTGACTCGAACGACAATCGATTACGATTGCCAGCCTCGAAGGATCGTGGCCTGAATAATCCCGAGAAACCCTAGCGGTCAATTTTGCGCACGTATATAGTTTTCCGAGGTAAGAAAAGATTCGCGAGAGTCAAGGAACTTCAGTGACAAAAAGGATGTGTTGCATTTCGAAATATCTCCAAAGTTTTTTAAAAATTTAATGGACGTTCTGTTAATAAATCGATAAAAACGATAGCGATTTGCTAGATGTTGTTATTTGGCGGATTCAATCGTTGGAATACGATAGAATTGTTTTGATGGAATTTTATTGCAAATAAAAGATTAAAACTTTATCGTAATCAATCGTATTCAGACTAGTACTACTGATTTATAATTATGATAAAAAACGATTGAACATTTTCTATCGTTTTCTATTGATTTTTTGGATAGGTGATTAAGCACGCGTTAATCAGTGATCCAAATTAAACATTATTTTTATACTATACTAATTTTATAATATCAAATATTGTTAAGAATTATAATTTATATAAAATTGCTTTGTCTTTTCCTAAATAAAGAAATTTATAATTGTATTAGTTAAAAATTAATTAATTGGCATACATAATGTTTGCGTGTGAAATAAATAAATTTGATTTATCAGTTCGATTAATGATCGAAGTCTTGGAATCTTGTTGTAAGTAGACAACTATCTAAGGATAAAGAATTAAAATATTTCATATTTATACTGTTCGAATCGAGAGAGATAGAAACTGTCTCGATTTGAAAAAATACAATTGTTCTACTGAGTATTTTGTCCCTCATCTAATTCTCAAATTAGGTCGAGTAAATATATGCAATAAAAATGCAGGATGAAAAATTATTAATAAATTCAGTTAATGCGGCGTGAAGTTGATGATGAGCGGACAATTGCGCGTGGTTTTATTTTTTAACAAAAGCTCGATCGAAGTGTTATCGCGCGTTATGACAAGCTCGTCGGCTAGATGATCAACAACGTGTATATCACATACACGCGGTATTAATAAAGACGTGAAAACGTGAATAAGATGTCAGCCACGGTGATTATAAATAAATCGGCGGGCGGCAATAATAATGGGAGCGAAGCGTAAAGCGGGAATCGATGCAAAAACCGTGGGTGGGAGGGAGGGAGGGGTTCGCGGCGCGGTGCTGTTCGATTTCGTGCCTATACGGGAATTTTATAGGTCGGGAACTCGCGAAAAATGCAAGGTCTGTGAAAACGGAAACTATATCCGACCCCCCTCCGGCGACGCACGACACACATATTTTTGCTCGATAATTATATCCAGACGTGCAAAAACGGACGAAAAATATAACAGTATAACGAAAAACGTTATATTTGAAACTGACGGACAGGTTTTTGCAAGATTTACTCCGATTCCGCTGATTCCCGTTGAATCTATTTTCTTCTCGCGAAAATGTCAGTGTGCCAACACTTTTTAAGTAGCATTCAAATATATTAAGTAGCTGACTGTTTGTGAAGAAATTAATGTGCCATTTCGCAGTAGATTACGCTCATTACGTATTTATTAATATATGTTATTGTCTGTTTAATACACTAAATTCAATCTACTAATAGTATTAATTATTAAAGAGATATTTAGGAAACTTATTAGCAAGGTTTTTTTTAAAATTTAAAGACAACTTTTTGCTTTTTTTTCTAAATCAGCAATGATTAAGAAAATTTGCTATTACAAAAACATTTTAAGGTATGTACAATTTTTTTCTGTAATTTTCTAATACATGTAAAACATTTAATTTAACAAATTTCTAATTAAAACTCGACCGATAATTGGGACTGTACCACCTTAATTAAGTTTCTTTATTTTAACGCATCGGTTTATCACATCATCAGTTTTCTCTACTTTTTTTTTTTTTTAATTTTTTTGGACATCGGTTTGTCCTCTCGGAGGCTCGATCTCGTCTTACATAGTAAGAGTACTCTCGCTTCGCATGCTTCGGCCGGCGATGAACGCTTTCCCTCTCTCTTCATTTATCCCGGCTATCGGCACCGGCGATCCTGCTGATCGGCAGGCACGGCGCTTCCACGTAGATCCTTTTTTCGCAGGTCCGCGCTAGAAAAATCTCGCGGAACGAGTCGCCACCCTGCCGTCCGTCGCCGGCAGTCAGCGGGGACTTATTCGCGGGCCCGAGAGGCCGCGATGCACGAGCGTGAGACCGGGACCGACCCGGGCTCGTCGTAATAAGACCCGCCGGCCAGTTTTTTTCCGGCTCCTCGCTCTTTCTCCCCCCCTCCCCCCCCCGTCCGCCACAAAAGTCTTTCTCTACCTCTACACGGCCTCTTTCTTCGGTTTTACTCTGGGCTCTGATCTCCCCCTTGCTCCCCAACGGCGGCACCGGTATTAATTTATACGCGGTACGTGTGTGCATGCCGCTTTTTCTCGCAGTTCCTCGAAATTTGCAAGAAACTAGTCGGACACCGCGGCGGCGGCGTCGGCGAGGATGACGATGGCGCGAACGTCTGGAAGCTCTAAAGCGAGGCCCGTGGCGAGGGTACGGATTATCGGCAGACTGAATTAACCCTTTCCCTAATTGACTTGTATGGGATAATTTTATGATATAAAAATACGAAGATATTTATTATAAAAAGTCTCGAATTGATTCTTTATGATTGAAGATCATGATTCCTTCCTTCATTTGATGGATGCTTATTCGTGCTCTATAATGACTTTCTTGGTGAAGGTACTCCCGGTGATTTTCCCTCCGATAGACCATGATTAAATATAAAAATCTGATATTGTTCTGAGCGAATTTGAATCGGGATTTTTGGCACGGACACGCGACTCTTGTGCCACAATCGCCATCACATAAAAGATGGATGCTGTAGGAGCAAGAAAAAATTCAACGGAACTGACTGAGATTTGAGCCCGGAATTTTTCGTTCCTAGCACTTGGCATGCTACGCGTTCCCAAAAAACGTCGAGGTTTTGTGGATATCTAAAAGATATCTTCAAGGTATTTCTATAGATGTCTGAAAGACACTTTGAAATATATTTTTAAGATACATCTCAGATGTCCTTTAGATTTCTAAAAGATATCTTCAAGACATCCTCGCCGATATCTGAAATGATATTTTATAATGTTGCATAAGACTTTTCGAAAATTTTTGAAAAAACGCAAGACCTCTCAAGACACGGATATCCTACAGAATTGCCCCTTATAATTATTTACTCTTATAATTATTGTTTTTCGATCGTCTATGAATATTTTAACTTTACTTTATAGTTCTATCTGTTTACAATACTAGAAATATTAGAGACGCAATTCCATAAGGGTGCATTTTATCTTGAAAAAAATTTAAGTAATGGAGAAATCCGATATTTTCAGCTGTTTGCTGAAAAAGTATCCAGAGTATCTGGAGTAGCGATTAATAAATGTCGGCGATAAAACAAAGAACATTGAACAGTTCTCGATTCTCTTCTTGTCGTTGATGTATCGCTCCGCACGTCCTGGTTTTATTTTATTTAAAGTTAAAGAGAATGATAGCGTCACACTTTAGAATTCGAGTTGTACATACATTATCACACAAGCTGCGTCGGGAAAGCAAATTTAAACACGTTTAATACAAATATGAATAATACGTTTGCGTCGTCGCCCAAATTATTCGCGGAATATCAGCAATCTTTGCATCCCTCAGACTACGTCCGATTACAATGTTTGTTTAACTGTCGAGATCGTGAACGAGGTCGGCGATTGTTGCCGGTAGTAAACTAAAAGAAACCAAAAATCGATCCTTTGTCGCTAATTGCCGCCGCGGTTTCTCCTAATGAATTTCCTTAACGAATGCGGTTTTACGATTTCCAGTGGTGCAGACGTCCGTGCCGCAGAACGAGGCCGAGCTGCAGCTGTATAGAGTGATGCAGCGTGCCTCGCTGTTGGGATACTACGACACGCTCCTCGAGATGGGTAGGTACACAGTCGAAGGACTTCAATATGTTATGTTCTAGATATGCCGTAAAAATATTTTAATCCAGGAAATGTCTTAGTCTTCAGAAAGATGCGTTATTATTGTTTTGTCACGGGAAGAACGACACGTTATGCACGAATTTGTAAATCAAATAGATTATAATCTTAAAATCAAATTGTCGACAATTTTGAAGATTGATTTTAAGATTATAATCTATTTGATTTACAAATTCTAATAAAATAAAAATAAAGGCACTATTATTAATATATATCATCTAAAATTTTGCCACTTAATAAAATCAATAAATGATAGAACCTTAGTTCTAAAGACTAATAATTGCGAAATTAGAAATGATTTTGGATAAACCTCGTCACACAAGTTAAACAAAAAAAAAACTGTTTAGCTATGCCATGTCCAGTGTGTCGTTCCAGAATTAATATGCAGTTCTATACATTCTTACATTTTATATAAATCGTAAAATTAAAAAACAATTAAAAAACTATGGATATGAGGACTTCGATGTTTCCGCGGGGAGGGAAAAACGATTCTAACTTAGAATCCGCGGTTTAAAGAGAACGAATATACACCTAGTGCATGACACCTCTCGTAGCTCTCGCTCGCGAGAGTAACTTCCCCGATATCCTCCTGATGACGCGTTACAGGAGGCGACGATGTGCAACAGCTGTGCGACGCGGGCGAGGAGGAGTTCCTGGAGATCATGGCGCTGGTGGGCATGGCGAGCAAGCCGCTTCACGTCAGGAGGCTGCAGAAAGCGTTGCAGGAGTGGCTCACTAATCCCTGTAAAGTATCACGCGATTCCCTTCGCCGTCGAGTCTCATCGCTCGGCCCTCAATGCATCTTAATGTAAAAATTCTGAAAACGCAATGAGAGACCCCATTCTCTGAATCCCGCAGCGTTGTTTCAAACGCCGGTCGTGCCGACGAACGCCGCCGCCGCCGCGGCCGCCGTCGCCGCCGCCGCAGCGGCCGCCAAGAGCCCGGTCGCCGCCGCCGCCTTCGCCTGCGCGAGTCCGCGGCCGCAGATGCAGAGCTTGCCGACCGCCGCCGGCTTTGGCGCGACCTCCCAGACCACCCTGACGCCGGCGTCCTACGTGTCGACGACGCCCCACGTGTCGCTGACGTCGCTGCCCTGCCGAAGCGCCAGCCCGGTCGTACCGGCGGTCACCAGCGTGTCGACGTCGGCGTCCTCGACGACCTTCCGCCAGAGCCCGAGCCCGAACACGTCTCTACCTTACGCGACCACTCACAGTCCCAATGTGTTACAGGTAATGATGCCACTGTTCAGTCTAGAGAGACACTGATGAAATCCGATGAGGGAAGGTGTCTCGCCCTCTGATCGATCGACGCGCGAGAAATTTACGAGAAACTCTATCCTAAAGATTCGGAATTTCAAGCTTCCGCGATATTAGTTCTTCGCCGACGTATAAAATTACGTTTCACGTCGATATAAAATGTTACGGGATAAGGTATCCTGCCTAAAAAAAAAAGGTTTATTTAATTTATTTTATTTTATTTTTTTAAAGTATCTAAAAAAACTTTTGAAAAATAAAATTTAGTAGATCTTATTTATTCATAACCGATACCTTAGTTTTCCCTTTTATATTAATTTATTATTTATATTAGTTAATACGCGTAAAACTCTCACTTTTATGTGATGACTTTTAATAAATTTAATTTGATTAAATTATTTTAATTGAATTAAATTTTACAACACTAACATTGATGAATTAATATCAAAAACTTTCTTTCTCCTCATACATTCTGGAAATTATATAAAAAATAATATTAACATTTTTACACCGAGAAAAAAATATCGAAAAGGAAATTTTCCTTAATTTCAATAAGCCATGTGTGTTTGCTTACAAACGTAAACGCATTTGCTTAAAATAAGGAATTACACTTACTTATTTGGAGAACACAATTTTCCTATTAAGCAAATTACTCGCTAACTATAAAAACTAGATGTTCATTGCCGACTTTTGTTGTGTGTGCAGGTAGGAACGTGCGAGTCTTCGTGCGGCAGCGGAACCACGCCGAGTCCGAGCGGCGGTGGCGGCGGCGGCGGAGGTGGCGGTGGCTGCGGTGGTGCACCTGCGAGCCCGACACAGCCGACGCCGACCCTTCTGCAGTCACAGGTGCAGCGGCTCGCCGAGGCCGCGGAGAGGCTCGTCGCCACCATAAGGCCCCTCGATCCCAAACCCCACAATGTGAAGAAAAAACTCTGCAAGAACCTGGAGGTGATTCGTTGATTTCGAAGCCGGCAGGCGCGCGCTCGAGATACAAAGACTCTCGCACATACCCTACGCGCTCGCTCTTTCGAATCTTTCAACCGTTAGAATGTCATAGACAATTTAATGTTCAATTGCGAGTGTGACTCAATGAGACTGTTACATAATTAAGAGCTTACTTTTAATTTACAAATTTTAGAGTAAGCAAATGTTTGTAAATGTATTGAAATATTTTAGTAAAGCAGATTTTACAAAGCGAATGGCGTTATGTTACAGATGGTGATGACGATGTCTGACAGTGATCCGCGCAAAATGGATGAGATCCGGAAGTACGCGGCGATCTACGGCAGATTCGATTGCAAGAGAAAGCCGGAGAAGCCGCTCACGTTGCACGAGGTCTCGGTGAACGAAGCGGCGGCGCAGATCTGCAGATTCGTGCCTGCCCTCCTCACTAGGAGGGACGAGTTGTTCCCCTTGGCACGTCGTGTCGTCCGTGATTCCGGCTATCACTACTCTAAAAGCCAATAGTAAGTAAAAAGTTTTGCCTAATGGAATCTGCAAATTTGAGAGCTCAAAATTCAAACTTGTTGTAATCCTAATTACAGGATAACAAGAAGTTCAAGATCTAGTAGATAAATGATTATATTAATAGATCGGAGATATTTAATATTATATCAAAATATATCAGTAGTTAATTAAAATCGCAATCATATCCTTTTACGAAATACGGATATTTCAGCTCAGTAAGCAAAATTATAGCGATTATACTAGCAATTTGATAGCTGATATCACAGTAGATTGATTATAAACAGTATCCGAATTAAACTCGTGTTCTATCAGCAGAAACTGCCGACAAAACAAATTGCCAGCGGAAACAAAATCTGCCTTTAATCGTTTCGCCTAAGCGTTTAGGTAGAATGTATCATTTAATACATCATTTAAACCTAATTGTTAAATTAACTTAAATTAAATTAAATATATTATACATTCCCATTTTGCTGATAAAATTTTCGACAAGCTCTTTGCAAAATAATTCAATAATTAGTAATTTTGGGCTAATTGGGTACTTGTCATATTGTCATTTATTGAGCTATGTTGTTCGATGCAGCTTGTCGATGTCGAGGCCGCGCGAAAACGGAGAGGAGACCGACAGCGAGCGTTTGAAACGTCGGAAACTGGAGCTGGAGGGTGAGGGTGAGGACGCGACGCAGGTTAGATCATCTCGGCCACAGAAATAGATCGTTCACTGTGCACTGTGACCTGCTGCACTCGCATGGCCGCTAATCATTAACCGTACGCCCGTACGCGTAGAGATCGTCACGTATTAACCATCCGCACTAACTTAGAAACGCACGAAACGGACGCAAAAAAAGGTCAAGTATAGTTGCAAAAGCATGTGCATGGCTTGCGCTTGTTTCACTTAATTCTGTTGAGATTGCGTGATGTATTCGTCGCATAAAGATCTGCTTAAACCCTTTTCTTTCGCAATTTGCAACTGCATGAGTAACGCGCACTGAGACTCTTTGATACATATAAATAATAATTATGTCAACGTAATTCGAACAAAACATCATCTAATTTTGCTAAAGTTATATTAATGTAAATTTGTTCTATATACATTTTTTTTTACTTAAAGATTTTTTAACTGATATGTCATTTTTTCAGTTCTTGTAAATGCGATGAGATTCCATCATTTTCACAATTTTTTTGAATAACAAGTCTCGGTTTTTTCAAATTTTTGAAATCTTAATTTTTGCTAGCGTAATAATTAAATCTTAATCTTAAATTTAATCTTTTTTAAATTGATCTAAAATTACTTATTTTATATTAAACGTTCCTATTTTAAACTTCTAAAAACCCGTTTTGTTTATTAATATATTTCTATCTTTTAAACTTAAATTGCAAAAACTGTTTCTTAATGCCTCAATAGCATGTAAATTCAATGTCTCTAACATAGCTTTGCTAAGTATTTGTATAGTAGTTTACATATTACAAGTTCAGATGACTGTATTTTTCCTTTCATCAATTCTGAGAGTCTATAAATGTAATTATTTTTAATGAAACTTGGTCATGATTTTTTTCGTTTATATTGGATTTATCCTTGCTAAATCTGCATGTTGAATAGATATTTGAAATTATAACACTCATAGAATTTTTCATGGAAAAATAAGAGGTTCTCTTTATACTTTTCTCTTGGCGTTGTTTGCTAGTTTTTGTGGTATAAATTGGTCGTTTCGAAGATTAATTCATTCGACACGACTTGCTTGGACTCTATGCTTTGCGCCTGGTATCCCAAGTCGTGTTTATCTGTTCGCTTATCTGGTCGTGTCTCTCCATGTCCCATTTTCGCTAAATTCCATCCCTCTTTTGCTGTGTGGACTTTTTTTTCGCGTATCCAATTTGCTACTCCTACTGTCTGTAGCAGTTCATTGTTTCAGGAGGAATTGGATTTACGATGTTCTGGAACGGATATTAACAATTCTATCACAAGGAGACACAGGTCGTCGAGGTGATTATTTTTATCATACAATTCATCTCAATGTATTAAAAAAAATTTAAGTGGAAATCACGAACAAGAAAAAATGTATAAATGAGAACAAATCATATTAAAAAATTTTTCTTTATTTAATCAATTAAAATTAAAATTTCTAAATTACTAACATATATATATAATTATTAATATAATCTATAACATGATATAAATTAAAAATTTTAATAAACCTTAATTTTAATTTAGATACATTGCATTGTTGTATTTATCGTTATATATCATGTGTATAATACATATATGTATAATAAGAGTGTACATTGATGTTCAGATATGCACAATTGTTTCAGTCCAGTCTGGAGGAAGAAGAGTAATAATGGCATATTTAGCGCTAGCGTGGAGGAAATCAGCGACTCGGATAGCCAATTCTCTTTTTCTAATGAGGAATCCTCATCTATGCACGTATGTGCGTTACTAAGAAAACAATCTGTCTGTGCCGTAAAAAAAAGTTGTTACTGCGCAGGAGTTGGAAACGTGAAGAGCGAATAACAATATATAATGTCTGCGTATGTTTCAGGACACAAACGAGGCAGAGGCTGAGAATACCGACAAAGAAGGAGATTTCAATTTAAAGGTAAGCGAATCCAAAGTCCTCGTTGCATCTTCATCCTTTACCTTTCATCATTATCCTTGCTCGGAACGTTAGAAGAAACATTTGCAAAAACCGCTAAATGTGCTGCGCAAGTTTTTTTCCTCTTATCTGTTACGCCGTTCTTTTCTTTATTTTTTTATAACTCTTGAATAATGTATGCTTCTTTAGAATGACAGAGAAAAACGTCCTCAATAGACGTTGTCTCTGTACTTTATTGCACTGTGTTAATGGCCTGCACATAAATTATGCGTAGGTGATAGCCTCTCGCGGAGACAACATAATCGCCGTGGCGAATCCCGCGCTAATGGAATGCAGCCATCCCATAAAAGAAGAGCCCGCGGACGAGAAACCTACACTGTGATATTATTACTTAGAGTTTACTGCCGCTACCGACATGTATAACGGCATAGGGACGCCGTCATTGTCACCGGTCATTATCAACGTGCAAACATCGTCCACATGTGTGTTATTGAACATGACTGCAGCGTTCGTGGCGGCGTTTGAATAATATACTACATTTACTTGCGCTTGGATTTTACATACCGATTTTCTGTGTCCTTTACTTTTGTCCGAGCGAGAAACGTGTACGACGCTGCCCGTTATCTAGTTCTAGCGAAGCGAAAAACGCACCCCAAAAAAATATTGTATAGCAATTGTGACGAGAACACGTTTCTAATAGAAGCCGATAGCTAAATAAAAGCTAAATAAAAGCTAAATAAGCCGTTTAAATCAAAAGATTGTTGACTGAAGTACGTAGTATTATAAAATGTACATTATAAGCAAAAGTGTAAATATAGATAAATATATAAGAGTCCTTTTTTTTTACATGCGCCATTGCGTGTAGTTTTATTCGGAAAGATTCGGAATCACCTTTTACAAAGCGATCAATCAATTTATCTTTTGTCCTCTGTATACTTTTTTTTAAATAGAATATTAATATTTACGTTAATAATTTTGTTAAATATTAATTGTTCCCTGCTGTTCTCACGAAAGATTATGAAAAAGATTCTCTTATATTTATGATATATTTGTTAAAAACACCTCTTTCTCTCTCTCTGTGTCTCTCTCTTTCTCTCTACACGGTTCTAAATACGTAAAAGAAATATTTCAATAATCACTTTTTTATAATGTACTAAAAGTTGCCAAAAAATTGGTCATAACTTGATATATTTAATGCTGTATCATCACATTTCATAGATATGCTCGACTCAAACTAAAATTTTTGTTCTCTAGTTTAAAAAAATAGATTTATTTTTGTTTTAAGAAAAAGAATGAGCTGAGAGAGAACTGAGATTAAATTAAGTTACTCTACAGGATAGAAATAGACATGAGAAAAATACAAGCCAAATTCGTCATTCGAAGAACGCGTCCCATTTGATCACGTTGCGTAATCGTAGCCACTCACAACGGGCGGTGTTTATAGTTTTTCATTGGATCAAGAGATTGAATATGAAGTGGTCAGTTAAGACGCGATCTACCTTTGCGACATAGGTCAACAGAAGCGAGGGAAATTTTGTACATTCGTAGTATACAAGCGTGCAAGCCCATACACATATGATATTATAAAAATAATAACTGATTCTTCTAGAATCAATAGATAAAGTTAATGATTTAATATTAGCTCATTCTCCGTCCGCAATCTGGATCTTTTTTGGCACAAGTAAAATTTTATTCTTAATTTGATCCACTCAAATTTCAATTTTTATTACATTTTTACATTTGAATTAAAAACCTATATATAATAATTATGTAATAAAGATATTGAAAAATAACTTTAAATTTCTTCAGATTTTTTGAAAGTCTAGAATACTCAACAAGAAAACTTTGGATGGACAAAAGAGGTGTGGACTGCAAATGGAGGATTAACATACATAAATACTGCAAATACAAAGATACAAGAACATTCGAGCAATGTTGCATCTCTTGCAATGTCTGGAGTAGTACTGTCGAAACGTTGCAGTGTGTTGCAATATTGCTGAAATGTTGTTATTTTGTGTTGCATAGGTAATAATTAGAAAAAAAAAAATGTAAATATATAAATATATATTTATACTTATATTTATATACGGTCCCTAAAACCTTGTGACCAAGATACTAGAGTCGCTCTAAGGTATTCGCTATACGTATATATACATACATATATATATCGAACTATAACACGACGATCACGTGAGTGCGGTGACGCATTGAAGAACAAAGAAGCCTTTGAAGTGTGCCGCCGGTCTTCCTTTCGCAAGTTTCGCATTCCATTCCATTCCATTTCTCTTCCTACGCCCGTGGCGTGCGAGTCGCTCAACACAGCGCGACATCCCATTTTTTTTTTTTACGTTCGTCACGTGAGGGATCGAAGAGAAAATTACAATACGAGCAAACGAACGAACGAAAGAATAAAAAAACGAACGGACGCCGATTAAATCGGAATCGTGCGCTCCGGAACTCCGGATGACGACGAGGTAAGGTAAGCAGGCTTCGTATCGAAGCACGCATCTAATGTGGTTAACGCGATCCACGGAAATCAATGCCGATCGAAATCATCGGAACTCGCCACCGTTTGCGACGCACCACGTGCACCGTTGTACTCGCGCCCCTGTGCCGGTTGATTTGCCGACTTGCCGAGTCGCACCAATCAATTCTAACCTTACCTCACCTGCCGCGCGACAAATCTAAATATAACCGTTAAAGTCTCCGAGGACTCCTCCGCGCGTCGCGCCGTTCTCTCGATTGAAGGTGATTGTGAAACGTAAGTGAAGTTTATTCATTCGTAGCTTATCGTGCCGTATCTTGTGTCGTAGAGACGATTCGAAAATCGAAGAAGCAATTGGAGTGGGAACAGGTGAACGCGAGAGCAACCGAAGACAACCGGAACGGTTAAGCAAGCGAAACTAACCTATACATAACCTCCTCGTACAGGTAAGTGAGAACGACGATCCTATTATTTTCTCTGTCCTCTTAAAGCTTTAATTTAACTTCTTTCGCCTTTCTTTATGCTCGTGCTTTCCTCCTTGCGTGCTTTTATTTTGCAGTGTGTGTGGTAAACACAGAAAGATTATAGAGGTCCAGGTTAGAGAAGTCTTGTGTCGGTATGATGTAGAACGGGTAGAACGCAGTTATGGATGACTCATCGGCGGCGAACGGCAAAACCTTCAGCGAGTTTTGAATTAATTCTTCTCGATTGGCAGTGTGTAGGTTATAAGAAATGAAACAGCGAATAATAAGTATGATGTTCGAGCGTAGTGGACCACATTTTTTGGAACGTTCGAACGTTGCGAATTTCTTTCTCTAATTTATAAAGCGAATTTTGGGATGCGATCATTTCAGTTTAATAGTATTTATCAACTATTCTTGCATTCCTTGTACTTTGCATAAGCGTTACTGTGCATTCTGTTTTTATGCAAATATATCAGTTGCAACTACGTATTTCAATTTTGTTTGTAAATATTTCCTAGAACGTTTGATTAAACAGAGCTGTGATAGAAAATTAGGGATATTGTTTTACCCTTGTTGTTCACCGAATGTAAATAAAAATGATGTACTTTGGACAGAATGATAGATACTTCGAGGAATTTATTTTTTACACTTGAAAATTGCATGGATTTTTGGAGGATTTTAATTTTTATAATTTTTATAAGTTTTTATAATTAAATTCTATCTCTTTTTCTCTGACAAGATTGTTTCTTTGATTATTTTTTGGTGTTAATGTAAAATGTCAACAATTAGCATCGTATTGTGGCACATCTACATATATTCGCGTAGCTCATAAGTTTTTAAACGAGTGAATAATATACAAAGTTGTATATTGCTTTAAATTAACTTGTGTATTTAATTACCTTTTGAATTATATCCTTGATCCAAGTTTATTATTTGTCATGTTTAGTTCACTTTTTTTTTTAGTACTTTCTCAATTTTTTCAAATTTCTTCAAATTTAATATTTAAAATTCAATATGGCTTTTTAAATGATGATTAAGAATTTATATGATTAAGGAACATTATATATAATAAAATAAATTTTAAAGTTATGTTAAAAAAGTTTTGTTATTTTATCTGATATTTTGAACAAAATTTCTGAAAAATATGGAAATTCTCAAAACATTTTTTTACAATAGTAAATACTCTGAGGTTGTCAATTTAGATCGAAAAATTATTAGTACTAACAAAATATTTGAATAAAATGTTTATAAGTAGGCATTGAATAGATTAACTAATTTAAGAGCACAGAGTTAAATTGTGGTGTAGAGATAATATATTCTATATAGACATAAAGAAGCTTCTGAGTAAATTAGATATTAAATATTTATTTAAAAATGTAAAAAATTACTATTATTATTTTATATTGGAATTTTACTGAAGCACATAGAAAAAAATTATTTTTTTGTCTTTTTCAAAGTTAAAAGACAATATTGTGTCTAATATGTATATAAAAGACAAAATTTTGTTGAAAAAAATTATTGTGCTTAATAATTTTAGAGAAAACAATTTGATTGATAACACTTTATTGAAGATATTTTAAGACTTATATATTTATATACTATATAGTTTTATACATTTTATTGTTTTTCTGCATTTTTGAAGATTTATAATTCACGTTAACTATATTACAGATGGATATTTCCGACGAGGAATTATTCGATGCATCACCAAGCAGTAGTAATACTTTGCCCATAGACGCAAGTTTAAATTTGATGGCACAAACGAATGATGCAGGATTGACACAGGAGCAAGAGAGAGATGTCAATGATATCACAACTAAAGATATTTTAGTAAAGCTTACACGTTTGCCAAATACAACGAAGAAAAAGGAACGAGAAAATTTGCATTCACTCAAAAACAAAAGGAGACGTTTTACATGGAAATATGGAGTATTAAAGAGTGATTTGATTAAACGACGAAAAAAGGACGCTTTTAAAAAGAAGCAAGCATTGAAAAAGATGGAATCTGCTAAAGTAAACGAGGTAACAGCGGGACCGTCAGAAAATAAAGCGGATGAGCAAAGTACTTCCTGGTACAATCAATCGTATAACAAAATTGGAAAATATTACGGAGATAATAAGCAGGACGAGCAGAGCTCTGAACAGAGTGTGATTAACAATTTTTTATCGACTTGCCAAGCACTGGAAGAGGACTCTGATGACATTTCCGATGACATTGTAACTTGTGCATGTGCACGTACTTTGCCGTACAAATTTTATCAGAAAGGCAACTCATCTGTCTTACTTAACAATGTAAACACAAAAGACTGTCCTTCATCTGTCTTATCGTTAAGCGACAAGAGCACAGACTTGAACTTGCACACCGGCAGCAAATTCTCTCTGTCTGACTGTTTGTCTCCAAATACTCCAAAATCACAGTTGTTTCACAGAAAACTGCAATTTATGGCCAAAAAGGTAAGAGAGATCAACGAGTGGAAATTTAAGAGAAAACATTGTTGGTCTGATAATGAAACTGAAGAGCAAGAGACCTTGATTTCAGTTAAAGAATCTGTACCAAAAAAAAGATGTCGATTAATAATATTGAGTGATTCTGATAGTGAAGATGCGTCTACAAGTAGAAAAGCAATTGAAAGTAATAATCAGAATGAATCTTATTTGCCTCTTGAGAATATTAACGAAGAGAAAACGGATGTACAGATTAGTCACACGGCGCAAATTGTTTTAACAAGATTGGAAGAAATGGACAACGAAGATGTTATTAAGTGGCGAGAAAGCAAAAAGCTTTCGGAGAACATTATGTCTAAATCAATAGAAGAAGAAGAAAAAGAAAAAGAATTGGACCGACCGAAATTATTACAAAATTTAATAATCTCTTTAGAATCTCAAGAGAAATCAATTTTGCCAAACTACAGGATTTTGGAAACGAAAGATCGCCCTGAGGATTCCTCATTAACTACTCCCAATAATTCCGTTCAAAGACGTTCTTCAACAAAATCAAAGCATAAACTAAGAAAAAAATACAAGCTGTTTAGGAAGCCTAGAGTCCTAATGATAAAACTGGATAATTTACCGTATTTTCCTGAAGATGGCAAATATTCAGCGAGTGAGATCGAACATTTAACGAAGAGATATGTGAACTGTATGATGACTTCGAATTTTCAACTTAAATCTCGTGGATTAAAGATGTACACACACGTGCGTTTACGAAGGAGAAGTACGACGGATGCGGATACAGAAGATCGTAGTCCAAGTCCTACTCTGTCCAGGAAACAAAGTATGAATGAGAAATCATTGTCTATGGAAAAAAGTCCAGTAATAGGTACTTTCTTCGAAATTTTACTTAATTTTATTTTTTCATAATTGAAACAGTTTCTATGAAAATCACACAAGTCCAAAAATTGTAAATTTTCTTTAAACATTTATTTTATAAATATGATAATTTTTCTTCGTACATATAGTAGTAGTACATATATAGTAACAGTTAAAAGATTGTAAAAGATCTTTTTTAAAAAATCTCTTTAAAAGGAAAAAATTATTTATTACCTATTGTATTTATCTAATATGGTACATTTATCTTTTTTTTATATAATATCAATAATGGTATAAAGGAAGGAAAAAATATTATTTAAAGTATTAAACAATATTTCTTCTATATACAAAAATTTACAATTGCTTTTAACAAAAATATTGTTTTGCATTTTTTATAACATTGTAATTATGTAATTTTTTTCTGAACTTATAATAAGTATGAGAACAAAGTTTTAGGTTTAAATAATATTTTAAGAACCTATTAAATAAAAAACTCCTGGGCTTGTTTCTTGCGAAAATTATATTTATTTATTTTTAAGTGTTTATTTATTATAAGTGTTATTTATTTTTAAGTGTTTTATTTTTATATTTGTATTTCTCGTTTTTTGTTTAATTTCTTGCCAAATATAATTGTTTAAACTATAACTGATAAAGAATAATGTAGCATTATAACTTATAGTTTTTTAAAGTAAATTTGTTTGAGTCTCATGGAAAACGCTTTAATTATATTTAATACAGTTTTATTAATTCCAATTTTAGTTACAGATTCAAATCATAGAATATTTCAAATGGAAAACAGAGATGAGAATACTCCATTCAAGATTCGAAGGATTGCATCCAAGAGTCAGTGTATAACTTCCTCACCAAGGTCATCCGAAAATAAGATTACGGCTTTATCACCAAACCATTTAAAAAAATGGCGAAACGCGTTTGCCGCATATCAAGTGAAACCACCGATACAAAAAACTGTCGCTTCTATGCAATCATCGTCACCATCGGAAACACTCCCTGTTCTTAAGAAATCGGCGAATGCGGAATGCGAAAGTGTTTTGATTTTACCTTCCACATCTATGTCTTCCACGAAACGTAATGCACCAGTTGAATCGCCTGGAAAACTTTCATCACCGAAGAAACAAACGACTTTAGCGTCAACAAAGTCGACAGAACATAATGATACGTCCAGACCCAAGTCGTCCGTCACTAAGAATCTTTCAAATGATGCGAATGTTGGAATCATCACTAAGAATGACTTTACTCGATCTAAGGATAGCGGAATTGTATCTAAAATCCCGCATAAAAATACAAAAGAGATAGACGTTAATACATCAGACGCTTCCTTAAACTCGAGCAAGAGGAGATCAGATACATCATCGAAATTACATAACAAAGCAACCAATCTTAAAATGTCAATTAATAATACATCTATAAAATCGAAGATTTTGATAGGGCATGGCGATGAACCATACAAAAAAAGGCAGACTGCAGTGGACAACATAATTGTAAGTAAAAAGGGTAGCAAAGATTCGGAGAGCTCGTCGAATAAATCTGATGATGATTCTGATTTTGAAACTCCTCCTTCTTCTTTCTCGACTTCCTCGACTTCCTCATCGACAGTCATGCGCAAACGTCGTAAACAAAAACAAAAAAAATTAAACGAAGTCGAAGCTAAATCAAAATCTTTGAAGTCGAAATCTGCTTTGAATCAGGATCCGAAATCAAAATGCCAACCATCATGCACAACTTGTCCACGGACCTTCACTACATATAATGAAATGCTTCAGCACATGCTTAAGCATATGGCCAATGATCTTCGGAGTACGTATACGTATATTGAAGATAATATTGATTCTACTCCTCCAGAGTCTACCGAGAACAACGATCGATTTTCTAATGATACCACGGAAAGTTTGGTAGAAATAGTTACAAAAGAGGCTGAGATAACAGAAGCCGGAAACGGTATTAGTGAACAAGAAAAAAGACTGTTGGAAAATGCAAACAAATCAAATGCGGAGAACCTTGTTGCTTCGAAAGTATTACAACGAAATATTAAAGAAATCAATGAAGCCAAGGAATCCAAGGAAGCTAAGGAATCCAAAGAAACTAAGGAAGCTAAGGAAACAAGCAAACCTTTGAACTCATCAGCGACAGAGCATATTGCAGAGCGAGTTGCGGAAAAAGTGCCGATGCTTATAGCAAACAATGCCGAGCAGACGACAATAACGCAGAACTCGGAGAAAGAGAAAAACTGTATCGTCGAAGCGTCCTCGAAATTTCAATCGACGGAATCTTTTAGTATCTGCAAGTGTCACGATTTCGAGATAAACAAGAAACATGATACAAATGTGGGCGCGAACGTTCAGATCGAGATCGTTTTGTTATGCATCACTTGTTGGACAGTGTTTCGACGCATCGAATGCTTCAAGGCGCATTACGCACAGCATTCCGGGAAAAACACGCTTTGTAACAAAAACAGACGGATCAATAGGAAAGCCAAATTGCTCTGTATTGCCTGCAAGAAGATACTGCACTCTCTCGAGGATATGGTACTTCATCTGACGATGCATAGTAATCGTGATTGCAAGGGCACGGTAAATTTCATCTGCAATGTGTGTAAGGTGGTCTTTTATGGTTACGGGTCTCTCTTCATCAATCATTTCCAGAATCACACGAAGAATCCACTTTTCCTGGCTAGTCGTAATTCATTCCCGAGGCTTTCCTTCGTCGGCGAAAAAATCCTTGAACAACCGTTGTACATGGGCAACGACAAGTCGAGAGAGATTTACTGGAAGATGGCCGACCATGTGTGCCAAGAATGCAATTTGCCCTTTGTCACCCAAGCCGATTTGAAATCGCACAAGGCGGTCTGCCAGAATACCGTCGATTCTCGCGGTGGATTCTCAAATGTCAAAATATTGCTGGTATGCGGTTTCTGCGAGAAGATGTTTTGCAGCAGGATGTCTTTTGAAATGCATTCATTAGACCATACGCAGAAACGTGACGTGCATCTGCACTACACTTGCGCGGCTGTCACCGCTTTAAAAAAAGTATACATCTGCAAGGTGTGCACATCCATGTGGCAATCCTTACAGAACTTTGAAGAGCACTGGCAGACCCATGGCGAGTTGCATGCGGAATTTGTGTGTTCCCATTGCCAATCTCATCACAACAATTTTGATCTATTCCAGAGACATGCACAGACACACAAGAATAACAACGAGTTACAACAGACACCGATCACATGCGAGGTGATTTATCGTGACATCAGTGATCACAATTTTAACGAGAATTTACAAAAGAACACCACCACGAATGATCTACCTTGTATGCATTTGAGTTCTTTTGGTGAGAACGATTTAGTTGAGAAGATTGTGCCACAAACTATACAGAGCTGTGATAAACCAGACGATCAACAAGAATCACTTCTGGAAAGACTCTTGAATCAATCCAAGACTGCGATGCCGAGAGGATCAGTACGCTCCAATAATGAAGAACAAACAACCAAGGAGGTCTCGCAAGTTTCAGTACAAGTTCCTTCGTCTAATGTCGCAGTCGCGCAGTCAAAGCAAAATAGTAATTCGAGAAATTGTGAAGACTCGGATGAGGATGATCTAACGATAATGTTGTCAGAAAATGAAGAGAGTTCAGTATCAACTGGGGTCAGGAGAAATGCCGATACACCCTCCACTAAACAGAATATACAAGAAGATGCGAAATCAAAGATGTCCAATTCCGTTGTTACCGATGAACAAACGCGACGTTCCAACAATGCGACTCCAGCCTCTTCACCCACGAAAACTTTGCAGACATCGAGCGACATGAATGAGAGTGCGAGTTCAAATGCTCAAATTAACGTAATAACTTCGAGGGAATCAAGAAATACGCAACTGGATGGAAGTCCAAGCATTTCGAACGCTAACAAGACGCTTGAGAATCATGTAAATCACTCAGTGTCACCACAAGCGAGACAAGAGCTTAAGTTACCAGAGAACGCCATGAGTTCCATACCTAAATCTTTCCTGCGTGTGAAGTCCTTGGCAGAGCTGACAAGCATTCCCTTAGAGAAGCAGGTCTGTTGGGTGTGCGGCTTGTCATTCGAGTCCGAGCAAAATTTGAAAGGACATATGTCGATACATGAGGTTCAATTGCCTCATCAAGACAAGAAAAGTGAGCATCAAGTATCTTCGATCAACAATGCACAAATTCGGCCAACAAAACCGACATTCAATTCTTTCCAGCCCTCAACAGCGACTCAGGATCGTCTCGTTTCTTCCGTGGCGATCAATAACATACCTTCATCCATCAACGTGGATCATCCTCCGAATACACTCGGTCGAGTGATTAACGCCCCCAACTCTCGACAATGCCAAGTGATCGGTGTGAAGCCATTACCTCTTACCAAAACTAACACAATTGCCGATGTATCCAAATCAAAAGAGACGTTGTCTCAAGAAGTGACTCCATCATCGGATAATGTTAATGCTACATTACAGAATCTTCCGAGGACAGCCTATCATCATAACTTGCCGCCTCACATCAGCTATACATTAAACAAATCAGTCCAAGTGCAGCAAAGTACTGGCACTGTAGCCGTTAAACCATTTTTACAAACTACTTATCAAAAACCTAGACCGCCTCCTCCATATTTCCAGTCACTGCAACAACAGCAGCCGTCACAAATGCAGCAACAGTCGTTGCAACTGCAACAACAATCACAACTACAGTCTCAGCACCAGCAACAACAGACGCAGCAGCTCCAACAACAGCTGCAACAGCAACAATTGCGCCAACAATTACAGCAGCAACAGCAACAACGATTGCAGCAGCAGCAGCAAACACAGCAGTTGCAGCAACGGCTACAATTGCAGATGCAACAACAATTGCAACAGCAGCAACAGATGAATAATCTCAGTGGTAACGTTGTGCATTATGTAATAACAGAAGGAGACATGTCTTATCAGTTGCGACCGGCAAACGTACAAGTAAATTCAGATAATGTTATGTACGTGACTGTGAACACAATGCAGCAGATCTCGAAGAATCCAGAACGCTACATTTGCTTATATTGTCCGGGTTTCGAGTGCGGTTCGGTACAGGAGTTTGCATTGCACGAGCATTCGCCAAAACACGAGGCGCGCAGTAATTACAATAGCGGTTCTTATGTATCTTGAACGTAAACCATTGATCACATTTTTTTAATTTTGGCACAAGGCAAATGGCGAAGTTCAAAAACACAGTCATTCTAGCGAATAATGTTTGATATTATCTTATTTTAATTAATATTTGTTTAATTAAAATTCGTTTGGATTGCATGATTCTGATTGAATGCAGATATCGGATGTAGTATTCTTTATTACAGCCCTTGTTCTACTAATAATGTACATATACGTTTTTGACTAAATAAAGAAAGACATATTTCTGTTTATGAATTAGAACAGAAACTTAAGAATTACTGTGATATTTTGGACAATTTTTTGCTTAAATAATTTTCTTTACTAAGAAAAACATATATGATTATATCATTATTTTTTGTATTAGTTACCACATTTAAACATAAAATGCATGTTATATTATTATTATATTATTAAAATATGCGAAATTGTGACATTTCGTCATTTAATATAAGCTGGATCCCCTTTTTTGCTGAACTGTTCCTCAAACTTAATCGGGATCGATAATGTAGTCATTCATGCACATCGTTAATAAGATTTTGTATATATTTCTTTTACAGATTTGGAAATTCTTTTTCATAATTAAAGTACACTTATTAATATTAATTTGTGAATTGGATTTTATATCGAGAACGAAAAAACAAAAAGATTTTTCACTAGAATAATAATCGCGTTTAATCGGTAAAACAGATCCATCTCCAGCATCTCCTTAAAAGACGTCAAAATTCTCTGATAAGTTATGCGAAAACATTACGTAAGGTGAAGATATTTAAGGTGTGAATGTGTCAGATGTAACCATGAAAGAAGAAAAAAAACCTTGATTGTGTGTCATAAAAAGTTTTGCGTTAATTTTTTTATGCCAGTATTAATATATGACTATTCAGAAAAAACACTTCTTATAAATTAATATCAAGTATTAAATACTCTTTTCCATAAGATATAAACAAAAAATTTAAATATAAAAACAATAGTGTTCTCAATCTTAATATAAAAATTGACTATGACGTGCATTACACATGTATGTCTCCAATAATTCTATAAATGAATATAATCTATATAAATAAAAATATTAAAAAAGTTAAATCTGAACCAATTTGGTTTAATCCGGAACTCTTTGTAGGACAGTTTTAATGCGGAACAAAATTCAAATTCAGGATATCTGGTCATCTTACATATATGTTAACATCCATTTTGTGTTATTGATGGATTGACTGTTAATTCTATATATTTCATTTAATAATTCTGTATATCTTTTTGATTGAAACTTCTTTTTCATTTCGTGTTTAATTCTTTCTAATATCAAGACATGAATGTTTTATAGGAAAAAATATTAATTTAGTAAGAGGAAAATAAATTATTGAAAAGAGAAATTTATTGAGTGTGATTTTAAATGCACGTTTGATCAGAAGCGTGTGATTCAGAAACGATATACATATAATTATAATTATTTTTTGTCCAAGTTAATAATACGATATCACTTAATCTTTGTAATTAATAGATGCCAGATATGTTATTTGCCTGTATCTGACCATTAAAAAAGATGAAAAGATATATAGAAACATATATTAATTTATATTTTAAACAATCATTTAAAAAGTGGCAATCGCGGTTCAATAACAGTTTAAATTTTTTGTCATTAATAATCCATGCTATATGCAAATATTTATTTAGTAGTATGTTTTGAATATATTTTGCAAAATACTTTAATGTTTATAGATTGTTAAATTGCTAAAAAATGACCAAAATATTTAAGAAGTACAGGAATATGAAAGAATATTAGGGATTTGTGTTAGGGAAACCATTTGCACATAGTTATATAAAGTTATTTGTACACAAGGAGTATTTCCAGAAGTATAAAAATTATAATTAAAGCATTTAAATTAATTTTTTGTTATCTATGTGTCAAAGTGTGGTTTTTAAGTTTGAATTGACAGGTGAGAAAAGAACCATTTTTGACGTACAAGTATTGAAATATACTATTGTTAATATTTTTATATATATACCATATATAACACAACAAAAATCTAGTAACAATTATATTTGATTATCAGTATGAGATTAGCTACATTCAACAAAACCAGATATTTTGAGAGATTGAGTGAATAACAGGCCATACTGTCTAAAGAATACCTTTAGCGATTATATTTGTACTGAAGACTAATCGAATAACTTTTTAGAATAAAGTAGCATTTTACAGTTGAATTTATTTAAAGTAAAGAATCAATTATTTGACTTTCACTTCGATTTTTTGAGATCGATGAATGAAAGAGAAATTCCTTAATGAGATCGATTTTATTCCGAGATAAGACTTTATATGTATATATTTATACTTTTTATTAGAAAATACGTCACATTATCTCAATTTGTCAATGCTGTCGTTACTATCTAATCAATTTAACATTATTGAGATTTTAACAAGACATTATTTCAAATTTTTCTGTAATGAAATTCTAATGCTATAAAATTTCAGGAAGATATTAACGATACAAAATACAACAGATATAATAAAAACATAGATAAAAAATTATTTATATTGACAATTAAATTTTCTTTTACTAATACTTTTTTATTTTTTTTATTTTTTCTGATTATTACTAATTATTTTATATTTTGCAATTATATGAAGGTTTTTTAGTTTCTTCTATTATCTACTGAAAAATAAAATAATACATTAAATTTTTTGCTAAAGGATTCTTAAATTCAATACTCTAGCTGTCATTAATATTTTATTTCATAATACTTACAATTTTGTTTATGTTTTGTTTGTATATTTTCAACGATAAGAACAGTATGAGAAGAGTTATTAGTTTCTTTAATAATTATCTTCTTGAAATTTATTGCATTATTTATATTATTTATTGCATTATAATAGTATTTTACGTAAAATCTTATATATTATAGAGATAATTATAAAAGATTATTTTAATTAACATTTTATTAATAATAATAGGGTCATTGCGTTATTCATACACACATAGTCAATGAACAAGTAAGAAATTGATCCAAAATTATATAAAAATGTAATATAATTATATTATATAAAATAACACTTTAATCAAATTTGTATGAAAATTAAATTTAAAATATCTATTTGCAATTTATTATTTCGATGTTTTATTATTTTAATATTTTTCTTAAACAGTTATTTATATACTAGTGACATTAGTTATTGCTTAGCGACTAATGCAGTGACCCTATATATATTTTTCACAGATGATTTTCTCATCAATCGTCATTTTAAAACAAAATTAAATGATGTATACGATAGATGCTAAATGGTTGACTGGCTTCTGTACAGCTTAATTATTTATTGTAGTTATTCCGTTTTATTATTCCAAATCATCATTATTTGTATAACATTGTTAAAAAAAAAGAGTTTTTAGAATAACAATAAGCAATTTGTGCTATTTGTATTGATAATTATTTAACAACAACTCACAGTTTAGCATACTTAATGTTATTTTAAAATCTTTTTTTGTAATTATAAGAAGCATTATGCATTCATACGAATGAACACTGTTATATGTTATCACACTTACGAAATGAAAGCGAGATGTTTGCAAATTGTTGAATTGCATACATTTATCCTAACTAAAGCAATGTAGTTATTCGTGAAAGTATTCGTATTCCTTTAATTATCATGAATTTTAATAAAGTTGTAGGATTCTCGTCGAAAGAAATATTTACCGTGTTTAATCAATGACCTTTGAATTGAATTTAATTCTGATTGAAAAATAATAATTTAGCATAAAATTTAACCAACACACTTACATTGAAACTTAAATGTTTATAAATATTTAATCATTAAACAAGTCTATTTTACTTGAAAATTTAATCAATGTAATATATTTTTGTGGATAAAAAGTTTTTGACACCCCTAACAAAAAATATGTAAATTGTAAAATTTAAAAATTGAAGGATTTCGAATACTTTTTTGTTACGCATACATGTTACACATATACATAATGTAATGTTGTACAATTTTTATACTGCATGTTTCCGCATGCATATTAGATATTTGAATACCAGAATGAGACTTTTGAAACGATTGCTATGCAAAGCAACTCGTATTGTTATTCTATTGCAGAACTAAAGTTGAATGGAGAACTACATATTTTCTAGTGTCGAAATTATGACACTATTAAATGTTTCTTACTTGTGAGTTTGATAGAATTTTTTAAGATTTATGATTAACAAAAAATAATTTATGACTAAAATTATTTTTATTTTTGCAATTCATTAGTTCAATTAATTCATTAGATTCAAAACTAAACCGTCAAATTTTAGGGGTAGAGAAATTTAAAGCCGAAAATAAACAAATTTTATTTTAAAGAACAAGTAACTTTATTTTTCTAAAAGTAAGATTATAGTTTACAATAAGAAGTGAGGAATTTAATAAATTATGATTGTTTTATTACATTCGAAGACATTATACATATAAAAGAAGCACATATGGATGAGATAATGTTAAATAAATAGGATATAAACTTATGATAAATAAAATACAAATAAATATAAAGAATGTAAAGACCATAAAAAGTATAAGATTAGATAAAAAATTATAAAAATACTGTTGTAAGAGATATGCTTCTGAATAAATATTACAAATTGCGTCCGTCTTCTTTATTCGGCACTTTGAGCGACATCGTTCATTACAGCGATTATTATCCTAGCTATAGTCATTGCGATCATGACAAATATTATGATAACATTAGACAGACTATTATTAATGCGAATGATTTACAACGATGAAAATATTTAAAACAAATAATTGAATAAAATTCCGAAAAAGTCTTCGATCTTTGTGAGGTTTAATAAAAATAAATGTAGAATTACGAATACGTGTTATTCGTTGAAAGAATTTTTCAACATAAATGATAGTAATTAAAATTATGCCAAGATAACCATGATTAAGATAAGTGTTTAAATTAAAAATACTTCGCGCGCCTTGTATTTTTGCGCTAAACATTTAGGTTTTATTTTGACAAGATTATTCGAATTAAGGTTCTATCGAGTATATTTGTTTCAAACGTTTCATCGATTTTTCTGAAAAAACGAAGGAAGAATCTTTTCGGAATTTTATTACAAATATCGGACGTTAATGTTTCCTTTTCTATTGATCTTTCTTAATGATGAACAATTCTTATATTAAGGAGAGCTTATGTGGCTAACTTGTACATCAGCTGACCGTATCCGTCAAAAAGATTCAAGGAGCTGATCGTGCAATTGTAAACTATTTTTTTTAATCTCACTTTATTTAGATTTATTGATTTAGATTCAATTATCACATGCGCCAAAAGGTCTTATAGATTTTCAAAGCGAATCAGTTTTATAAAATATTCATTTTCCAATTCTTTTTCAAAAAAAAGTCGTGTTCATGTTTCAGCAATCTAAGGCGTAGGTATCGATTTCAGCGAGTGGAATTTTTTGTTAATTCGTAAATTAATTGTCTGGTGTTTTCGTTATCTCGAAAAACTTGCGAATTTTTTCTAAAGTATCGAAATTTTTAGGGCCACTAAAATTTACAATTTTTTTTGCGTTGAATCTTTCTCGATTACTGACGCGGTCAAGCCAATGACACTCTATCTTACGCTTTGGCACATTTTACTCACGTTGCGCAATATTGATTGCGTAATTCAAAGATTAATATAAATTAATATACTTGCCTCTAATATATATTACTTATTAACGGTATACCGTGTAATACATGACATAGGTATATAAACGCATACATTATAAAGGATATTTCTTATAAGAGCTCCGATGATCGCATACGCGCACGTTTGAGGAGAGACACTTTAATCTCCGGAGAAAATAGATGTAATATGTACACAGGTATAAATAAAGTGCCAGGAGGATTATTTCGTTATGCAGACGAGAAGAATCACGAAGATGATAAACCATTACAGAATCCAAGTAGCAAAGTGACATCTAATAAACATGTCGTTATTTTTTTCAACGTCACCCTAGGGAAGTTTAGATATTATATGAATTTTACGATAATAGAGAAGGAAGAAAATAGAGTAGACTAGAAATGAAAATAAAAATGAAAAAAAAAAAATAGAAATCGTAGAAGAGTGCAGTGAATGGCGAAGTGTTTTTTTTTTTAAATAAGAGTTTCATTGTACTGCTAAAATTAATTTTCTGTCATTTGTGTTGGCAGTAGATTAAAATTAATAATGATTGTTGTGAGAAAAAATGGTTAGAAAATAAGGACACGTGGTGCGCGATCATTGAATCGTGAATTATTCTACCTTAAGGGATTAAGTACCACTATGAAGGACTTTCTTTAAGTTCTTCACGAGTCGATTAAGTCTCGAATGCTCGTCTTCTTAAATTTAATAATACTGATGCAGGTATTCGATGTTCATCTCTCCGTTATTTTACGTTTAGAGAGTCTAAAGATGCAATTCGAGTATGAAGTCTCACTCATTTTAAGTAACTACGTCTTGCTAATCCCTAAGATTCAACCATTTACAGCGGAAGGATGATTAAAATGACCGTATGAGAATGACATTACAAACAATATCGACACATATGTTATTCTCCAAAAGTCTTTTGACCTTATCTTTGTAATCTTCTTACTCGATAAATATTAACGCGCAGCCAATTAAAAATGTCGCTAATTATTCAGCTATTTCATCTACAATAACCTGATAAGCCTCTACTTTCCAAATTAATAGGAATAACATAACGATATGCAAATATTCACATCACGCACAAGTTCATGCTGCTTTCCAATTGGCCCGGGCGATGGAAAAAGTATTTTCGCTATGTATGAAGTTCCTTTTACAATATAAAAGTGTCGCGCTAGTTATATCAAGCGATTACCTCTAATTATTATTCGTATTCGTTTCTTCTAAATACATTATTGAGCTTGAGGAGGGCGTTCCTCGCTAATGTGACGTAAACTGAAAAAAAAGTCGAGGGGACTTAACTATTATAAAAATTCTTTTACTCGAAAATTTCTTAAATTTCCTCAATCCAAAGTATTTTCATGCATTTAAGTTAAACATGCAAATACTTGAATTGCAAAAATTTTATCAAGTTGGAAAAAGTTTAGTTAAGTTATCAACTTTTTTCCCAGTGTGAATCACTCACAAGTTTTAATCCGCATTTTTAATTATACTTGTACAATATATACTTGTGTGTTGTGCTATACAATACTACGGAGCTAGGATATATATCGGTGGAAAAATATCGTACTTTCTTGTTGGCATATAAATTTGCACGTGACACATTCTTTGGACGTTCCGTTGTTCATACAACGGTGCAAGCTCTGCCGATCCGCTTGACGGAGCTTGCAGCATTTTTCTCAAGACACGCTTATTGAATCGTATCTCTTCCTTCTCCCTTTCGAATTAAACCAAAAGGGAAATAGTAAATACATTCTTTTCCAGTATACATTACACTCGATGTCATATCGAGCGTATTGCAAGAGATTTATTCTTTTACTATAATGTCAAGCTGCGTATTATATGTCATAGGCGAGAAAAATGGAAAAAAGCGGTTCAAAGGCGAATTGATATTACGTAAATTATATTTAATATATCATAAACTGAAATGCGCCGCTTTTCGTATAAAACATAAAATATAAACCCAGACAAAACATAAAATTATGATTATAATTTAAAATCCAATTATACTTTAGGCATCCACGGTCATATTGCAATCTGCAATTATTTTGCTGAAATTATATTACATTTTGGAATTATTTTGCTATTATTCGGCCGTTTAAAACGTAATTATTTGAAATTATTTCAGGTGGTATATCGTAGCATACTTTAAATTTTATGGAGCTTTTTGTCAAACCACACATATTTCATCAGTTCTCTCGTCTTTGACATCATATTTTCAGCCGTTCCAATATAAGTGTTACATGTCTATCCTTAGAGAGGTATTGTTACTTTATTACTAATAATTAACTGGGTCATGTTAAAAATTTAAAATCGTTATAAATGTGCGTCGAAAATTCTTTTCGATTGTGTGTACGTATATATACATTAGGTGTATACTTGTGTATGTACAAAAATTTTTTTAATATTTATTACGAGTCGGCCGAGCCTCTTGATTTCTAAACGAAATAAGAGATCGCCTTTTGTCTTATTTTAAATGGAATGTTGCGAAATAGGAGATTTCTGTGGTTTACAAAATTGGTTACATCACCTATGAACTATTGGTTCCGTACATAGTTGTCAGTCTGAAGATTGGTAAGATTGGATTCCTACGAATTATATAAAATACTGTTTCTAGAGTCCTACATTATATATATATATATATATATAATGTACAAATGTTGTAATTGATTAAGGAAATGTCCTTGATATAATCAAAGTAACAAGAAATTGTTTGTTCGCGAGAAAGGACGTCTGGTACTACTTTTACATACATAAAAAATACGACAAACATCAAAAAACACTTACAAAACAAAACACATATACAACGGTACATATAGATGCAGTATGATTTAAAAGAATTATATTGAATCCAAAAATCATTTTTCCACGAAATCATAATTACACATTAAATTCTCAACAATTCGTTGTAATTCCACTTAACGAAAGAAACTCATGCCTTCATTCTTAATATCATATAGAAGGAGCAAGTGAATGAAGGATGTGTAAATGCGTGTTCATCATAGCGTTCATCAAAAGTTTCTATATACCTTAATATTTTTTGTATTTCTAAAATCGACTAGCGTCACACTCGAACACCGTTATAATATTTTTAATTTTTTATTTAAAAGATACGTAGACAAATAAAACACTTTAATATTGTAAAATTAATCCTTTACTTCTTATCTGAGTGTATGTAATAACTTCCTGCTCTAAAGTAATTTCATAACGCTTATAAAACATTTCCTTCATCAACTCGGTTGTTCATGAATAATGAATGTTACTCAACCAAGAAATACGATAATATAGCAGGTAACAGAGATCATAGGACGTAAATTATCACAAATATACGAGCGTGTTATGCATTGCCTCGAGTCTGTAATACAAAACGCTCAGTAATACAAATTCTATTCACATGGTGGCATATACTGACCATCTCATCGATTAAGAGAGAAATCCCAATTTCACAATACATATATATATTTATATCTCTTTTCTGCATAAATTCTGTATAAATTTGTGGTAGTTCTAAATAGAGTCCGTCGTACAACAAACAGAATTACAAGATTGAGCACACCGAGAGAGTGACGGGGCGGGTTTTATGATTGTCCTTGTTGTTTCACGGTTTTCAAGCCTTAGTTAGAATAGGGACGTAACAGGTAGCTGATGCAAAAGGTTTTGTAACAGGTTTGTTCTACATGATATGAATAATATTGAAACTGTACGCAGTGTTTTTTTTTATAGTTAAAGTAGCCATCGTTGCTCTTAATTTTTTCCTCTAGAAGAGAAAATTTTCCAATGCCACCTCCATTACAAAATTACCTACTCTTAATTTTACTCGCTATCTCTCATCTAAAGAAAAAAACGTAAGTTGACGAATGAAGGGAAAAAAAAAACGAATGAACCTTTTGCATCAGCCGAACGTGCCGATTTCGACCTTTGCACTCCTTTCAAGCAAATCCACAAGTATTCGGTTTTGGTGATCATAGTGACGAGACACCGTTTTAGAACCTGCTGACGGCCTCGTCATCGGTGACGAAATAATTAGAGCTCTTCGCGGCGGAACTGTACATGGTGAAAGTGGGACTGACAAGATGGGACAGGCTGCTCGGGTTGCTGAGCTCCGCTTCGTTCATCGACGAGTGCCTGCCTATAGTGGCCAGGCGCTTGTCCTTCCTTGCTAATGTCATGCGACCGTCCTCCGGCCTTAGTGGCATCGATGGATAAATTGGCTGTTTGGCGAGCGTCGTCAACGCTCGGTCGCTCGGATCATTGAAACTGCGCAAACGTTTGAGGAAATATAAACGGAGAGAGTGTTTCACCTTTATCGAATATCCTTAGTCCTTTATCAAGAATTCATTATGAGATGTTGCGTTTAACAGTACCCCATATTGAATCGTATGTTGTATGTTATGTAAAATTATAATATTTTCATTGTCATGCATTTTATATTGCATATATATAATTTTTATTCTATTTTTATTATTTAAAAATTTTACGGAGCAAATCATTAACAATGAGTCACAAAAAAGGAAACTTGGGAATTTTGTCGATATTTTATATATCTTGTTTTTTTTTTTTGTAATACACAGAAATAAATTTAGAAATTTACTAAATTGCGTTGAGCAAACACAAAAATCCCAAGGTACATTTCACTTCAATGACAAAATCACTTATGGATTCTAGTATAACAAAATATTTCATGAAAATGCATTTTCCGGTAGGCTGAGCAAAGTTCAAAATGGCGAGAATTCTCGTCATCGGTATCCAAGTGATTAATCTAATTTCTCCTGTCGCTTTGCATAGATACCTGTGATGTCGCACGATGCCTCTCTTGATCTTGCAATGCTCGTTCCCGGTCTGTCCGTCACTCGCGGTACCATGGGTCTTGCATGCCTCCACTGGCACCGTCGGCACGGGGGACAGAGAGCCTGGCCCGTACGAGCTGGTGCTCTGTCTCCTGTCCAGAATGTTGACCAGCTCCACTGACGGCGTCGGTGAGAACGTGCTCTGAGGGCACGCGACACAGAACGTCGTCTCGTGGGAACTATGTACCGGAAGCTATAGGAAAATCTACTTCAGTACATACTTCAAGAGTCACGCCAATTAGGAGATCGTGCAGAATCTCTCTCTGAGGATTTTCTCACCCTCGATTTTCTCAATCTTTGAGGATCCCCCGAATCCCCACCATTTTTATTGACGAGCAATCATACCATTGATGAATAACCAAACACACACATAAAAATAAGAGTACGTACAATTAACTATAAATCAACATTTTGTCTGTTACCAAATGCAAAAAAAAAAAAAATATTTCGGAACCATTGCGTTTGCCAACAGCTTCTTTTCTTCAACGTCAAACGAAAGGCTGCGACATGCGAGGACAAAAAATAAATTAACAGTAAGTAAACATTCATCATCGTATTATGAGGAGAAGTATGTGTGGGAAGAACTGAAGGAATATCCGAGATTTCGCCGGGGGAACTCTTTTGGGGATTCCCCCGTACTCTCTCCGTCACTTTTATTGACGAATATTGTACGGCCGATAAATAAAAACGGGCACACACGTACGTAAAACCAATATATAGAATTTAATAAAATAACTCATACAGTAAATAAACTGAGGATACAAAAACAAAATGCGCGCAGAAATGAAATGACACAGGCGGGCCTCACAAGGGCGACGATTCGTGATGGCCGTCGTCGTCGTCGTCGTCCCTCACCTGCAGCGACGGTCTTCGCAACATGCCGCCGCCGCCCTCCATGCCGACGAGCTTCACGCCCTTCACGCACTTCCTGGGCCCGACGCTGGCGGGCGGGTTCTCCGGAGCGTTTAAGTTACTGCTGTACTCCACGTTGTTCCTGTCGACGATGTTAACTCTATCCTGCCCCGTGCTGTTCCGCGGCTTCTCGTGGCTCGGCCCGAGCTCGCAGCCCACCTTGGCGTAAGAGGGTGCGCAGGGGGCGATCGGAGTCGCCGGGATGCCAATAGACCGGGTGGGCGAGAGCACGGTAACGGTTCCCTGGGGACCCACGGGACTACGCAGATTCCTCACCCCGAGGATCTGCTCGGTCGGAGGTATCGGCGTGTACAGTGGGCTCGCCATTGAGACGTGCCGCGCCGGCGTAGGCATCGCGCTTCGGGGATTTTGCAGGATCACCCGCTGCGCGATCGACGCAACCCCCATGCTCTTCACCTTGGACAGCTCGGCGTGGTCGCCGGTCGTCGTCGCGCTACCGTCCTCGTGGCAGCAGGTTCTCTCGTCGTCGTAGACGCACGTGCTGACGCCGTCGCAGGAATCTATGCCCGACGTCGATTTCTGTAAAGAGAAAGACCGGCGTTTCGGTCGATTCGAGCGAAAGGCACTTAACGTACGCGATGAATAATTACCGAAGAGGAGTCCATAAGAGCGGCGCCCGAGCTGCTTTGTACGACGCCCGACTCCTTGGACCTCGTGGGCGTGTAGATGTTCAGCACGTCGCAGCATTGCGGGAAGTATCCTTTGCCGAGCAGCGTTCTGGCGAGGAAGCTGGTGAAGAGCTGAGTGAACAGGGCGATTATCATGACGGCGGTGCGGAAGGGAAACTTCTGGGTGCGCATCTTCGTGTCGTAGAACGGGTATTCGATCAGCGGGCGTATGCCGAGTCCTCGTTCACCACCTTGAAAACGTTTACGGTTTCAGCATTTACTTACGAAACTCTAGTAAACTTCTGGAGGATATTTCAAACAGTTATCTGAGAAGGTTGAAACGTTCGTTTTTGTTTAAGTACAAAGTAAGACATAAATTGTTAGAATAAAAAGTTTAAGGAAGTATTTCTCGATTTTTTAAACAATGGAGTAAGAAAACAGAAGTGTACATAAGATATAAAAGATAATAAAGAGAATTTAGAATATGCAAACTTAAACAAGAGATTAAAGAATTTGAAATATTTTTTATTTGTGTGATGACACTTGAATAACGACGATTTGATAATTAGGACTTGTCACTAACCACCGAAACGCAGGACAATAGCGATGAAATATCCCGCCAAACAGCCGTAGGTATCCACCATAGTAGGCCAATGTATAACGGCTAATAATTGCGGGAACAGAACGACGTAAACGAGATCGGAGCACAAGTACCTTCGAACAAGAGTACGACGATTTTTGTAATTAGAACGAAAAATTCAACAAATAATGTGCAAACTAATTTGTATAGGCATTTAGTTTATTTTAACTTTATTTAAATTTATTTAATAATGTAAAAAGACTTTAAATAAAAATGGAAAACAAACGTTCAGAAAAAAAAAGAACAAAGTTATCGATTAGAAAAGACACAGCTTATATCTAAAGATTCTATTCCGATTATTATTGCGGCCTAAAAGTGATTTATTTTTTTTAATCCACACTGAAAAAATTTAATAATAATAAACACTTTGAATAGACACTTGAAATAGTTTCAGTTAAAAGTGTTTATAGTTAATATAATCAAATATTTATACAACAATATTTAATAGTTATTTGGTAATAGTTTAATCACCGATTGGATACTAATTATTAAATTTAGATGCTATTAATATAATCACTGAATGCTCGCTGTTAAAAAATGAGGAAGAATGTGTTTGTAATACTTACGAAAGGTAGTAAACGCTGCTGACCGTGAGGGCGACGAGGGTGGACAGTATGGAAACTGCGATCACGGAAATTCTCAAGACCCAGTTCAGCTCGCGCTCGGACGCCTGTAACGGAGGAGAAGGTTTTCAATGAAGTCCGTCAGCGTCGTCGATTAATCAACCCAAGTTACGCTTACTTTCGGCCGTATCGTGAGCTTGTAGACGTTCCTGGTGAACATGGAGCTACTGGCGAGTATACTGGAGTCCGCCGAGGACATCACCGCCGCCGAGATCGCGCCGAGACCTTTAGCGAGATTGCGAAAAGTGAATTTGAATTCCGTTCCTCTCTTACGATCGGTGAGCGGAAGTAATTTCTGGGACGGGTATGAAAACCTACCGACGAAAGACACCCATTGGGGCGTGAGGTACCGCAGGACCATCGGCAACGCGGCGTTTCCGTCGTCCGTGGTGAAGGTCTTGTTGTAGCCTGCGACCATGGTCCAATCGGTGGCACGAGCGACCACCCCAATCACGGCCGATGGCACCGCGAGTATCAGGCAACCGAACATCGAGGCAATTGATAGGGTCGTTGCCACGGAGGTGCTCTTAATACTCAGGATTCGTTGAAAGTAACCCTAAAGAGGAAAGAAGATAGAGAAGAAAGAAAAAACATGTAAAGGGTTAAACTTACTGTGATATCGAACTGTTGCTTTTTAACGATAAATTAAATAAACGCAAAGAAAATTGATTGTATAATTTATACAGAAATTGTATTAAAGTAGTATGTTGCTTCCAGCAAGGTTCTAAGTTATAGCTTGTCCCATTGCGAATCTCTCAAATGAATAATCTTTTAATTGGAGCTTTAGTCTTGTTAATTTGAAGGATCAAGTCACCTGCCAAGGTATACCGCCGAACACCAGCAGCAGCATACCGTCCACCCATTCGCCCAGGTCCTCATTCTTCACGTGTCCCAGCCAGTCCTTCGGCGTCAGATTGTTCTCGAATGACACCGCAGGATGGAACATGGAAAACGGCGCGGCTATCACTAAACCCAATAGAATGCACAGCAGTTGTAGGGCGTCGGTGCACGCCACGGAGTACAACCCGCCGAAGACCGTGTATCTGAAAGTACATTTCGGATTTCTCGCTTCGCTCGCAACTTAATCTCGGATCAGCTACGTAGAATCACTGTGTCAGTCGCTGAAATCACCAATTATCCAGAAATTGAATATGTTCATTGATATTTTTAATGATAGTATCAAGTATAAAATCAATTCATACATTTAGATCTAATTTTTATACAGATTTGAATTAAAATATATTTTTTGTTATTTAAAAATTTAACTATATTTATTTGTTTATTGACTGGTTCAATTTCTTATTTATTTTTTGCAATGCAGTGATTCTATGTATATCAAGCGCGGCTCGGTCTCTGGTATCCCTACATGGCCGCCAGGAGCGCGGACGCGCAAACGCTGATGTTCGGGTCGACGCCGGCGACGACGGCCAGAGAGCTTCCCAGCGCCCTCAGGACGGCGCCGCACCAGAACAGATCGCCGCACAGCGCCGGAAGGAAGAGCAAGCCTCCGATGCCCGCGCCGTATCGTTCTTGAAAGGGATCTAGCATCGTCACGTACTGGGCTTTCCTCATCGGACGCACGAAGAGCAAGGCGCCTACGAAAAGTTTGTTATTAGAACAATGATGTTGATTGTCACGGTACTGCATGACAATCATGGTACTACGTGACGTACCGAAAATCAGGCTGAGGCTGTACCCGATGGGTACTTGACACCAGGCCAGACCCTTCGTAAACATAGCCTCGGCGGTCCCGTTGACGAAGGCTCCTCCAACCCATGTTGCTGCACATACATATGAATTGCAAAAATAGTCGTACTCTATTTACTCTAAAAAAAAAAAAAAATAGTGGCGTAGGGAGTTGTATTCTTTCTGCCAAAGATCAAAAAGTCAGATTTTGAATTGATCGCCGCTTCTCAGACGACAGACCATTCAAGAGAGTACCTTTGCCAAAACCACCTTATATTTTTTAAGGAAGGTTACGTCAAGAAAACCTAGGACTGTATCAGGACCAAGAATCTAAGGTTTAAGTATCAAGATCTAAGAATCTTGGGACTATGTTAAGTCTGCAAGTCACCTAAGAACTGTGTTAGGTCTAGAAACCATAGAGTCTAAGGAAAAAAGACCTTAATGAGAGTTACAGAGAAATTCTTTAGAGCTAGATGACATCTAGAGACTGATATAGTTCCCGTTCTATTATTACTATTATTACTATATTTACTCTAAAAAATGTGATAATGTGATTTTGACAGCAATGAATATGAGAATTTAACTATTGGATATTTAAAGACCGACATGATTAAAATTCAGCATTTTCTCACGATATATTTATATAAACACCATATAACAAAAATTATGTAAACACCATTATTCTTAAAAGGATTTTAAACTTTAACTGTTTAAACATCAAACGATTGAATTGTTCCCTTAGAGGAGGTTACACGCGAAGTTTTTATCGGCAAAAATATGCGTTGTATAAATATTCATTCTTTTCATGCAGCACTATCAGAATTTTTACGCCAGCGTAAAGTGTGTCGCGTCAGCAAACTTCTTCCATGTGAATTACACACGTATAAATAGCAAAACATGCATGGATAAATTATTTTTATCTCGTCGCACGTTTATACGAAGGATGGAAGGGAAATGGGAAAGATAAATTTGTAAGAGAGAGGGACACGGAGGGAGAGGAGGGAGGAATGACATCACATTTTTCTACGGATGCACATCTCGGAGTGGTTATTACGGTAATGAAGAATGCAATGGGATATTCAGTACAGCGGTGACTAATGAGGAAAATTTGAAACGGTCCAGTGAAAATGAGATTATTGTATACAGAGGTGCGCGGGTGGTCGCGTTGAAAGCAAAGTGAATTAAAAGAAAACAATACGCAATCTATTTCGCGAAGTTACGAAACGTTGTTTTGCCTGAAAAATTGAAACTGAATTGAAAACAATGAAGCTAGAAATATATATATATAAGCGGAGAGAGAAAGAGAAGGGACGCGGAAGCAAATTAATTTTAAATGAGACAACCGACGCGACGTGAAGATGCAACCAACGTCGGTTCCCTTTTACGACGGTTTTACCCCTTACGATGCGAGGCGATTGACATGTGCCGATAACGGGAGAAGAAAATAACGTCGAAGCGTGCTTCGCGCGCTTTTTGCGGGATAATTTCGTAGAGTCTGACGGGAGATAGTAACGAAGCGCGGCGCGTTTCGGGCGGGGCAAACTTACGGCGGATTATCAGGTCCGTGAGAGTGAGTTCAACGCCCGCAGAGGATGGCACCTGCGCCGCCGCGCAATTTTTCGCAGTCATAGATTCCTGATCCTCGAAATCGGGAATTCATTCACGCATATCTCTTTGTATTTTTGAAATCGTCACAAAGGAACACAGAACGGCTTGCTAAAACGTCAAGGATTAAAAAAAAAGTGTAGGGTAAAAATGAAAAATGGGTCCAATTAAATTCCCGAGGTTTAAAGAAAAACTTCTGAAAGAGGATCTCTGAATCCAGTTCACGGAGAAACACGTAGAGCTTGCAGGCGCACTTTTTCAGCGTCCTCTAATAATATCTCCGTAATTCCGATATCGCATAGATTGATCCTTGACCCTCGCTGACATTTTAAAGCCAATTTCGAAACAGGAAATCCGCATAATAGGCCTGCGTTCGTTCTAATCAGGGTCAGGCTTGACGCGATAAATGGATTGGCTGACTCAGGGTACTCTTGCCGTAACAAATTTTGTCAGCTAGGTCCAGAAGGGTGAAGCTTTCGTGAGAAAATTCGGTCACGAAAATTCTTCGATCTATTCTACTAAAGCCCGTATTAGATTGAAGATTGCGAATCGGAAATTAGATTTCAGTCAAGGAGCAAATTAAAGTTATCTGATTAGTAAAATATCCTTAATTTCTAATGTGTAGATTGAGCTTATGAATGTGTTATACTCATTTTTACCGAAGCTTTAATACTCATGTTTTAAATAATCTATATATACACATCTAAAAATGGTGTTTAACATTCTATCTTTTTATTAGATAATACATCTTTCTTTACTTTGTTTATATTATTATTTTTATCGTTATAATATTAAAATTTTAAAAATAATGTGACAAAAGTTTCAATTTTTTGTAAAGTACTTCAAGCATTCAAGATTATTTATATAAAATTTTATTGTGATTACGAGCTTAATTGTCCTATAAATAAATACATAAATAAATTTACAAAATAATTAATTTCTATATTGCTCTTTGCATAAATCATTTTAAATACTTAAAGTACTTACGTTAATAAATTCTTTTTGTTTTCAACAATTTTTGATTCAGGTAGAAAATCGCCGTCCAATTTTTGTGTCACTTTCAAATGTAATATACAGAGCAATTTGTAAATTTTTTTTTCATCATTTTGAAAATAGATGCAACATACATCCTTGATACACGAAACATGAGCTTTTTCCCGCAATATCCGATCGTGACAGCGGAATTTTCGTTGAACGCGCAGCGGTCTTATAAAATTCATTTCTTCCCTTCTGGGGAAGATAATAACGGCGGGTGAAGTTTCAACAGGGGGGACAGTTACCGATAAGGGTGAAGACGCCGAGCAGGGGGCCGAGGCGTCGATTCGCCAGCATCATGTCATCCTGCATGTGGTTCTGCGCGGCCTGCCTTCTCTTGAACGCGGCGGCCCATACGCCGACGGCCAGCACCGCGATGTAAAACACGACCACGCCGATCACGCCGGTCACGTACATGCCCATCCTCCTCCTCCTCCCCTTCTACGCGCTCCGTCTCCGTCTGCTTCCTGATGCGAGCTCTGCAACTGAATGATTGATAGTAAAAGCGCCGTAATAACTAGCGTCGTCAAACGTCATCTATGTCACAGAGACTCCCAGAAGTGTTTGTGCGACCCCCTCAATCGTATTGGTTTTAAACGATCGATGGTTCCATTTCTGGAAGAGATATTACGGGATCTCTCTCTCTCTCTCTCTCTCTCTCTTTCTCTATCGACGAGAAACGTATTTTAAATTGAGCTTTTAATCGATACCAGCTATATCGAGAAATAGCAATTAGCTTAGTATTTTTGCTTAGTACCCGACCCTTTTACGATCCCGGTACGATTTCCCTTGCCAATTTAAGGACTCCTTTCGAATTTTCCAATCACCGAACTTTGGTTCCGGATTTGACTATTAGGATAATTTCTTCATTGAAATTTATAGCTGTATAGAGATCATTTGATATTAGATTCTTTAATTTCTTTTATGATAGCTCTTGACGAGCAATTTCGTCAAGGAAGCACTCAAGATGTTCCTTGTTCCCATTGGCCACAACACGGAGCTATACACATAACGCCGCACAACGGCGCGGTAATGGTTAACAACCGGATGTACGTTGTTACAATATTTGTCATACAGGATTATACGTGTGTTGTGATATCGCGTGGCGTTTGGCGCGCGTTTCACGAAACACCCGGTTGCAATTGATTATTTTATTATCGTACAGCTCTCCGAGCCTGCCTTTCAAACGTTGCCACGCTTTAACAAGCCCGGTAATGGGACGATTACGTTTGCGGGGGGTCGGGGAATCGCGAGACGCACGAATCGTCGTGGTGTACGCACGGATTAATCGGACGCAAAGCCGCGCGCGGGAGAGCCCGCGATCAATACCGCGTTAATTATTCCGTCTCCTTGATTAACATTGTCGTACAAAGCCCGTGTAGGTAGGTATGTACATCTCCCGCTCGTTAGCCGATGCAAGGAGAAGGCCTCCTGGCCTTTGATATTTAAAAATTGATATCCGCCGTCGTGGAACTCGCGCGTTCCCCGACGAAGGAAGAAGGGATCGTCGATACTATCGGGAATATATTAATTTAATTTATTTGTTCGTATAATATAACACGACCGTTGGCAGACTGTTTTGACCGCGACAAATCGCCGTGAAAGGTTCGATTCGATTTAACAGCGTGTAAATGGATCAAATATGCTTTAATGTAATTGTCTTCATCAAATGTGTTATATGTATAATATATATGTGTGTTAATTCATACATAACTCTAAATTTTGTAGAGTGAAGATTAAGCTTGCAATTACTCGAGTGATTTGCCACTTTAGATAGGTCAAAATTTACTACGGGATTCTTACTCTGACTCTTAAATTGGCAAATCACTCGAATAATTGCACGAGCTCAATTTCCATTCTTTCAGAGTGACGTTTCACTCGACGTAATTTAAAGAGCACACATGTAAAATTCAACAGCAGCGGAGTATTAAAGGATCATGTAATGACGACCTATTTTTCGATCCAGATCCCGCTTCTTGTATTAATGTCACCCCCCCGTCGCTCGAGAACGTGACAGCGAATTTAATCGATTCTTTTAAAAATAAATTTACAGGACAATTAATATGATTTTCTGATTCCCCTCCAAAAAAGTGTGACTGCGTGAAATGTTACACGCGACATCGAGAACTCCTTCAACCGTGCGCGATAACTCCGGGTGACCGATGACATACAGGTTGACATTTACTATTGAGCACATTTTATGAAGAGTTTGCGCCGAGAGAGAAAGAGAGAGAGAGAGAGAGAGAGAGAGACAGCAAACCGTCGCTCACTCGCGCAGAGGAGCTAATCGAGCGCGACGGCAATTGGTATAACGCGGAGTTTAAAATTCAAGTGTGCCCCAGATATCGGGCGCACCCGATGAGGTCGCGGAGGGTCGTGACCCGGGCGAGCGAGTATAAAGTTCAGCCGAAAGTTTCCGTGACGTACCTGCATTATTAACTTGCGGGCGCGAGAAATGGCTCTGCTCCTCCGCGCGGGAGGCTGAACGTGTCGCAGAGTTGACGAGCGGCTCGTACATGGCGCGCACGCGAAAACGAGCCCACTCGACATGAGAAATGAAGAGGAGAGAGAGAGAGAGAGAGAGAGAGATGAGAAAATGTCCCGCTCGTCGCGATATTTGCAGAAGCTATCTCCGGCGCATAGGCACGAACTCGAAGTACGAGAGGTCGAGGGATCGATGGTGAATCCTCCTAAGTACGTGCTGGATATCGGTGGGGTTATATTTCTCGATGGTTTAGCGTAAAACTTTTAAATTATTACGCTTCGACCGAATTAAATTAGAACCCGTGCACGGGAAAAAAATTTATATCGAAAATTATTACGGTAATAACCACAAACCACATGAAAGAATTATAAAAACTTTTACCATGTTTTTCGTTAAATTTGCCGCAGTATTTAGGCTACTTATGGTATAATTCTTCTTATGGTCCATGGTTACTATCATCGTAATATAACATTTTCTTTGTGTGTCGGATGCTTTTACAATTTTAGCGCATGTAAAAAGAAACAATCGTTTGGAGAGATTAAATTATTGAAGTTCCTCGTATGTGGGCCCGCGCGCCTGTTTGTTTGTTCCTCGTTTCTCGCAGTTCGAAAACTATCGGCACGTCTCTTTTAAAACGTTGGCGCGTTTAAAGTGCGCCTTTACGTGCGCGCTCGCACGTGGACAGTTTCACAGAATACAATCGCATCAATTGATGATCTATTTAACATCCACGCTAAATGGAAAATACGCACGGTTGTCACGGGTATATATTTAAACTTCTGTAATCGATAAACAGGCCACTTCCATTCTAAAATAGTATATTACGGGGGAAAAAAAACGAAAAGTAGTCTCGTAAAATGATTCCGAAATCAAGGGTATATTCTTAATCTCAATTTCAAATTAATATTTCACGTAACAGAAATATATTAAATCTTTAATTATTCTTGCGCATTATAAAAATAATAATGAAAAGCTATCTGCAAATTAAGCTTCAAAGATTAAAGCAAATTTTTAAAAAATTGTTTATTTTTTACTTGCTTTTTAAAAATAAAAGTCCTCGAGTCCAAAGCTTCAAATTTAACTGTTCAAATTTGTGTGAAAAGTGTAAAGCTTAAACTGTAAAGCGCAATCAAGTTCAGAATTGCTGAGTAACGAAAAGCTGATGTCTTTATTATCAGCACGCTTGTGCTGCGGTCCTCGTTGATAAGTACATTGACCCTACGAAAAGAAAATTGAATTTACTTAGCTCCAAAGGCAAAAGTTGGGTGATGCAGCATCTCAAACTTCTTACCTTCTGGGTATAAGGGTATCTCAATTTTTTTTATCAGCAATAAATTAAGTAGAGCATTTTTTTCATTATTTAATGAGAAAAATGATGTATACAAATTTTTTTTATCAGAAAAATATTGAAAAATTTACTTAAAGCAAAAAACAAAAATGTGTAAAATGTTTTTTATAAAAATAACTAATTTCTTAACAAATAAAGCAAATTAAACAATTTTAAGGGGAATAAATGCACTTTAAGGCCATGTAGGTTATACATGTAGAGCCATGTATTTTAATGTTCTTTCGAAAGAGTATTGGAAAATTTGCGATATTTATTTGAAAAAATAAATATTGCAAATTTTCCAATAGTGATTAAAAAATCAATTAAAAACGTAGTGAAATTTACTTTATTTCAATTGTAATTTAATGTATTTTTTGCATTCACAAATAATAAACAAAACTTATTAATAAACAAGCAGAACAAAAAAAAATGTTTAATTTATAAAAAAAAAATTAAAGCATAACGATTATAACACTATGCATCTAATATCGCGAAGACATCCTATTTTCTAAACTGGAATAAAATTAGATCATACGAAGAAACTTTTTTCCAACTCGAAATCTTTAGCGAAAGAACAAATCCCTTAATTTTATGTACTCCCTTTAGCATAAAAAAATAAAATTTACTAACCATACAATTTCAAATCTAAAAAACAAAAGCTGACTGACAAAGCGAGGACTCCAAACTGTTTCTCACCTACGAGACACTGACGCAGATCGACAATCAGAGAGAGTCGAATTGAATTATAGTATGGGCCCGGAAATTCACCTAACTACTTCAGGAGCGTAGTAAGAGTTTGAGGTGACAAAAAATTGTTTTAGGTTTAAAATTGAGCAGTCCGATCATGCTGTAAAGATCTCAAACAGTTAAATTACAAAAATATTTAATATTAAGCATAAAGACTCACGCCAGTGACCTCCGATGAAACTTTTCGGAGCAATCAAGTTAACTCTTTTATTTAGCATTCTTCACAAATGCAGTGCTTTAAAACATGCAATGCCAATAGCGAGTAAATTTACTTCTTCGAGGAGGAAGTAATCTTTTGTCGATAATGTGCTCACGCTTATGATCTCATTATTTCACCAGCGCAAAAATAGAAGAACAAGCTAATACCTTGGTCGTGATGAAGGGTAAGCAGCCCTCAAAGGGTGAGGGAAAGTGAAGAAAAAGATGCGAGGGAGAGAGAGAGAGGCAGGCGACGCGGGCGCGGATAATTTTATGCAAAAGCATCTTTCAAGGCTGAACAATCGTGGAAGAATTTTTCAACAGGATATTCCCAATTGAGAATATCACGGTTATATATAAAGGCACAGAGTTATGTAGAGGGAGAAGGGGGAGAGAGAAAAAGAGAAAGAGAGATATATTATATTTGTTATACCATGGAAGAGCCTCTTGAAAGGGATATAAAAGTTGTCGATGCGACCGAATGGAAGTATGAACGAGACAAAAATGAAATACGACGAACCATCATATATCGATTCTTGGCACGATAGATATTTAAAAATAGCAAGCAATAAATTATTGTCCTTGTATTAAATATTTGTTGCGAAGATTCGATATTTGCTGTCATATTAGAGATTAAAAAATTTTAAATAATTTATTCAATCAGATGAACAATCTTTCTGCTTTTTTTTCCCCTTTCCAATAATTCCCTTCTACTTTCTATCAGAGAGTTTCTGTGATTAATTTACTGTTAAAGAATGATGTTATTTCTCAAAGAGTTAAAATATGTGAAACGCTTTCTCTGTTCCACAATGATTGAAACGAATGAACATATTCACAAATATTATTTACGGTAACTGAAACTCTGAAGAAACTGTATACCATGTCATAAATATAGGTTGCCCACCATCGTCTCTACGGGCATTATTTCAGCTCTGATATATCTGTCATAACAGCATACTTCCGCATTCGAATGGCAGTTCATCTCCCCAGGGATACAGAGAGACAAATATTTCCAGCCGTGTCATTACCTCGATTTAATAAAGATAAATTGCAAGTTCAATCAAATTTTTATAATCAATCAATTTTAGCACAATAATTTTACTTTAAATATATCTTTTTTTCTAACTTTTCTATATAAAAGTTGAAAAAATGCGTTTAACGTAATTTCGAGACTTGAAGCTATTTATAGATAGATAAATAGATATAGATAGATATAACTTCAATATTGATAACGTCAAGTCCCGAAATTACATTGAATGCATCTTTTCAATTTTTGTGCAAAAAAAAGTTCAAATGCATTTTCGAGAAACGGCAATTACGTTACTCCACAAAGGTAAAAATGTTGAATGCAAAAGCGTGCAGAGCGGTATAGCACAATACGGATAATCGGATTGCGTAAAAATTCAACGAACTATCATCGTTACGTAGCCAATGCATGCGTTATGAGATTAGAAGCGAAGTTCCGGCGAGGAGCTGAAAGAGAAGCTGCGTTAGGAACAAGCACGTTGTACCAGATTCGAGAACGCTTGACCGCCCGTAAATCACTGGCAGTATTCCGACGTGAAACGGCGAGAAATGCTTTGTCTTAAGACGAGTCTCACTTGGCTCGCGGCTTCCTCGGCACTCGAGACAGAAATCAGCGAACGCGGTTTATCTTTGAGCACGTAAACTGGGTTGTTTCGCTGCCAACTTTTCGTACCCAGTCAACATCTTTCCGTCTTGGCAGACGCCAAGTGGCCGCGAATCGATCCGCACGCTTCATAACGTTTCGATCCCATTCTACGAAATAAGCGAGGAAGGGTACACCGTCTTGTGCTTTTCTTCAAACGATCTCACTGAGCAACATAGTGTGCCGTAAACTTGAGTGATAGTGTCGGTAACACGGAAAAAAATTTTTTTGTCGTAACGATACATGTTACTTTAGATGCAACACTAGTTCAGGAAATAGTGTTCTAGAGAATCAAGAAATCAAGATACTGTAGACGAGGTGTCAGAAGATGAAAGAGGTCATTTCTTTTAACGGCCGTACAGAGAGAAATCGGACAAATTAACTATATCAGTTTGTATTATTTAAATTTTGTCTACGACCAATTTTGATAATAAAATCCCTTACAAAAATGTAATACCGGGCAGTATTAAATTGGCCAGTAATTAATACTAATTTTAAATATTAAAGGCACCGCTGTTAATACTTTCAACGCCAAAAATAAGTAACAATATTGATCAATCTGCCCAGTATTACATTTTTATAAGAAATTGCGATAACGTAAAATAAAAAGGACACAGTTACCACTACTGGAGAAGACATAAAATCCATAGAGTTATTAATCTGCTTACAATATTCATCAATTTATAATTGACTCTTTCACATACAACTTGTTATTATCCGCATTTTTTACTGGAAGAGATATAATAATGCGACACAGACTCCTGGTGCCAGTGTAAAAATGGTCTTGAAAAGAAAAAAAAAACGCGGATATATCGACACGAGCCGAACTGGTCCCGTGTGTGCAGCGTCCGAAATCGGATTGTTTGGAGTTATCGTGGGCGTGCGATGAGAAGTTTACGACGAGGCGTAGCACCGGGCAGGGTGAAAGACGTTGAGTAAACGCGCGGGAGAAGGACGGCGAACGGCGAGAGGGGTGATCGAAATTCCGAGTCGTACTACTTACCGCCGGCTACCTCCGTGGAATCACGCAGAGCATCCCTTCTCACGCGGTGGACGTGCCCATCCGTGTGCCGTCTCGATTTCCCTTCCGCCGCGACGACGTCGCTCTCGCCGAGGGAGGAAAAATCGTGCTCCTCTCGCACACCGTCTCTCCCGTCGACGACCCGGGCGTTAGCCGTGCGACAGAGAGGGCCCAGCGCAATACGACTGAATCTCTCTTACGGACGCAGCATCCAGCACGCTGGACCGCCACCACCTCGCTGGGGGTAGCGCGCGCGTCACGGACAAGGACGGAGCGCCGGTCACGCGCGCGCACACGGCGAGATACAGATATACAGGGTGGTGCAACCGGAAGATATGAGAAGGCACACTGGGAATGGGAAACTTTTTTTCACCTTTGGAAACCTTAATTTCGCGGTGATTGACTTTCCTTCGGTAAATATAAAAAATTGAAAATCTGATAATTCTTTTTTTATCAATTTTACCTTTGCACGTAGATACTGCACTTGTTGTTAGACCAAGTCACTTGATTAAAGAATTAATTTAGCGTCGAGTATCGAAAAAGTGACGATGTGTGCACGACGGACGATAACATTTTGGACCGACTTGAGGCTCCTCGAAGTGATTGAGAGTATAATGATAATTCCCGGACACCTTATACATGAGTAAAGAGCGAGCGAACGAAAGAGAGGAAGAACTGATCCAACTAGGGACCATGATAGAGGGGGAGAGATGGGCAGGAGAAAAGTATAAGCTCACGGCGGAGGAGGAGTGAAACCTATGTAAGGAGAGACGGTGGAGAGAAGGAGGCGATGTAGGAAAAAGGCGACGTGGGCCACGAGAAGCGATGGAGGGAAAAATTAAAAAAAAAAAAAAGAATAGAAAAAGAGTCACGCAGAGCGGGTCAATGTTTCAACGCGATAGACGATACAGTGTCAATGCTACGAGACCGAAGGTATCATAGCATTGAATGGATTTTAGAGACGCCCGCGAAAAAGAATTTTGCATTAGTAGGCGAGGACAGGGATGAATCCAAGAATATATTATCCAAGAAGGAATTGAATATGTTGGAGTTTAAGGCGGACAGAGTCTCCGAGAGGTTCAATCGAGCGAGAATATTAATAGAAGACACGCAGAATGTGGGTTAGAGTAAAAGGGAATAGCTCGCAGAGAGGATCGTAAGGATCAGGGGGAAAGGAGAGATGTGGATGGATCGATTGATTTAAATATAGTCGGATAAATAAATTTAAGTGCAAATAAATTTATTTAAAAAACCTTAAAGTGTACGTACGTAAGATTCCGCCCTGTACAATTATTATACGTCAGATATTATTACGTCAATAAGAAAGAGAGAGAAAGACAGAGAGAGAGAGATAAATTTTTATTAGAAAGCAAACGTAAAAAAAGTATAAAAAGAAATGTAGTAAAATGTGACGGAATTAATTTAGAATCGAAATACAATCTTACATCAACTCATGTAAGAAGAAAACAGAGATGAAACAAAAATGCATGAAAAGGGTAGAAAGAGAGAAAAAAAGAGGAGCGGCGCGAAATGAAGTGAGAAAGAGAGAGATATGTTCACGTGCGGGGGCAGCCCCCGTATTGATCTGTTCGCGCAAACTCCTGGTCCTTAGGCTCCCTCCGCGAGCGACCCTCGCCCTCGCTTGTCGCCACCCTCGTCCTGCCCCATTCGCATAGCTTCCGAAAGCATGGTCCAGAGTCCTCTGGAGTTTCGACTGTGATCCCCGGCCGTTGTCTCTGTCGTTTGTTTGAAATCCCAATTGACACTCAACGACATTTCCTTGTCTCGCTCATCTTCGAATACATAATATAGCAAAGTTGACTTCTGAAAGCTGTCCTATCTTTGACATCTTTGACATCTATAACTCCGTTTGTCATTCCGAGAAATATATTAATTCAATAATTACTTTTTTTCTATGTAATCATTTGTAACAATTCCTAGAGGTTTTTTAAAATTTTTATTACTTTATGACAGTCTTGATCTCTTTTGTTTTTCAGAACGGTGATGCATAATTACTAATACAGTTCTTAACCGGAAAAAATTCTCAAAAAATTAAAAAAGAATTTAAAAGAAAAAAGATTAAAAAGGAAAAAAAAAACGATTTTTACTTTTTTTTTACTGTATTCTTCCAGATTTATTTTTTTTAAGATCAGAAAACATATTTTATCTTAAGATATTAAGATATATTATTTCTATCTCCGTTTCTTAAATACTTAAAAATGTTTTAGTTTTAAAATGTGTTTAAATTTTAAATATTAAAATTAAACTGTTTTAAATCTAAAACTTGAAACTCATAGCCAAACATTTTTAAAAGCGGAAATAAAACATTTTAATATCTTAAAATTAAACATTTTTTTAACAGTGATAATGTCATTTTTATTATCTCCTACGTCAATAGTTTTAAAGTTTTTTTTTTCATTATTAAGAGTCTTAATTGTACCGAAAGTCACTAGGAATTAAATCAATATAACTGGTACGATATTAAATCACATCTATTACGCATCGAGTCTCAATCGTCCACAGAATTAATGCGTATTTCACGCGAAGTTTTGCGATAATGTGCTCTTGCAAAGCTAATCAACGCAATTACCAGACCACCTTGAGGATGTATCATGACCCTGCTTCTCGGGTCATAGCTTGACTGAGGGGTTGTCTCATGGCAGAGGGTGCGACCGATGCGTCGCTTGCGTTAACGTCGATATCAGCTTCCACGTTACATTCATCAATAACGTAGCTACAACTTTTGTGCAGCTTTAATTGCAAAAAGACAGATTAAAAAAATATCAACGAAACTTGTTCTGAAATTGTACAAACATATGTTTGTCCTGAATTTACATTTGTTGTTATAGTTAAAATAAACTCTCTGACACTTTTCGAGGATCGAAAATTTATAAATTAGGAATTTACAAAACGATGTTCATTTTTTTTCTATTTACTTAACTTTTATAAGGGTTGAGAGTAATTAGCGTAGGCCATAGCGGTTTTGCGTCAACGACGAGCGCGTTAACGATGTTGCGGTGATTGACGGATGGAGAACAATGTCGCTTTCGTGCGTTGAACAAGTTGTATCGTTTTTGACCATGGCGGTCGACGTTTAATTAAATGTTGGAGGGCGTTGAATGGCCTAAAAGGGTAAGTGTTTAATCAGATAAAGGAAGAAAAAAGACACAAAAGAAAAAAGAAGAAAATGATAGTCGGAATGAGTCAAATAAATATTGCGATATCAGTGCAAATTAGAATTATAAGGAAAAATAATAATTTGTCAAATGGATAACGTGTGCATAGTGATATATATGTTGTATGACTTAGTGAATTGTCAAATATTCATAATTTATTAGATTTTTTTTTTTATGAAAATGAAATATTTCAAAATATATAATTGAATTTACAAGTTATACAATAAATGTATAAAAGATATAATAGATACATTATTTATGGATTATTTATAAATTATTTCTATTTTTCGTAATTTCAATCAGTAACAATTTTAAAAAATTTTTCCTAAACTGGAAAACTATAAAAATTTTAGTATTATTATTGCAATCAAATCTTCAAAAATCTTATGATCCTTGAAGAAGATAATAAAAACTGCCACATAATGTTAATTACATCATTTATAAGCAAAAAAGTATTAATGAACAAGTAATAAAAACTGATTGAATAGCTGTTCTATTGAAGCATAATGTTTCTGTAAGATTTGATAAGAAATGTATAATTAAATTATGAATACATTATTTTTGTAATAAACTAGAGAATTAACTGTTACATTAAACACACAGTTCTACTAACACTTATTCTACTTAATTATTACACATATAATACGTATAATATTTGTGTGTATAATATTGGTATAAAAAAATGTATGTGTGTATATAACTTTTAATGTATATATACAATTAAATATGTAAAAATTATTAATTGTGAATGAAATTTTTTGAACACAACTTAAAATAATGCTTTTGTATATAAAATAAAAACAATATTTTAAAGTACTCAATAGGAACTTAGAATTAGATGTAATATAAAACGCATCAATTATTTCTATCTTAAACATACTTAAGAATATACGAGATACGTATTTAAATATATATAATAAACATATATTATATAAAATGGTATACTTTATAAGTAAAATAAAATCAATATCAGTGAAACGCCTTGTAAAACAGATATCACTATCTGTTTTATAAAGTTTTATAATAGTAATTTTGATATCAATGCTGTCTCTTTGTATCTAGGATTCCAATCGATTAGACGTCATGGCGGATCTAGTAGGCGTCTACTTCTTATTCTTGTTTCTTTGAATTGTTTATTAATTTTGGCGGAAAATAAACGTCTCTAATTAACATTGTTGTTACTGATGGCACCTGCTTCTTATTGTCCAAAATAACGTTATTATGAACAGAGACAAAATTTGTGGCAATCTTTCGCGCTGTCATAGTCAACATAGTCATCAAATTTAACTTTGTTCCGTATTTATCTAAAATGTCGCATAAGGATTGTATATACCACGTGCCTTCTGAGGGATTTCTCCAGGTAAAGAAACCTTGAAATAACAGAAAATTACGTTAACTTATGCGTATTCACTTGTATTACTTTATCAATACCACAAATCTGTTACGTCATTTCACATGCTGCCTTGATTATTTTTTTACACTTATAAAAAGTTTTGTTTTCTTCTTTAGCAAAAAAATCAATCTTACAAATTTAAAATCATCTAAGATTTAATATTACAGAAAATAATAATAAGCTTTAATAATAAATTTAGTAATAAATTTAATAATCAATATAATAAAAATAAATTTTTTAATGCGTTGAAATAACAGTTCAGCAATAACAGTTGTGTACATTGTAGAAAGCATTAAATGTGGAAGTAAGTAATTGGCATTTACCTTTAATCGAGCTATGAGCTATCAGAAAATCTGCATGAGCTGGAATAGCATAAGAAGTTACTGTCGAATCAGTTGCCGTTCTTTTCTGTAACTTGCGAGGCTGAAGTAAAACAGCACTGTCAGCTTCTTCACCTCTGCAGGCCTAAACAAAAAACTAGACTAGGTAAAGGAATTGGATAAAAGAAAGCAGAAATGTGAAATGGGATATATTGATAATTTAAAAATAAAACAAAATTAATTGTTGGAAATAATTGTTTTACCTGCAAGAAGAACAGCTTAGGTTTTCCTGCAAGCGTCACACATTTATCAGCAGTAAAAGGCTTCCAAAGCTGATCGGATTTGTATACGACATCTTTTGCGCTTATCAAATCGTTGTGAATACCATGGGTTAGCGTAATGACGCAAAGGCAATCGTTATCCTTATGATCGAACTGACTCACTGTAACATGCGCAATTGAACATTGAAATTTAATTACACCTCTGCCAATTTTTCTTAGAATTCTTCATATAACCTTCTATAATTTTTTAATATAAATTTCTTTATATAAATGATAAATTGTAGAATATTTCATAATTTCAAAATTTTTTAAAAATTTCTGAGATTTATTATAAAAAGGTATAATATAAAAGACATAAATAAATTATATAAAATGTAATAGATAATATTTTACTTTTTTCTATCTCCATCATAATTTCATTGTACTTCAAATTGTTATGAACTTTAACATCGAATCCGAGATTCCCAAAAGTTATTTTTAGCCTTTTCACGTCAATTGTCGAACCCTCTCGTCTCTCGAATTGGTCATAGTCAAATTCGTCGTGATTGAAGATTATACACTTGCCGCGATTTTTATGATCCATATTATAACAGCTGTCATCCTTTGATACTGGCATAAATGCAGTGAGTATTGAAGATTCATTGACGGGGCTGAACAAAAAATATATGGAAAGAGAAAGTGTAATTGAGAAGATGTTGAAGTTGTTTGTATTATTAATTAAGTTTATTAATTAATTTAAGGAACACTGCTATATCATCTGATAAAAGACACTTTTCTTACATTTACGTTTTTAAAATTTTATTTTTAGCTTTTGTTTAAAAATACTAATCAGAAACAAAGTAGTATGCTAGTGACCTTCTCTTGTTTAATAAGAATTATTTTTTTATACAATTTCAAATTAATATTATTTTAATAATACTGTTATATTTAGTTATTGTTATAATTGTGTAACTATTGTCTCAATTTAATATTATTATCAAAGCCATTGACCGCGCATAATTGAACCGATTCCCGTGTAAGTTAATAACGTTTTACCGAATAGTTATTATCATTGACACTTACCTAACTGGCGTTGCATCAAGTTTAGCATCGACTGTATCCGATTTTTTCTCATTGGATTGGGATGATCTCACAAAACACAAATTATCCGGTCTTGTCTCATTACATTGGGATGATCCCGTAGTACACGGCTCGAGCATATCTATTTCAGTTCTATGTGGCTCCGATGATACCTAAGAAAATTATATACCTTAATTTATTTGAATATGTATGGTAGTATACGTTACAATACATTAGTCTTTGATCATAGTTATAAATTTACATACATAATAATCTGTACTAGATACAGATTTGCTCCGCTGTCGGTGAAAAGCAACAAATCTTTTATAGCCAATAGAATCAATCTCCGAATAGGATCTACCCCTGTGTGGACTAGTAGATGATACATTATCTATATTGTCCATCTGGAAGAGTAAAAATTAATTTATTTTTATATCTGTTTGTTTATTATTAAAAAGTTCTTTTATAATACATTAAATATATATTCAGGAATAGGTAGGTAAATTAATATATATTTTTAAATAAATTAAGTTCAAATTAATGGCTTATGAAATTTATTTAGTCGTGTTAAAAGTTGCATGAACCATGAAATATTAATTCAATTAAAAATTACGTTAAGCTTAATAAACTTAAGTTAATTTTAAAAGCATTATTTTATTAAATTAAAATAAAGTTTTTTAATTGCTCTAAAACAATTATAATATGTATTATTAAATAAATTAAATATTTTACTTATAAATTAAGTTTATGCAAAATAAAAAAGAAATGTTTTGATATGGGAATGTATTATTCTTTATAAAGTTTTATATAGGTAAATTTTTAACTTGGTCTTATTTTTAATCTTTTTGAACGGTGAATATTTAAAGTTCTTTTATAATGCCATAGGACAATAGGAACAAAAAATAAAGAGAAAGAAAGAGATAAAGAGAATCTTTATCTCTCTTTTTCTTTTTATTATTCTCTCTCTCTCTCTCTCTCTCTCTCTCTCTCTCTTTTTGCTCCCTCATTTTTGCACCCAGTGTATACATACATACATACAATGTAAGCCAAGAGGGAATAATAAAAGAGAAAGAGAGAAAGAAAAACTTGCGCAGGAAAACGCAGTAAGCTATTTAGATAATCACAGTCAAGAACTTGAGACATAATTGCGCCTAAGCAGAAGTGAAAACTGTTGATTTTTCTATTGTTTACATTTTACTGCTTAATTTATGTGCCATAACTTTAATTGACTGCTTACTGTGCAAGATCTCTAATTGTTGGAAGGAACTATTTGAATGAAAAATTGTAGAGAAAAACTGCTACTTCTTTCTTCCTCATTTATTTTTGTTTTTTAAATAAAACAACTTTTTGAATTTTATAAATCAATTTTTTGTGTTATTTAAAAAAAGCGTTTAGTTAAACTAAAATCGATGCCTTTATTTTAAGGCTCAATAAATATATTTATCTTTAGTTTTAATGATATTGTAACTAAATCAATTTGACTCTATCTATGATCAATTTCTTAATAACAATATATCTGGGAAATACTAAGATCTGTTTTATCAAACACAAATTGATCATCGACAGGCATTAATATTAATATTGATTAGATCAATTTCCGTTATCTATTTACATATCTCATTGAAACAATCTAAAAAGAAAGCAGCGGACGTGACGAAATCGGGTTAGCGGAAGCTATCGGCAACAAAGCTCACAAGTGTGTTGTAACAAAAAAATCGTAGCATGTTTGAGCTACTAAGTTAGTCATCCATTTGCAGATTAGAGAAAAAAAGTTTCGCCAAGTGATAGTGAAACGAGCGACCTTTATCAATGATTCAGATCATCATTGACACAAGTACCGATACTTAATTAAATTTATACATAGTGACTCACTCTTTTGTTATCTTCTAATAATGGATTTTTTTAAGTTATAATGTAATTTAAAATATAAAGATCGATATAAATTCTTTGTTCGCGCGAAAATATCGAAGAAGTTTTGATGAATTTCATTTGAGTGCAACTTTTGCTTTCTTGTGACGTAAAAGGCGAACAAAGGAAAACGCCGGACAAAGGCAGTGCGTAAGCCTTTATACTTAATAGAAGAAAAGTGCAAAAGGAAGATTTTTCTATTATAAGTGTGCACATAAGTTCGTATTCGTTATCTTTTTTATCTGTTTAAATGAGAGAAAGAAAAATCTAAGATTTTATACCTATTTATTCTTGATGTTACAAGACTCCACAATCTTTATTGATAAAGGATAATACTATTCTCATAAGTACACAGATCTTCAAGAGTCCTAAATATTTGGACATTTTAAAGACATAGATATCTAGGACGTCCTTTGGATAAAATATGAGAAACATCAATTTTACAATAAATTGTAAAATTAAAAACAAATTATTAAATATTGATCATAAAGAGAAACTGATTACAAACGCCAATTGACTCTACAAAAATAGAGTCTATTCTAGACTCTACAAAAGAAACACATATTTTAATAATTAAACACACAATTTCAATGATTTTAAAATATGTTGGACAATTTATGATTTTTTTATTGCTTTCAATAAAATAAATAAAGTAACGACAAGAATGTATAATATTTTGGATAAGTTTCATGATAATAATATAGTGATATTTTTCTGACTTCATCAATTATTATAATTCTACTATAAAGCAATGTGGTAAATTGATAAGCACGCTGTATATATCACAAATAGATAACAAATTACCACAAATATATAATACATTTATCACAACACGAAAAAAACATAGCACATAAGATAAGAAATTCATACTTCAAAAGTCCTAGATTCGAATTTTACAAGAGTGTTAAAAAAAAAAATATATATATATAACGTTAAATAATTCTAAATACATAATCATGTAAAGACAAACTTTATATATGATTATGTATTATTACGAAAAAAACTTTTGTTTCAAATTATAAAAATTTCTTCTCAGAGTATTTTAAAAGGTTGCATATATAGTAATTTTTATTAAGCAGATTACAAAATTTCTTTCGTAAATATTTAAAAAATTTTTATTGTTAATTATAATAATTGACAAGTTGTTTCAAGCTTATCACACATGATCCGTACAGTAACGAGAGTAAGCTATGTCGAGATTTATTTAAAAATAAAAACAAAACAATGATTGAATAAATAAAAATTACAAAATTTTTCTACGCACGCTAAATATGTAGATGAAGAAACACACACACACATATATATACACAGAATCATGAAAAAAAGCATATGTGTAATTCTTCAGATTATTGCTATGCAAATTTAATTGCACAAATTTATGTACATATCTAATAAAAACTATTAGTTAATATATACAGAAAAGCAAAAGTGACTAAGAGTCAGTACCACGTTATCGTAATATTGATTTTTAGTTGAGACAGTATAAATATATAAAACTGTAAAAAATAATAAACTACAAAATTATTTATTGAAACTTTCGATTAATATCAACTATTAAAAATTCAGTAAAAGAGGAAATTTAAATATTATTAAATGTACCAGTGATCTATTGTTTCAAAACTAATGCTTGTATGCGCGATTCTACGCAACATATTTTATCTAAAGAACAAACCTTAAGATGTATATAAAACAGTCTTATGAACGTTTCTAGAAGTTCTGTCTTGTATACATGTATATTAATACAGTACCGTGTATTAATGTTATTTTAAGCAAATTTGGAAGATTGAAAGTAGATTTATAAATATTTCAATTCTACAATTCACTACATTGTCTCTACAATTATCTCTACATTTCACAATATGAATAGCTTTTGTTTACTACAATTTTCATTAACAGAGTTATCTTCCAATTAAATTCATATCGCGTTCGAACAATAGAATACAATATATATATGTATATAAATGGTAAGATTCTTATCAACAATTATATATATATTTGTTGATAAGAATCATAGTTTTTCTAAAAAAATGTAATTTATTGTTTTAAAATCAAAATTAAAAAAGTATAAAGTATAATTCTATGAAACTTCGAGCCCTGTAGACATTTTAATTTCGGTAAAAGAATGTTTATTTGTCTACACGACGGGAAACAATGTGCCAACTGATGCAGTATCAACATTTATCTGGACACTCGAGCTCGGTGTTAAAGTAGCTCCGTGCTTCGCATCTCTGACGTAGGAGAAGTTTATTTTGCCGATTTCAGAAGGAAAATACTTTCCTTCTCTCGCACGAAATATTCGGCTCTTCATTTACCTCGCTTTTCACCTCTACCTCACCGATCACCAACAACCCCATGTCACATGGAGAAGGGATTTGTACCTCGAGATCACTGAGCACCGTCTTCGTGGTTCTCGCGTCGTCATCAGAAGTTCTATCAAAAGACATAGTATCACGTTATTCAGATCGCGTCCGAGAATCGACTGCGAAAGGGTCGATTTCAAATGAATTTCAGATACCATATGATTGTCGAATCTCCTACCAGCGGCGGCCGACCTTATCAGGCCTTATCACGTTCGATCGTTATCGCATCCGTTGTCCGTTGTCGCGAACGGCCAGCAGAAAAATGCGGGTTTATTCGCAAGACCGCAAGGTATCGTGTCACGCAGCAGGATGTTCGTGGTCGCGATGTGTAAATAATCAAAACCTCTCGAAAGATCACTACTGTAAACACGTAGTAGAACTGTCTCATCTGCAATTTATTATAGAGAATTTTTGAAGACAAGTTTTCATTCATATGAGTTTTAAGTGCCGCTACGTATGAATGCGTTTCTTTATTATTTTTATTGATTTTTTTCTATTAACGTTTCTCAGTGATTATTTTTTAATTTTTACTTAGAAAGTACAAAGTCTTAGTGAATTCTTTTTATTCTTAAGACTAAGCTTTTACTCGTTGAACAAAGATATCATAGAAGTAAAAATAATGAAATTTAATTATAACTACACATATAGGACGTTTGATAATTACTTATAAAGCGCTCGTACACAGGCAAAGTGGGCTAAACTGAATAATTCCAGACTATTTTGCAATTTTTGCAATAGTTAATTATAGAAAAATTATTTAATAAAGATTGCCAAAAGACCGCTGAACCCGAAAAAATTTTTCATGTATATATAAACAAGATTGGGAAAGTTAATAGATTTTTTTACTACATTAAGTTAAAGTGGATTATAAATTATTGGATTATAAAATTAATTCAGTTAAGTTAAAAGTTACATGAACTCAGTTCAATAGAAACAACTCAATTAAAGTTACGTTAAGATTAAATTATCTCAAGTTGAAGTAAAGTTAACTTTAAAAAATTGAGCATTATTTATATTAAAATAAAGTCATAATTAAGAAGCCATTTTGTTAGTATATGTGAAAAAATTTGATTTATTTTGTAATATTACTAAGTCTTTTAAAAACATATTTATTTATAATAAAATGTTTATTTGTAAAAAATATTTATTTTTTGCTTTATATTATTATCTTTTTTATTTTATTTTTATATGAGCGCCCAGCAGACAATACTTTAACATCAAAAATTTTATTTACAATCCAATTTTACATTTAAAATGGTATCAAGTTCATTTTCAAATACTCTGTAAAAATAATAATAATATAGTATCTTTATAGGTAAACTTAAGACAATTATTATAAGATTAAATTATTATTGCTGGCCAAAGAGTATTAATAAAAATAGATGTTTGTATAAATATCCATTCTTATTAGGTTGGCGCAAAATATTTAGATACCATTATTTTTTTAGGAAAAATTAAAATGTATGTGTGAGTATAATTTTATTTAAAATAATTGTTATTTAAATAATTAAAAGTTATACCACCTCTCTCTTTCTCTCTTACTTTTGACTATTTTATGACTCTTTACTATTCCTTTCTCTCTTTCTCAATTTGACAATAACATTCTGTTTAGCATACATTACTTACAATTTATTTATACTTATTTATTTTACTCTTCTTTTTAATGTTTTTTCTTGTTCTTTTAAACAATTTCTATTTTTATCTCTCTCTTTCTCGCTCTCTCTCTCTCTCTCTCTCTCTCTCTCTCTCTCTCTCTCTCTCTCTCTCTCTCCCCCTCCTTATTTGCTCACTTTTTTCTTTTATCTATTCCTTTTAATTTAACTTCAAATAAAGTGTTTCTTCTTCTCTTTCTTTTAATAATAAACAATTAACAACTCAAAATAAAACACAAAGTATTGATTTATCTTAAAATATTTATTTTCTTTCAAAAATGAAAATTTTGTGTAATATACTTATTTGATTGTATAATGCAATGCACAGTACATTATTAATAATAATATTAAAATATACACTCCTCTTTTTTTATGCATTTATTTTATTAATTTTTATTAAATACTGAAGTGTTTTATAAAAAAATAGAAACATAAATTACAGTGTCCGACTTTCGACCGTATCGCCTTATTGCAGGCGTTACAAGTAACGCGTTACTTCTCTACTTTTTTTTCTGAATTGTTCATTAATTTTGGCGGGAAATAAACGGATCTAAGTAACATCGTTGTCACTGATGGCATCTGTTTCTTATTGTGTAAATCATTATTGGAATGAAAGGTGACAAATTCTGTGGCGGTCTTTTGCGCTGTCATGGTCAACATAGTCATCAAATCATGATCTTTTGCATGTACATCCAAAATATCGCATAAGGATTGTATATACCACGTGCCTTTTTTGGGATCTCTCCAGGAAAGATAACCTTGAAATAACAGAGAATTTAATTAATTTAGGCATATTAACTTTATTAATTTCTCAATACCTCAATTTGATTACGTTATTTTACAGTAATTTTTTATTTATTATAAAAGTTCACTTTTTGTTCTTTAGCAAAAAAATTAAATCTTACAAATATAGGATTATCTGAGATTAAATTATTACAGAAAATGATAATAAACTTTAGTAATAAATTTAGTAATAAATTTAATAATCGAAATAATAGAAATTGATTTAATGCTTTGAAATTTCAACAGTAACAGTTTGCGTATATTGTAGAAAGCATTAAAGTAAATATGGAAGTAAGTAATTGTTATTTACCTTTAATTGAGCCGTGAGCTATCAGAAAATCTGCATGAGTTGGAATAGTATAAGAAGCTTTTATCGTATCAGATGCCGTTTCTTCCGGGATCTCGCGACACTCGAGTAAAACGGGACCGTCGGCGTCCTCGCCTCTGCAGGCCTAAACAAAAAACCAGATTAGGTAAACGAGTTGGATAAAATAAAGCAAGAATGTGAAATGGTATATATTGATAATTTAGAAATAAAACAAAATTGAGAAATATTAGTTGTTATACTTGAAAAAAGAACAGCTTAGGTTTGCCTGCAAGTGACGTGTATTTATCGGCAGTAAAAGGCTTCCAAAGCTCATCAGATGGGTATACGACATCTCTCGCGCATAACCAATCGTTGCGAGTTCCATGAGTTAGTGTAATGATGCAAAGGCAATCGTTATCCTTATGATCGAGCTGACTTACTGTAACATACACAATTAAATATTAAAATTTAATTACATCTTTGACAATTTTTCTTAGAATTCTTTATATAAACTTTTAGAATTTTTTAATATAAGTTTCTTTATATAAATTATAAATTTTTCAATATTTCACAATTTCTGTATAATTTCATAACTTTTAAAAAAATTTCTGAAATTTTTTATAAAAAGAGATAATATAAAAAATATAATTAAATTATATAAAATGTAATAGATAATATTTTTACCTTTTTCTATCTCTATCATAATTTCATTGTATTTCAAATTGTCATGAACTGTAACATCGAATCCAAGATTCCCAAAAGTTATTTCCAGCCTTTTCACGTCAATTGTCGAACCCTCTCGACTATCGAATCTACCACTGTTAAATTTGTCATGATTGAAGATTATACAATTGCCGCGATTTTTATGATTCATGTTGTAGCAGCTTGCATTCTTTGGTACTGGCATAATTGCATTGCATACTAAAGGTTCATTGAAGGACCTGAAAAAAACATAAGAAAAGAGAAATTGTAATCAAGAAAATGGTAAAGTTGTCTGCATTATTAAATAAGTATATTAATTTAATAATTAAAACTGTTATTCCACCTGATAGAAAACGCATTTCTTACATTTATGTTTTCAAAATTTTATTTCTAGCTTTTGTTTAAAAAATACTAATCAGAAACATAGTGGTATGTTAGTAACATTTCTCTATAACTCGTTTACTAAGAATTATGTTTTCTACACTTTCAAATTAATATTATTTTAATAATACTGTTATATTTAATTATTGTTATAATTGTGTAATTATGTTTCAATTTAATATTATCAAAGCCATTGAATGAGCCTGCATAATTAAACCGATGCTTATGTAAGTTGATAACGCTTTACCAAATAATTATTATCATTGACACTTACCTAACTTTTGTTGCATCGACTACATCCGGCTTTTTCTCCTTGTATTGGAATGATCCCGCATTACACAAATTCAGCGTATTTATTTCATATTTATATAGCTCCAATGATACCTAATGCTAGCGTCACACTATGCGCGATTCGTAATTCGCAATTGGTACTTCGTAATTCGTGGAGATTTGTTCGATGTTTGAGGAGGTTCGTCATTTGCTACTGTAACCTTTCATACTATGCGATTTGCAAAATATGTCATTCGTAATTTGTAATTTGTTCCTTAGTTTGTGCTACTTCGACCAGTTTGAGAAGTATATATATGTTTACTTAACCATATTGTTTGTGTCAAAAATGTCTTCTGGAAGTACAAGAGCACGATTATGTTCATTTGTTTACTTGGTTTCCATTATAGCAGCCACAATATTATAAGAACTACAAATCATCGCGAATGTTGATTCGCGTCCTTTGACGTCGAAAAATCACTGGGCCGAATCAGTGTGAATGATGAATCGCGCATGACGAATCAACGAATTTCCTCTCTACACTATTTACGAACATCAAATAAATCGCGAATTACGAATTACAAATCGCGAATACGCGCATAATGTGACGTTTGCATAAGGAAACAAATGTAATATATTTATTATGTTCGAATAAATTAAAATTCTATATAAAATATTACAAATTAAAACTAGTGGTTTTTAAATAAAAGGTACAAAAAAGCGCCAAGTATACGCGCGCAAAAAAACCCTAAAAAATCTATTTTTGTACAAAATAACTTATATTTGACAGTACAAAATGAGAATTAATTTTTTTCTCTATAAAAATAGGTAATGATACAAACAAAAACTATAAAAAAGGATGTTTGTACAAATTAGAGCATTTACCTTTTTATTATTATTCTTTGGCTGGCATTCATGATTTGGTTTTTCATAAATATTTTATTACAAAAGCTTGAAAATTTTTGTATTAAAGTAAATTATTCGGTTAAGCAGCGTTAAGCTTTTGTAATAAAATATTTGTATGAGTTTAATGAAAAACCAAACTATAAATGCCAGTCAAAGAATAATAAAAAAATAAATATTTTAAATAGTTTGAACAAACATCCATTTTTATAGTTATAGGTGCATTTTTCTCATATCATTACTTTTGAAGAGAAAAAACTTAATACTCTTATTTGTATACAAATAATTATAATTAAATAATTAGATAATTAGATAATTACAAATATAATTAGATAAGTGTAAAAAATTATTTAAATTTAATTAAACATGTTCTACATCAGTCTTAATATATGTATAAAGAATATCAATTTCAATTTGTTATATCTTATATATAATTTTAATTTATTTGAATAGAGTAGTTAAAAGTGCGTTAAAATATATTACAATAGCCTTCGATCGTAGCTGTAAGCTTACGTTCATAATAATCTATATTCCACGTAGCAAAAGTAGAAGATACAACTGTATGCGACTAATAGTTTGATAATTCTTCATGCATAGTAAATTAAATAAAGACGCTATCTATTTTTAGCTACATTTGTGTTCTACAAAATTATTTAATTCTTGAACGATAAATTCATCAACAAATTCCTGCAAAAAGCATTCTTACATATCTTCTACTTTTGCTATCTGAGAATATAATTTTGCTACCTCGGTATTAGATACAGATTTCTTCAACTGCAGGTAAGTAGCAGTGAATTCTATACAGGTTGAAGCTATATTACTCTGGTGCCTACTAGTATTAGTAGATGATCCTGCATTATGTGTATTGCCCATCTGGAAGAGTAAAAATTAATTTATTTTTTTATCTGTTAATTTATTATTAACAAGTTCCCTTATAACACATTAGATAAATATTCAGGACTAGGTAAGTTAATATATTTTTGAAGGTAAATTAAATTTGAATTAATGATTTGTAAAACTAATTTAGTTATATTAACCCTCCGCAGGCAATCTGAGTCTTTTATGGCACAGGCCTGTTTTATAGTACGTGCAACCTGCAACACGTGCGTGAGTCATGCAGACCTCAACATTTCGCAAAATGGATCAAAACAGTTGATAAGAACGTTCAATGCAAACAATGAGATTCGATTAACCACATCAGAAATTGGGTAATTTAAAATAAAATATTCTAATTGATGGATACAAGAGAAAAACTTTAGCAGCAATCGTCTATGAATGGTTTTGGGCAATATTGACGTTGACAATTGGAACGCTCCGCGAACAATAACGCTGCATAAAATGTCTTATTTAAAAATAGTGTTTCGCATTCACGAGATTTTATCGTGAATTCTGCTTTGCAATAATCTCGGATTGGATCGTGGCCAATACTTTTCAGTGCGATGTTGAGAATAGAATCATGAAATCTTGTATGCCTCTGAATCCGAATAACAATTAGCAGAAGTTTTCGCATTAAAAAAGGTTCGCATTAAAACAGATTTACTTCTGCTAATTGTTATTGGATTCAGAGGCATACAAGATTTCATAATTCTATTTTCAATATCGCATTAAAAAGTATTGGCCACGATTCAATTGAGAAAAGATATTCAATTGAATATCCTTTGAATATCTTCTGAATTCTTCTGAATTCTGCTTTTTGACAAAATGTCAATATTTTTTTATTCTTTTTTAATCCGACGTTTTATGCAGGGCTTATTTCTTAAAAGTAAAGATCAAATCAGCAATAGATAATGCGAACTTGAACGCTCATATCTTGAAATACTGAGAAAAGTATCTGGTAAGATTAACTAGAATTCTGGTAAATAATCGTGTAACCAGGATTCTGATTAATCTCACCAGATATTTCTAAGTAAGATAAAGATAAGAAGACAGTACATCTACATAAATTATAGGATTCTTATAAATAATTTTATATATAAATATTGATAAGAATTATACAGTTTTTCTAAGAGAAATGTTATTTATTATTTTAAAATGAGAATTAAAAGAGTATAAAGTATAATCCTATAGCATTTCGAGCCCCATAGATATTTTGATTTCGGTAGAAAAATGTTTATTTGTCTACACGACACCAAACTATGCTACAACTAATGCAATATAAAAATTTCAATATGCAATATAAAAAATCATACATGCAATATAAAAAATCGGGACACTCGAACTCGGTGTCAAAGTAGCTCTGTGTCTTGACATCTCTGATATAGAAGAAATTTATTTTACCGATTTCAGGAAAAAATACCTCCATTCTTTCGCGCGAAATTTTCGGCTCTCCATTCATCTTGCTTTTTACCTTTAGCTCGCCGATCGCCGACGACTTTACGTCACACGGAGAAGGGATTCGTACCTCGAGATCACTGAGCACCGTCTTCGTCGTTCTCGCGTCGTCGTCAGAAGTTCTATCAGAAGACAAGGTACGAATACGTTCAGATTGCGTCCGAGGATCAAATGAATTTCAGATATATACGAATGTCGAATCTCCTGCTATTGGCAGTCGACTTATCAGGCCTTATCATGATAGATATCGCATCCGGTGTCCGTTGTGCAATCAAGCGGTAATTTTAGGTAAAAATAAAAAGCAAACAGAAAATCAAACAATTTTTTAACTAATATGAGTATTATGCTCAAATCAAAGAAATTTCATCGAGGAAATTTTACCAAGAAAAATATTTATTTTTTGCTTTATATTGTTATTTTCTTAATTTTATTCTTATATGAGCGCTCACCAGCTAATACTTCATCAAAAACTCTATTTACAATTAGATTTTATATTTAAAATTGTCTTAAGTTTATCTTCAAATACTCTGTAAACAAAATAATAATATTGTATCTTTATAAATAAACTTAAGACAATTATATTATAAGATCAAATTAAGAATGCTAGCTAAAGAGTATTAATAAAAATAGATGTTTAAATTAATATCCATTCTTATTAGGTTGGCGCAAAATATTTAGATAGTATTATTTTTATAGAGAAAATTAATATGTATGTGTGAATATAATTTTATTTAAAATAATTGTTATTTAAACAATTAAAAAGTTATATCATTTTGTGGTTGGAATAGGAAGAATTGAACAATGTTAAGAGTTTTATGTTTCAAAGAAAAATACATCTCTTTGTAATTGGTGGGACATAAAATTTCATATATTTTTTTACATATCACTTACATTAAATTAGATTAAAGTTTTATATTTGATTTAATAATATTATATTAATAATATGATATTATAATATTTTTTTTACACGCACACTTAGCGCCTTTTTAAATTCCAGTATATCGTAAATATGAAATTTAAACTACAAAAACCCGAGCAAAAATGAAAGAGATGTTATTGTATATACGTAGATCAAATTAGATATAAAATACAGATATTATTAGATCTCCATTTTGACCTGATCAAATGAGATCTAATAAGATTTTCTTATATCTAGATATATATACTTCTATCTTAGATCTAGAGAAAAATTAATTTGATCTAATCAGATATAAAAAAATTATAATAACCATCTTCAGCAAAGAATGTAGCAGTGAAACTGTTGTAAAATTCTCCAACATGATTGGTTCTCGCCTTTAGTTTCTGTTTGATCTAAATGTATAAACCAATCATATAAATTTTATATTATATAAAAGAACTTTACAATAGTTCCACAGCTACATTCTCTGCTGAACGCAGCCATTAAATAATTAAAAAGTTTCTCAAGAGATCTTGATTTTAACTTAATTTGCATTAATTTAAACAAATTGTGAGTGTATATATATGTTGCATAATATAGTATTATATTTGTTTGTATGTTTATTTTTTTTAAACATTGTTATAAGACAATATAAGATCGAGATATATAATAATATATAATAAAATATAGTTTGTTAATAATTGTTTGCATACAATAATGGTAAAATGTAAAACATGTTTTAAATGCAATTTTATAAATTTTTATTTTACAAACAATTATCGTACAATTAAAAAAAATATATTTCAAATATTGTACATGCAAATGCAGTAAAATATTGCACGATAATTACATAAAAAATTATTTATTTAAATTATCAAAATAAACATAAAACAAAAATAGTAAATTAGTCCTGCTCTCTTACAAGAGCTTGTTTTAACTCCAACTTTAACCGTCCGATTTGTTGAGTCATGCTACGCTCTATGACTCGTCTATCTGGCACGTTCCAATTTTTGGATTCACCCATTAATATTGCGTAATCTATAAAAAAGTAAAATCAAATACAAAAAGTGGAAAAATACATTTTATATTGTTAATTTAAAATAATTACTAACCAATAATTGCATCTTTTGCTCTTACGTCAAGACCCTCAATCTCTTCGTTTTGTCTCTCTTTGCCTTGTGCTCTGGGTGGTTGACCACTGAGAGTACATTTTAGTAGTTTTTCCTTTTTAAACACACCCACAATCAATCGTCGAGCAAGATGTGTCACTGCTTTAGAATTTCCTAAAGCTGACATCAAAATTTTTTTTCGACAGTAAACGTCGTTTATAAGTAGTACCATCTGAAAAAAATATTTATATATTAAAAAAATTATTCCTAATCGCTTGTACAATACTACATAATTGAAAAACAAGTGCACACATGTTAATTGTATTCCTTAATTATTGTACAAAAATTAATGCACAAGAATTAATAATAAACAGTTTTTACCGGTTCATGGGGCCAATATTTTCCATAAAGCTGATCAGGTTTAGTTAACATTTTTGCAGCAGCAATAACAGGGTCATAAATCTCTTCACAGTCATCGTTATTACGTGAATACTGAACCTGAAATATAATTACTAAATAACTTAATATATTTAAAAAATAAGTATAAATAAAAAAATATTTAATTTTAAAATCAACATTACTTTGTCATTTTCTCATTGAATACTTAATTAACATTTATCCACAATAAAAAAACAATGCATTAAGAAAAAAATTTACTTATATATATTTTTATCATTTTTATTTAAAATTGATTTTTTACCTCCTGTTTTTCATTTTCCGATAATCTTTCTTCTTCCGATGAAGTACTATTTTCGTTTGAAATTAGTCTCAAATTATCTCGACCTATTAATTAAAGCAAAAATAATCATTAATTTAATAACAATAACAATAATTAATAACAATAAAATAATTAAAACACAAAAATAATTAAAAGTATGTAATTAAAATACTTACAATTAATTTTTCGAATACTTGATTTGTTTGGTAATTGTTTATCTGCAGTCACATTTTTGTCATGGAATTCTAATGAATTGTTATTAATGATTTTTAATGCCTTATTATCTCGTTGCTTATTACATGAGTAATCCTGAAATATAGTTACTATGTACCTTAGTATATTTAAAAAGTAAATATAGATAAAAAATTAATAATCTAGTTTTAAAATCAACATTACTGTCATTTTTCTCATTAATACTTAATTAACACCTATCCACGATAAAAAAAACACACACACAATGCATTCAAGAAAAATTTACTTATATATTTTTATTATTTTCATTTAAAATGAATTTTTTATTTTCCGATAAGCTTTCTTCTTCTGATGAAGTGCTATTTTCGTTTGATTTTTCATTGCCTTGATGGAATCTTGATTTTTTAGTTAAACTTAATTGTATTAAATCTTGTTTCAAATTATTTCGACCTATTAATTAAAGCAAAAATAATCATTAATTTAATAACAATAGAATAATTAAAACAAAAAAATAATTAAGTATGTAATTAAAATACTTACAATTAATTTCTTGAATACTTGATTTGTTTGGTAATTGTTTATCTGTAGTCACATTTTTGTCAAAGGATTCCAACGAATTGTTATTAATGATTTTTAAAGCATTAATATCTCGTTGCTTATTACATGAATAATCCTGAAATATAGTTACTAAGTATCTTAGTATAAAAATAAATAGTTAAAAAATAAATATAAATAAAAAATTTATCTAGTTTTAAAATAAACATTACTGTCATTTTTCTTATTAAATACTTAATTAACATCTATCCATTAAAAAAATAATGCGTTCAAGAAAAATTTACTGATATATTTTTATCATTTTTATTTAAAATAGATTTTTTATCTTCTGTTTTTTATTTTTCAATAAGCTTTCTTCTTCTGATGAAGTAGAAGAACAATTTTGTAAACAATGTTCTTTCATTAAGCATTGATTTTCTTTCATCAACTTTGATACGGATTGTTGAGAGTGTTTACTTTCTTTTGGTTTATTCCAATTTTTGGCCTTTTAAAAAAAAAGAGATCAATACCCAGGAAAAAATCTTATCCAAATAGATCAAATTATATAAGAGGATCAAATTACAGATCAAATTATATTAGAGCAGATCTAATTTTACAAATTAATTAATAAAATTCCCAGGTAGCACGATTAGATAGATACAACTGTATGCGAATAATATGTGATACAATTCTTCATGCATAGTGAATTAAATAAAGACGCTATTTATTTTTCGCTACATTTGTGCCCTACAAAATTATTTTAATTCTTGCACGATGAATTTATCAACAAATATCTGCCAAAAGCATTCTACATGCGTCCTAGTAGGATGCGTGTAGGAATGTTTTGGCAGGCTTCTAGAGTAACATTCAATCTTCTATTGTTGATTACGACTTGCTGGCATTGGAAAACTTAGGGAGAATAATTGTAGCTTTTTCAACCTTTCTCCTACCGTATTCGCTACAATTACTCTCCCTAAGTTTCCCAATGCCAGCAAGTCGTAATCAACAATAAAAGATTAAATGTTACTCTAGCTCTAGATGTCTGCCAAAACATTCCTATATACGTGCATCCTACTAGGACAAATGTAGAATGCTTTTGGCAGACATTTGTTAATAAATTCATTGTGCAAAAATTAAAATAATTTTGTAGAACACAAATGTAGCGTCTTTATTTAATTCACTCATATAGTTGTATCTGTCCACTCGTGCTACCTGGGATTAGATCTGCTCTAATGTAATTTAATCTATAATTTGATCCTTGATATAAACATTTTTCCCCGGATTAAAGAGTACATAAAATTTGATTTTTTTAACCTGATGTGAGAGAGAGAGAGAGAGAGAGAGAGAGAGAGAGAATAGATTTTATAATTAATTATGTAACTTACATTCCTTTTTAGTTTCCTTTTATTTGGCAACTTTTCTTGAGTAGTGTTGGATCCATTTGGGGAATAAATTTTTGGCTTTTTACGTATTCTTGTCTCTGATAAAATTATGTCACTTTTCGTCTTATTTATCATTTTTTTGGCTCCCAATTTTTTTACTTCTTCTCTTAAAATCGTTATATTGTCTGAAATTATTATACAATATAATAATATATAATAAAAATGTTTTTTTATAGAAAAAAAGATAAAACTTTTGGACAAATTAGTATAATTGTTTTAATATAACTATAAATAGTAAATCATATTACTCTAGTTTGGTTAGAGTATAAAAAATAAAAGTAATAAAAATGATATAATTATATATTTTATTGGCTTACCAGAGTGCATAATTATTCTTCCTTTGTATAATTTCTTTTGATAAACAAATTGTACTATATTTCCAATTTGTACACTTTCATCGTCACAAATTATTTCGTGATCCTCTACAATGCACAAAGAGGCATCATCGTCACACTCAATTAGATACATTTTCACAGCACTGATTGAAATGTTCACTTTTCAACAAAACACGTAAATAAAAACTGATTGTAAGACTGATCAGACACGTAATACAATTCGTAAAAAGGAAAATAAAGCACACAGGCACGTGCCGGATTAATTCTGATGCCTCGAGTACATCCAAGTGATCCAAGTAGAATACGTTGGAATACTCACACGACGATGCATTCTGTGTCCATGTGCACTAAGCATATGTGTAGCGTACATGAACATGGCCAATAGCGCGCTTTAAGGTGCATTCGAGGAGAACGTTATTAACGTTATTAACGCTATCAGCATGAACGCACCCTTAATCGTTTAGTTGTTTATGTTTATACACTGCGCCAGATCTGACAGTTTTGTTATTGCTAGAAAGGTTACTTGTTTTTTTATATGAGAAACAATAAAGAACAAAATTATACTTAACACGTGAATCTAAGACCAGATATACAATAGGTATTGTAATTAAACCTTAAGAAATTGGTAATCATAATTGAACATGAAAAGAATAATGATTTGGTAATTTATGTAACATGCATGTATGTACACTATATACAGATTTTTCGTATTAGTAGAAAATATTGAAATGCAGTTTTGATTATTGTCGGATTATCTACCGTTTGTCAGTTTATAGAGTATAACCTAAAAATTTTTACAATAAAAATTACCTATATATAGTGCGTTTTATTTTTACCAACATAAATTGTAAGATAACATTAAGCAATAACTTAATTTTATAATTTTTATAATTCTAATTTTTTTTACAGTTTTCATGAACAATAGGAGAATATCATTTCTACTTATGTTGATCTCAGGCGTTATATATGTATACCAGTAAGATCCTATAAAATAAAATATAATAATTAAAAAACTTGTAGAGGTGTATCGATTCCAAAAATCACAGGCAAAATAAGCGGAAAGCAGATATTAAATGAAAATTATAATAGGTATGTGACAAATCATGACGAGAGGTCATAGTAGAAAAAACAATAGTGAAATAATAAAACCACAAACAGTAGCTTATTGAATTATATATCTCAGGAATCTTGAGCAAAAAAGTGCTTATTTGTATAAATTAAATATTCTGGTAAATAGATATTAAATTATTTGTTGTTTTATCAAATCTGGACTAAAAAATATTTCTCAGGTCATATCATATTCTTTAATACTGTATAATATTATATAATATTCTTTTACATTACTAACAGTCTTTTTAGGTAAACATTTCAAATTTTTTGCTAACATTTTTTTATTATAGGAAATACAAATTAAAATAAAATATTAAAGCAAGTGGAATGTCATTCGTAAATGATATGGAACATGAAAATTTTGTTATGAAAAGAAAGTATAATATTTGGAGAAATAATCCATATATACCAGTATGTATTTTAGGATGATTCGAATAAAAGTAATCCATATTTTGATCATTCTCAATTTGTTGATTGAGCTACAATTTTTTGTAGACCTTTCTTTTTTCATGTACAACAAATGTGCTGAATTACACATTCTAAGTGCAAGGAGCATTTTTAAGGCTTGTGTTATAAAAGAATTGATAATTAAAAAATCACAAATCGTAGAAACTTGTAAATCACATTTTTTAATATGTAAATAAAAGAAGATCCATAAAAAATATGTTTTAATATGTGATTCATGAATAAAGGAAGATCCATAAAAAATAATAACTTAATTTGTTAACAAACGATCAAGATAGTAATAATCAAAATATAGGCTACTTTTAAGTGATTCAGCTCTATACTATCGTGTAATAAATATCGATAAGCGTGCTGTGTATTTTTATATATTAATAGCTTTTTATTTTATGTCTGTCAGATTCCTTTAAGAAATTTACAACGGTGGAAGAGAACATCTGATATTGACAAACCTGGTTGTAGCACGATACCAATTACAGCTTTGTATGAAAATGAATATGACTGTTGTACTAGGAATAATGAATTAAATACTTTAGACTCAGAAAATCGAGATTATAACTACACTGATAAATGTGAAGCTAATAACAGCTTACAAAATAACAACAATGGTTTAAATTTAAAAAATGATAATAAAGATAACGAAAATCATGAATTGAACAACAGTGACAATTTTGAAAGAAATTTCGACGGCAGAGATAATAATAATACCGAGAATAATATTAATAATATACAAATGATTGACAACTTGTTGTATAAGAATAGTGAAATTACTGTATCTCAAAGTGTTCTAATTATTATGAATTTATATATTCATAATAAATTAACAAAGGCTGCTTTAACAGCTATTTTAAAAGCGTTACAATTAGTTCTTCCGAAACCTAATAACATGCCAAAAACGCAATTTCATTTGTTTCAATTTGTTCGAAATTTAACAACAACATGTACTATAATTAAACACTATTACTGTAGACAATGTTTATTTTATAATGGAAGCGATAGTTCAATGACAGTATGTCCATCTTGTTCGAGCATAGAAAGTATGTGGCATTTTTATGAATTTGATTTAGTAGATATTATAAGATATATGTTTGAAGTAAGAAACCTCGCTGATAAATTACATGTTCCATTTAGCGACAACAATTTAATATTCGATATAACCGATGGATCCGAATATATCAGAGTCAATTCAAGACGTAATAAACAACAATATGATTTGACATTAATATTAAATACTGATGGCCTTTCCCTCGTTAAAAGTGCTAAAAGTCATTGCTGGCCATTGATGTTTACAATTGCTGAGCTGCCAGAACATCTAAGAGAATCATTTATTGTTATTGTAGGTCTTTGGTACGACACAAATTCCAAACCATTAATGAACACTTTTTTACAGCCTTTTTGCAAAAAGCTTAATGAATGTTTTCATAATGGTATTTCGTGGATTCATCCTACAACTAAAAAAGTTTACACTTCTAAAATTGTGGCCCCATTAATAATTGCAGATGCACCAGCAAGAGCTCAAATACAGAATATCCTTTCTTTCAATGGCAAATTTGGTTGTAATATCTGTGAAATTAAAACAAAACAATGCAGAACAATTGCAGGAAAAAAAATTATTCGCGTATATGCTTTTCAAGAAGAACCAAGTAAATTGAGATCTGGAAAAAGAATGAAAAAACAAGCTAGAATAGCCATAACAAAAGAAGTACACCATGTTAAGGGAGTAAAAGGAAACTCTGTTATTTCGACTTTGCCTCTTCTGGATTTAGGCACATGTGTTATGCCTGAATACATGCATTCTATTCTCCTTGGAACAGTAAAGCAGTTATTTAATCTTTGGTTCTTTAAAAGGGGTACGTGGAATATTAAGGAATATGTTGAAGAAATTGATAATTTTCTTTTGAATATTCGACCTCCTTATTTTTTTAATAGAATGCCAAGAAGTGTAAAATTACATGCATTTTTTAAAGCATCTGAATATTATAATTGGATTTTATATTACTCAATCCCAACAATTGTAAATTGTTTGCCAAATAAGTATTTCCAGCATTGGCTTTTATTGGTAATATCTTTATTCAATTTATTGCAAAAACCTATTCGTATTTATCCCGAATTAGAGCAAACAGAAATTTTATTAAAATTGTTTGTGAGAGATATTGGAAAATTATATGGTGATGGAGAATATTCTTACAATGTGCACCAACTTTTGCATATTGTATTATGTGTAAAACGATGGGGTCCATTATGGGCCACATCTGTTTTCCCTTTCGAAAATTATAATAACTTCCTTGCTAATTGTATTCATGGTTCTCAAAATCTTGGCCAAGAAATGATTAATAATCTCACTTTAGTTCAAGGCTTACAAGTTTTACAAAGTCAATATGGACATAATGAAGATACTTTTAATAATAAATTTCAAATAAAAACATATGCACTACTTGGAAAATCTAAAGAAGTAAAAGACATAGATGACATTGAAATCAGATTAATTGAATCAAAAAATCTGCAGTTAAAAAATTTATGTTTCTATGCTCGAGCAAAAATTAATAACGAAATGTATACTTCACAAATCTACAAGGCTACAAAAACGAATAGTTACACAGTTCAAGTTATTATTAATGATAACCAAACTTTATACGGGTCTATTCGATTCTTCTTTGAGATTGAAAATAATTTGTATTTTATTTTGCAGTATTTTACCGTAGAACATACTAAAATGTTCGTTCATTTTGAAACTAATACAATTGTTAAACATATTGTACCTGTCAAGGAAGAAAATCAATTTATATTACTAAAAGTAAATGATTTGATTAGAATATGTCATGTTATAAGAGTTGGAAGTTATATATGTAAACGTCCAAATACTATGAAAAAAGTTATGTAAATATTATTAAGTTGTATTATAAGTAAAAATATTATCAGATTTTTTAAAATAAAGTTTAATTTACATTGCTTATTAATTCATTAAATTTTTTCTTTTTGTTACAATTAAGAAAACTGAAAAAAGATGTCAATAATTATGATAAGTCAGTTATAAAATTATAAAAAGATCTTTTCAGACTTACATATTACATATACTACAACTCATATTTTATTTTAAATTAACACACTTATATGTATAGATGAAATTTATATTTAAATATTAAATAAAATTTATTCATATCCAACATTAAAAATGGTTAAATTTATTATTTTATTTATCTATAAATCTATATAAAGCTATTTTTGTAAATCTAACGTCAGTTTTAGACAAATTCTATTTGTATACATGTAGATCTACTTTAATATTATAAAATCTTTGTAGATCTAACATCAATTTTTGGTATATATATACGCAGATCTACTTTGATATTGTTATATCTCTGCAAATATAATATTAAATATATTTAATTTCAAATTTATTAAAGTAGATATACGTAGATATAATTATAACTTCATAGATCTATATATTACATTTCTTCTCACTCGATTAAAAATTCAATTAGATTTTAGGTCATCTAGTTAGATCTAATGGATATAACTTTAATTATTCAAGACATATGATACATTTTTGAAGATCTGAAAAGATATAAAAAACATATCTCATGAGATACAATTGTATAAAAATAGATCTATTTTGATCTATACATATAAAGTAACATCTCTTTTATTTTTGCTCGGGAAGTAACTATATAAATAACGGTTAAATTCGTTACCGTTACTATAAAAATGTCACTACGTTATAATTACAGAAAATAAGTAACGCTTTTATCCGCTTTTTTTTCTGAATTGTTCTTTTTTTGGCCAGAAACAAATTAGTTTTCTTAGCCGATGAACCATTTCTGGTACCTGCATTTTATTGTGTAACTCTTTTTTGGAATTAATGGTGGAAAATTTGGCGACCTTATTTGTTGTCATAGTCATCATCGTTACAACATCAAGCTTTGTTCCATTTTCATCAAAAATGTCACATAAGGACTGTATATACCACGTGCCTTTTTCGGGATTTCTCCAGGAAGTATAACCTTGAAATAATAGAATTTTTCACGGACACGTGTTCACTTGTATTAATTTCTCAATACCTTAATTTTGTTACGTTATTTCACAGTAATTATTTTTTTACTAATTATAAAAAATTTGCTTTTTTTCTTTGGTAAAAAAATAATTAAATTTTTCAAATCTAGAATTATTTGCGCAGTAAAATTTTATAGTAAAAATTACTATGATAAATAATAAGCGCGGACCAAGGACAGAATTATGAAAATTTTTACTATGTTTTTCATTAAATTATTATAATATTCACACTATATAACTCTCTGAAATTTTTTTTATGGTCCGTAACTAATATTGTATAGTAATTTTTACTATAAAAATTTCTCCGTGTAAGATTGAATATTAAATTATTACAAAAATAACTTATAATAACTTTTAGTAATTTTAGTAATAAACTTAATAATCGATATAATAAAAATTGTTTTTTTTTTAGTGTGTTGAAACTTTACTACACAATAACAATTTGTGTACATTGTAAATAGCATCGAAGTAAATATGGAAGTAAGCAATTGGCATTTACCTCCAACCGTGCTATAAGATATCAGAAAATCTGCTTGAATTGGAACACGATCAAAAGCTTTTGCTGTATCAGATGCAGTTTCTTTGATTTGTATAAAGGATGCGCTACTGCTAGCGCCACTGTCGCGTTCATTGCCTCTGCAAGCCTAAACAAAAAATCAGACTAGGTAAACAAGCTGAATAAAATAAAACAAGAATGTGAAATGGGATATATTGATAATTTAGAAATAAAACAAAATTTAGAAATATTAATTGTTTTACCTGGAAGAAGAACAGCTTAGGTTTGCCTGCAAGTGTCCCGCATTTATCGGCAGTAAAAGGCTTCCAAAGCTTATCAGATGGATATACGACATCTCTCGCGCATAACCGATCGTTGCGAGTCCCATGAGTTAGTGTAATGATGCAAAGGCAATCGTTATCCGTATGATCGAGCTGACTCACTGTAACATACACAATTAAACATAGAAATTTAATTACACCTCTGCCAATTTTTTTTAGAATTCTTCATATAAACTTCTAAAATTTTTAAATATAAGTTTCTTTATATAAATAATAAGTTTAAGAATTTCACAGTTTCTGTATAATTTCAGAATTTAAAAAAATTCTGAGATTAATAAAAAGAGATAATGTAAATGATATAAGTTATATGTAATGTAAAAGATAATGTTTTTACCTTCCTTTATAACCTTCATAATTTCATTGCATGTAAAATTTTCATAAACTTTAACATCGAAATCGAGGTTCCCAAAAGTTTTTACCAGCCTATTTACGTCAATTGTCGAACCCTCTCGACTATCGGATTTACCATTAAATTTGTTGTGATTGAAGATTATACAATAGCCGCGATTTTTATGATTCATATTGTAGTATCTTGCATCATCCTTTGATATTGGCATGAATTCATTGTGCATTAAAGGTTCATTAAAGGAGCTAAAAAAATATGGAAAGAGAAATTGTAATAAAAAAAATAGTAAAGTTGTCTACATTGTTAATTAAGTATATTAATTTATTAATTGAAACTGCTATTTCATCTGATAGAAAACACATTTCTTACATTTATGTTTTCAAAATTTTATTTCTAGCTTTTGTTTAAAAAATACTAATCAAAAATAAAATAGTATGCTCTATAACTTGTTTACTAAGGATTATTTTTATATAATTTCAAATTAATATTATTTTAATAATACTGTTATATTTAGTTATTGTTATAATTGTGTAATTATGTTTCAATTTAATATTATCAAAGGCATTAAATGACACCGCATAATTGAATCTGTGTAAATATCCATAATGCCTATGTAAGTTGATAATTCTTTACCGAATAATTATTATCATTGACACTTACCTACTACTAGGTGTTACGGGTTCACTGTTACTAATGTTTAATCGCTTCAGTTTGTTAAATATTAACTAAAAAAAAAAAAATGTTTACTATATTCGAATAAATTAAAATTCTATATAAAATATCACAAATTAAAACTAATGTTTTTAAACAAGAGGTACAAAAAATCATCAAGTATACGCGTGCAAAAAGATCCTCAAAAATCTGTTTTTGTACAAACTAAACACTTAGATACTACACTATACTTTTCCGCGATGCTGATTGGTCTTCTCGCGGCGCTTACTTCGTGTTGCGAAAGTAACTGTCATTGCAATTGAATTTTGACAACTGTCAAATTTATATAAATGGTTATCTATATAATTATTGTTGTAATTTATTAGTGTCTAGTTTGTATAATACAAAAACCCCGTAAAAATTTATTCAAAAATTATTTGAAAAATGAAAATGTTATCAATGATAAAAGATAGTAAAACAAAAAACTGTCTAGAACCTAGTCATATGCAAGAATGCAAGGCGAAATTTCTACACGGGTATTGTCATTGTCATCGTCGTCGTCACCTGATGCCCAGCTAACATAATAAGAATATACCGTGCATATTTTATCATCGGTTCTACGTTGATATTAGTGATATTCTTATTAGTGATGTTCTAGCTTGTATAAACATCTACTTTATAGTTGGCGCATTTTCTATATATATCATTACTTTTGTAGAAAAAAAAAACGTAATACTTTAATTTTATAGTGTCAAATCTAAAAAATTTTGTATTATAAAAACTGGCTAAAGAATAGTAATAATGTTTTAGTTTTTATAAAAATATTTGTTCTTATAATTGGCGCAAAATATTTAGATATCATTATTATTGTAGAGAAGTTAATTTATGTGTGAGTATAATATTTAGGTTGAACCATCCAAAAGTATATACCACTTAGGTTGAATTTGATTAAAAATTTTATCTTGAATTTGTGATTTCTTTCTTATATTACTTAGGTTAAAACATCCAATAATTTTTTTGCTTAAGGGAAAAACCAAACACTTGGCGCCTTTTTTTACCTTTTTTAAAAAGGTAATTTTGTTGGGATATCACGCATTTTGTAATGTTTATAGACCACTTAGATTGAATTTAATGTATCTATCACTTAGATTGAATATCTTGAATTTTGTAAATTTTTTGTTAAAGGAAAATCACACACTTGGCGCTTTTTTTACCCTTTTTAAAAAGGTAATTTTGTTTGGATATCACGCATTTTATATTTTTTTATAAACTACTTAGTTTTATAGACCACTTAAGGTTACACTCTAAAACTTTCTCTTTGAGAAAAATTTTACTAAGAAGTTAAAGTTTATATAACGGATATAATACTATAAATTTTTAAATAAAATTTTTCTTTAGAGCATGTTTTGGAACCATGCCTAAGTTGAATTTGATGAAAACGATTATCTTGAATTTCTGTCTTCCCTTAAAGAAGCCCACACACTTGGAGCCCTTTTTACATTTTTATTTAAAAAGGTAATTATGTTTGGTCACTAATTTAATTTAAATAATATATTTCCTGAAAAATCATTAAATAAATGATTTAACCAATACTACATATGTCACTTGACACGGGCTGACCCGTGGCGCGAGCAACCTACGTAACCGATTATTAAAATAAAATAGCTCTGTAATTTTATATTAGTGTCGATGAGAGATGAAATATTGTATGATGTAGAAGAATTGTGTATTGGATAAATGTTGCTGTAATTGTCAATCAATCAATATACTATTTTTATTCTTTACTTTATTATCCTTACAACATTATCATTGAAATTATAACAATAATTACACATTTTACATCACGCAACATCTCATCTACCTCATCGATAAATCTGAGCTATGTTACTCTCTGAAATTAATTAATTTATATTGGTGTCAATGATTAAAATCATTAAATAAATAATTTAACCTCCACTACACATGTCACTTGACAGGAGCTGACCTGTGGCCGAAGCAACTTATGTGACCTGTTAAAATAAAATAGCTCTGTAATTTTATATTAGTGTCGATGAGAGATTAAATATTGTATGATGTAGAAGAATTGTGTATTGGATAAAAAATGTTGCTGTAATTGTCAATCAATATTATACTATTTTTATTCTTTACTTTATCCTTACAACATTATCATTGACAATTACAACAATAATACACATTTTACATCACGCAACATCTCATCTACCTCATCGATAAATTGAGCTATGTTACTCTCTGATTAATTAATTAATTTATATTGGTGTCAATGATTAATAATAATAAAACCTCATATATAACCTATCATCTTCACACAACTAATTCACGGCGCGAGCGAGCCACTGGTGACCACGTGACTTATACATTGCCATATACGGTGCTATAGTGACGATGCGAACGCCACACGGTAGTAGATGAGCGAAATGGATTTTCGTCCCTCATTTTCGGCACCCGCACTACCCGCAGAGATACCAACAAGGTTGACGATGACGACGACGTATCTTAAATGAAATTTTGGCTTTTCGGACTTTGCGTCGCGATATCTCCATTCATAGGACATGTAGAGAAAAAATAAAAATAGTTTTCTAATATAAATCGACCCCAAGCTTTCGATTGAGCTTACTTAGAAACTCGATCGATTTAACCGTTTCTGAGATTCAATAATCTCGAGTGCTCGCAAGTCGCGTACTCGCGTAAAGAGCACGGTCGGGCTCGCGCTGCGCTTTCACTTGGCGCGAGCCACTACCGTGTCTCTTGATTAAACAATCAGGTGCATTGCTCGGTGCGACGCCCGATATGTATAGGCCGGGCGATGTTCACGCGCGAGATATCACTTGATGACCTTTTATCGCTTACGACATTTCTTGTGCGAGTGCATTACACTCATAACACGATGTTAAACTCAGTAAACGCTTTAGATTTAAATAATAGTAGATTATCTGTTATAGTTTGGTTACTACAGTCATTTATTGTTTTCAAATCAGAATTAAAAGAATATAAAGTATAATTCTATGGCACTTCTCGAGCCCTGTAGATATTTTGATTTCGGTAAAAGAATGTTTATTTATCTACACGATAGGAAACTATGTGACAATTGATGCAATACAAAAATTTATCTGGACATTCGAACAGTAGCTCCATGTCTTCGCGTCTCTGATATAGAAGAAGTTTGTTTTGCCGATTTTAGAAGGAAAATACCTCCCTTCTCTCGTGCGAAATTTTTGGCTCTCCATTTACCTCCAGCTCGCCGAGGTTCCATAACTCCATCAAAATGTTTGCCATAAAGAAGCGATTTGTACTTTGAGATCACTGCAGAGCACCGTCTTCGTTGTTCTCGCGTCGTTGTCGAAGCATAGACTAAGGCTGCGTTCCGTTTCAACGCATGATCAGGCCCGGCATGATGCGCATAATGCATTGTATTGCATCATGCGTATCATGCGTAAAACGGAACGTACCCTAACTATAGCTAGAGCCTGTGCCTCGCCGTTCTCGCGTATCGCACTAACACATAGGCCGGTATTCATAGTCAAATCTTATTTCAAGATCGTCTCAAGCAATGTCTTAAGATGCTAATACGGCTCTGTGATTGGTTGATGGCATCTTAAGACAGTACTTAAGATGATCTTAAATATAAGATCCGACTATGAATACCGGCCTTAGACTCGCGTCGATAGCCGCTATGCACATATTCTTATCGATGTTTTTCCATGAAATGTTAAATTAACAAAGGTCTTTCACGATTAATATTTACGATTGATTCTTTATACATTCTCTTTTCTTAAATATCTAATTAGAAAATAACAAAATGCACGAAATATCCATGGATGTTACACTCTTTGTTCATAACACGACAGAAAAATATCTCTTTATGTCACGACAACGATTTCACGATAGATTACGCTTTCTACGATAATTATGCTTAGAAATCAATATTCACTATCAACTATTGTTTACAACTAAGGATTTTTCTTTCATAACAATAGAGAACTTAGAGTTTCTTCTATCTTTAATTACATCATTGATTACGACAGATTTTTAGTGATTCATTTAAAATAGATACCAACAAAAATACAAGAATCTAATTTATTTCTCTTGCGAAATTCGTCACTTCTTTAAATCAAAAAGAAAAAAATTTCAAAAAGAGATATTATTTTCTAACGTTCTCTCGTTTTCTGTTAGGAAAGTATATTTCTCCTTGGAATATGAAAAAATATCTACGGAGACATCGTGTTTAATAGTTCTGTTGGATCTATCGTAATTAATAATGTATAACGATAGAAGAAACTCTAAGTTCTCTATCGTTATGAAAGAACAATTCTTAGTTGTATTAATAATATTTGATATTAAACATCAATTTCTAAGCATAATTATTGTAGAAGGCGTAATCTATCGTGAAATCGTTGTCGTGACATCAAAAAATATTTTTCTATCGTACGAAAAAATGCGCGAAATATTCATGGATATTTCGCATTCTGTTATTTTCTAATTAGATATTGTTAACACAATTGCTCACCATTCTTTGCATTTGTATATTTTGTGTTTAATGTGATTATTTCTTGTGCTTTATGCCTTGTTCTTTGCATTTATTTATGTATTGTGGAATCATTCTGGTGATTTTAATTGCATATTGTTTGTATTGTTCTAACCCTTTTGTTTTCCATCATTTGTATTTTTGTTCTTGGTACGTATTTATTTCATTATAGAATTTATTTGTTAAACTGACATTTAATTTTAATTGATTGTATCTCATATAATTAAATTATGTTTTACATTCCTACTTATGATCTTTGTGGTTGAGCCTCTTCCCAAACAAATATGTTATGATTTAATTATTATTATCAAAGATCATCTCTATTTTAAGTAATAATTACTTTCATCGTATTTATGATTTTTTAACATTGTATCAAATAAATTTTCAGAATTATTTTAGAATTTATACCTTGCTAGTGAATTATTTCATATTCACGATAACTTAATAAGTTAATTGTTAAAATCTTTGCTTATAAAAATCCTTTTTCACTAAAGCATAAAAGTACATTTCAAAATTCGTTTATCTTTTTGTCAAAATTGATTAGTTATTCATTCCTCTTAAATTGATTTGTTGCCAAAATTTACAAAACGTAATATTTGCTCTGACTATTTCTAACAGATGTTTAAGAAAAAAGAATGCATGAAAAATTAATTGTAGATATTAAATGTGATAGACCTATGTTAATTTAATATTCCATGGAAAAAACCGATAAGAATATGTGCGTAGCGGCTATTGACGCGAGTCTAGGCGCCAGTGCGGCAGGACGCGAGAGCCAGAGGATGCATTCCACTTAAAGCTCGCAACGACCGAACGAAATCACTTTAGTCTTGTTGTTTATCAAATATTAAACAAGGATAAACGACGCTCGCGAATAAACGACGCTCGCGAGCGTTGCAGGCGATAAGTGGAACGCACCCAATGTCGTCAAACTCTCATCAGCGAGAGCGGCGAGCAGAGATGGGTAATTAAAATACGTAAATTACGTAATACACGTCGCGTAATAAACTATGTAATATACATGGACGGTTTTCTACTATATGTATATTACATACAGGGATGGAAAAGTTATTTTTTAAAAGTAACTCGTTACCGTTATACTTGTTACTAAGTCAAAAAAGTAATTCGTTACTCGTTACTGATTCTCAAAAGTAACTTGTTACCGTTACCGTTACATAAGAAGTAACGATTTGTTACTTTTTCCGTTACTTTTTTAATGTTAAAATGAGCTGGATAACGTCCCAGACAACAAATTTACATCCGTAGTACGTCCTTGAGACATCATGCTAGTTATCCCGCGATTGTAACAAAATCGTTTTATGGGATGCCCATAGGACCGTGAATGTCCTCTTTTTTTACCACCAGTAAGACGATCTTGTTGACGTCATAAAGACGTCCCTACAATAACACAAGATCTCCATAAGACACCGAGAGACATTCAAATTTACATCTATAGTACGTCTTTGTGACATTATCCCGTACTTATAAATAACATTCTGTAATAACATTCCCCATCATTGACAGGACTAAATAAAAAAAGAAATTGTGATTAAGAAATACATTTCTTACATTTATATCTTCAAAGTTTTATTTTTAGCTTTTTTTAAAAAAATATTAATTAGAAACAAAGTAGTATGTTACTGACCTTCGATCCTCTACAACTCGTTTACTAAGAATTATTTTTTATACAATTTCTAATCAATATTGTTTTAATAATATTGTTATATTTAGTTATTGTTAAAATTTGTGCAATATCTAAATTTAATATTATTAGAGCCATTGAATCACATCGTATAATTAAACCAATACCTGTGTAAGTTAATAATGATTTACCAAACAGTTATTACCATTGACACTTACCTAACTGGTATATCGGGTTTAGCATCAATTGCATTTGATTTTTTCTTATTGGATTGGGATGATCTCACAAAATACAAATCATCCTGTCTTGTCTTGTTAGATTGGGATAATTCCGCAGTACACAAATTCAGCGTATTTATTTCATTTTTATATAGCTCCAATTATACCTAAGAAAATAAACGTAATATATTTACATGCTCGAATAAATTAAAATTATACAGAGTAAATGATGAATACCATCCACTAATTCATAGGAAGATAGGAGGGACTAAGATAAACGTAAAAATCAATCATCGTTTTGGAATACCGTAATAATAACCAAAGTATTAATTTTTCAAATTACACAAATGAGAGCGTGCCGAGGGAAACGCTCGAGCTGCTTGAGCTACAGGCCCATCCCTGGTGAAAATACATATCGGAGCATAAATCGAATATAAAGGAACCTGAGTAATAAAAGCGTTAACGAAACTTCCGTGAAACATAAATTGAAACAATAAAATGTAAAAAAAGTGTTAACACTTTTTTTTATTTAGCAATAAACATTGTGAATACCAAATTAATGAAATTTCATGATACATTTACGATAAATTCTTTCGTTTTCTTAAATATCTTATTTACAGTATGACACAATTCAAATTTTGTTTCTTATCGTATCGTATCATACTGATAAATTTTACATTGATAAAAAAACTATCACAAATGTACAATTGATTATGAAATTGAGACCGTAAAAAAAAAGAAATATGTGTGTAACTCTTCAAGTTATTCGCAAAAATTCGCAAAATGGCGGCCTCTTAAAAGACGCAATTTTTAACACCTTAAAGTTAATTGACTTTGAAAGCAAATATTCTAGTTTGCGCCATAACCATATATAACATTTTTTAAACAATATTTTGTTTTTTTTCAGACACTCTAATCGATCGGGATCATGTCCGCTATAAAAATGATTTTTTTTCAAAATACTGCAAAAACGTGCAGAAAGCACAATTAAAATAACAATAAAAAATTAAAAATAATTTTTTTCTTGTACTTTAAGGTGTTATATTTATGTAAACAATTTTACTAATATGTCTCTGTTTCTTCAAGTTACAGCTTCTAAAAAAATTACGTAAATTTTAGACCGAACAAGTAGAATGTCTTAAATTCATATCACGTTCGAAGAATAGAATATAGTATATCTATATCAGGTAGGATTCTTATCAACAATTTTGTATATACATATATAATTATTTATAAGAACCATACAATTTTTCTAAAAAAATGTCTTTATGTTTATTTTTAAAACCAGAATTTAAAGGCCATAAAGTATTCCATGGTACTTCAATTTCTGTAAATATTTTAATTTCGATATAAGAATAATGTTTATTTGTCTATACAAGGAATTAAATAACGTGACAACTGATGTAACATAAAAATATGCCTGCGAACTCGGTGTTAAAATAATTCTGTGACATAAAAGAAGTTGATTTTGCTAATTTCAGAAAGAAAATACCTCCTTTCTCTTCCGCGAAATTTTCGGCTCTCTATCTCGATTTTTACCTCGCCGATCGCCGAGAACTCCATGTCGCATTGAGAAGGGATTTGTACCCTGAGATCATTGCAGAGCACCGTCTTCGTCGTTCTCGCGTCGTCGTCGAGAGTTCTACCAGAAGACATGATACCACTACGTTCAGAAGATTGACTGCGAAAGGGTCGATTTTAAATAAGGTTCCAGTTACCGTATAATATCTATTACCGGCGCCTTATCAGGTCTTATCACGTTTCATCACTATCGCATGTTATCCGTTGTCGTGATTAAGCCGCCAGTAGAAAAGTTCATGTATATTCGCAAGACCACAGATATCATTTTACGTAGAATGTTCGTTGTTGCAATACGTAATAATTAGAGTCCAACTGAAACTACATTTTTATTTTTAGTCGAAACTGAAACCGAAAAAAGAAATTTTCATAGAAATTTTAAGAAGACCGTAGGTTTATTCATTTTGTTTGTATACTTTTGACATTTTTACACTTTAGCTTGTTGTGCAACGGGCATTAAGTGTAATAGTGTCGAAGATGCAAACAACGAGAATAAGCTTTAGGCGTATTTTTCGAACTTTTATGTGAGCGCAAGTATGTAATGAGTGTGGTCGAGCGGTTACAAGCACAACATTCAATTCGTCCCAAAATGTTATTATCAAATTAAGAAGAAATAAATGAACAAAATACAAAATGTAAATATAAATTCCAACTACAGCAAGAATAAAGTTAATATAATAATGTATAACAATATTACTACGTTAACCCGTAGGAAAAAATTATGCAAAAATTACTGCATAAAAAATTGCATATTAACGACCGAGTAACGTGCTAACACAGTGCCGCGTTTCGTATTTTAATTATCGCTACGCGTGAAACATGACGCGGCATTTCGGACGACCGCGTGTGTATTGTACGCAAGTAGAAATAAACATTCTTTAATATAACGACAAGTGTCTCTGTGACTTGTGGACCCGGCCCTCATCAGCACTCCTTTCGCGAGTTCCAACTATTTAGGCAGGAACGATGCCGAAAATATGTATCGTTTCAAATTGAAATTCAGATTTGCACCCATAGCATACTTATTGAAATTGGAACGCTATTGGTAGCATGATTTTGTGACGACATTCAGCTACATTCAGCAGATTCAACAGTTGAGCAACATTACTAGATTTTCCGTTGAATAATGCCGTTGATTTGCTGGTTCTATAAGTCAGAACCAATCATGTCCGATTGCTACTTAGCTGCTGAGCTGCTGAACGCGCCTATTGCTTGCAGCGCTGACAGTCAATTTTGGAACACAGTCGGTGACAGACGTTTGCCTGTGATCACGACTGCGTCGATGTGCTCCGTTTTCCTACTCCTACCCCACGCTTTCCATTCCGCAAGTCGCAACAAAAGGAAAACGCAGTTGTGAATCATTTATTCTAGCAGGCCTGAGATCAGTTTTTCCTTTACAAAACCCAGAATCAATTAAGAGAAATAAGCGATTTGCCGAATTCGAGGAAACACGACGCAAAAGTTTCGAACGTCGGTTCCGAAATAGAAATAACACTCAATCTTTTGCGTTGTAATTTATACAATGCTCTCTACTTGAAAAGTCTACTCGGGATCCTGCTATTCTCTTGCATCAGCTATGCAGCAGGTAGGTGAACGGTGAACAACGTGAAAAGAATTTTTTTGTTAAGGATTGCTTAACTAATCTGCATAAGCTCGATATTTTTGTGCACAAAATGTTTTCTTGAAAGGTGATTTGACATTTGGGAGAATCTTTGACAAGTATTTATCTATTCGAAAAAATTTGCGACACGGCGACTGAAATGTTATTCTGAGAATGCGATCGACAGTTTGTTTCTCATTAAATATCTCGGTTACTCGACAGTTAGCGCAAACTCTTGCTAGTCGCGTTTTTGTTGCGAAGAATTCGCATTTTAATTCGCTCATTCCAGCCGTTTTTCGCTTTTTTCCCCCCCTTGCACCCCCTTGTTCTTGGTAGGTTATAGATCTGTTTTAAGTGCGCAAAAGCGCAACGCAGTTACAAGGAAAACAGATCTGTCATAGCTTGTCAGTGTTTCGTTATATCCGTTTCTTTTTCGGAGTTATATGTATTTCTATATATTTACTCATTTATTAATTTTTTTTCAGTGGGATTTATATTAGAAGATCTGGATTCTGACGAAACAACTCTGACTGTAGCAAGATGCCTTTCACAAATCAGTGGGCTATGGCCAATAATCCTTGTCTTGACGCTAATGCATCGCTTGGAATAGACGAGGCGTGTTTCAGCATTCTGAACGAATACAATACATCTGTTACATTTTATTCTCGATCGTCAGAGTGTCACATGGTACATACACTTTAATATAGAAAAAAAAATTTATTGAAATTGATTGATAACAACATTATCCTTTGCTATTGCAGTGCGATGGTGCACCACAGGCAACTTTACCACCAGGAGAAAACACCACGTTAGTTGTATCAACGAAATATCCTCTGTATATGTTTTATGAAGCCACTTACAGATATTGCCAGTAAGTAACTTAAGAGTGTCACAAATTCTGTGACGGTGTCTTGCTTGTTCCATCTTTTATTGAGACGTAAGGATATGCAACTGTCATATTGTAATGTTTACAGCCAAACATACAATTTTAAGGAGCATGGAAGTTATGGATGGAATATTTCTGAGAAGGAGCGGTGCTCGGATATCTACACGATTCGTGAACCGATAAATGGCTATCTTCGTAAGAATTTACATCCTTCAAGTCTTACATCCATTTTTACTAATATAGATTAACTCCTCATAGGCAATTTTTTGGCACAATTTTACTCTCAAATTTTATTTTGTTCAAATTTTAATTTTTATTAAATAGAGATTTTAATATGTTAATTAAAAAAAATTATTTAGTAATGTAACAAATATTGGAAAGTAAACCTGAAGTTTTTAGAATTATTGTAAGTCTAGAACAGTAAATAAATTTAGGTTAAAAGACAAAAAAGATTGCCCAGATTGTCTACGAAATAAATAAAAATATGATTGCTCATGGAAGAATAATTTTAAAAATTGAAAGAAGATAAAGAGCATGTAAAACTAAGATTGAAGTCAATTTACATTAGTGAAAATGAATTACATATCTATTTTTATCTTTATGAAATTGGTGTTAATGATTATTCATTTTTCAGCAATATTTGCAGCTTTTATGGTGTACGTTTTGTTATCGATTTTATTTGCCACCGCCAAGGTTATTATACGTGTAGTAAAGGGAAAATTGTCTCCAGATAACATACGCGATGTAAATATTTTTGCACAAAAGTATATTGTAATTAATTAAAGCTATTATAGATTTTATATTAAACTTAAAAAAATAACGAATTGTTACTTTCTAAGTAAATAACTTTATAAAGTAATATTTCTAAACCTGTAATCATATATGTCATGCTGAATACTACTTATGCATTCAGGATTTGGACGAACTTCAAGAAACAGAGACGTCAACTCCAATAGTTAGGACAAGCAGATCTAGTACGAGGATACGTTCACTTGATACGTTCCGAGGGTATCTTTCGTATTTACATGTAAAATGATGTACGCAAATCAGTTTAAGCTAAATATGTAAAAATAATTTCAGAATTGCTATATTATTGATGATATTTGTCAATAACGGCGGTGGCAAATACGTGTTCTTCAATCACAGTGCATGGAACGGTCTAACAGTGGCCGACTTAGTATTACCTTGGTAAAATATTTATTCGTACTTTATATATAGAGAATGGATAAAATAACACGCATACTTGAAAAATACTCTATTTATTTTTTAATAAAGGAGTCCATTTTTGTATTTTATACAGATTCTGTTTTTGTTGAGATAGTTATAAAAATATGCTTAAATAGTAATTAATGGAATATTATTCTTGTAATTGGACATTTTCAATTGCTTATATAAGTTACATTGAAAAAGAAAATGTACTTCTCTATTTTTCAAAAAATTGAGAAGGTTTTCTGTTATATGAAACTTCTTTTTTATATTTAGTGTAATTATCTGATTTAAATTATTAGCAGTTTTTAATAGCAAAGTAAGCAGCAATTTTTCTCCTTTAATATATTTTTTTTAATCTTAATATTTTTTTAAGATGTTCAACTAGAAGAATGTGTAATATTATACTGGTGACTAAGCATTATATGACTTTGTTCTAACATGGATAAAATCTATGAATATAAAAATAAATGTTAGATTAATCTTTTATTGATAAATTAAGTAGTGTATTTATCAGGTATTTACATTATTTTATCTCAATTCTATATATTTTATTCTATCGTCATTATACTCTTATATTGCGATTTCAGGTTTGCATGGATTATGGGATTATCGATTACTATATCAAAACGATCGGAGCTTCGTGTCTCGAACTCTCGCGGGAAGATCATTTTGCGTTGTCTGCAGCGCGCACTTATTCTTGTACTTCTCGGATTGATGCTCAACTCAATGCATGCAAAGTCACTAAAGGATCTTCGATTTCCGGGTGTCCTCCAGTTGTTGGCCGTTTCGTATTTTGTATGCGCCACTATTGAGACTATATTTATGAGGACGCATTCTCAGGTTTGAATTATATTTTCCTTATAATAACATGTTACGCGTCTATCTATGGTGGACCAATTTGTGATAATAAATAATCTCTTAGGACGACGTGTTACAGTTCGGACGATTTTCAATCCTACGAGATATCTTGAACAATTGGGTGCAATGGTTGATCATTTTAGCGATTATGGTGACACATATTTTAATCACATTTTTGCTGCCTGTCCCGAATTGCCCGACAGGATACTTGGGACCTGGTGGTGCTTCTCATTATGGAAAGTTCCCGAACTGTACTGGAGGTGCAGCCGGTCACATTGACAGACTCGTGTTTGGCAGTCATATGTACTCTAAGACACAAAATCCTGTGTACGGTACTATTTTGCCTCATGATCCTGAAGGTGTGTACGAAAAAAAAATGTTATTCTTTTAAATAAAATCGATAATTTGAAGCTTTAAAAGAAAACGTACTTTAAAATACTTTTCTATTAATTTTTGATTGATGTTTCATCGAGCTTACAGTTCTTCAAAGTAAAGCAAAAATATTGAAAAAGATACCAATTTTTAATTTGATATAATTTAGGAATGAGATATTATAGAAATAACACTAAAAAATAAATTTACAGCTCTATTTCTTTTTTTAATGCATTTTTTTAACTTTACGATTTTTTTCATCAAGATTTTATTTAAGTTCTATGAGATACAAGGAAATCACAAGCATTTCTAAATTTATGAACAATAGTGTGTAACTAAAATTTCATTACAGGTATAATGAATACTATTTCTATAATACTTGTCGTATACATGGGTGTCCACGCTGGAAAGATTTTATTGCTCTACTACCAATGCAATGCTAGAGTAATACGATGGTTGCTATGGGCATCCATCACCGTAAGTATCCTTTTAATTTAATATTAAAGCAACAAAAAGAAGAATATACAATTTATATATTTAATAATAATCGATATTAATGTTTAGGGTCTTGTTGCTGGAGGATTATGTCACTTTGATAAAGAAACTGGAGCAATACCGGTCAGCAAGAAAATGATGTCACTCTCATTTGTTTTGACAGTATCCTGTTTTGCATTTTTATTATATGCAATATTACATTTCTTTGTTGATTATAAACAATATTGGAGTGGTGCACCATTTATATATGCAGGTTTGTAATTGTATTTGCATACAAAGACTCAATGATCTCAACATTATGTTTAAGGTGTTCGGCAACAGGTGGCAGAAATTTTAAAGTGATTCAAAAATTGTCGAACATTCTATATGCATACATTTTGTTTTTTGTCTCTTTTTGCTCAAACGTTTACTATTTTTTGCTATTAATTGTAATTAAATAAAATAAATTATATATTTCATATTTATTTTAGGTTTGAATCCAATTACTCTATATGTTGGTCATACTCTTACTATGGGCTTGTTTCCATGGGCTTGGAAACTGTCGCATGCTACGCATTGGTCAATCCTCGCTATGAATTTGTGGACCACAGTTTTATGGGGTGTTATCGCATATTGGTTGTATTTAAAGGACGTTATTATATCCGTTTAAAATTGTTGATGATATTAACGATTTTATCATGACGATTTTATCGTCATAATCCCATGTAAAGAGCCGTAACTAAGCAGAGGTACAGGCTTATGTCTCAGAACGAAGAAGAGATCGTGAGATAAAACTTCAAAATATTCATCAAAAATATTAAAACATTTTTAATTTTGCCATCATGCTCTCAAATTTGAAGTCTCGCTCAATATTTTACAATCTCGTGGCCTTGAATTAATTGAATTATATCTAAATATCAACTTTGTTCTCCGAATATTTCTCTTCCCGTTTCTATTGCTTTGTATAACAGATATCTTAGCAAATTTGAGCAAAAAACTAAGAATTATCGAAGATCGATTTTTGGTCAAGAATGATTATCCAATCTTTAAAATTTAAATTGAATATAATGTCGTTAATTTAATTTATCAACCAAATAGATATTAATTATGATATAATTAAAGAATTTATTAAAATAACCAGAAAAGAATAATTAAAGTATTTATTTGCATTTATATTTAATATTTTTATAAATAATACTTTATATTTAATATTTTTTTAAATATACTTATGATACACAAATTTATTTATCAACAATTATTAAATTGTATTTATTTTATTATTTCCTCTCCCAAGAAAAATAAAGAACTCCTAAAGATAAAAATTGCCCAAGCATATAAAAAAGTAGTTACGGCTCTAATTTTACGTGTGCAAGGAATTAAGTAAATTATTGCAGATTGCTTGCAACACTGTTAGTGCAGATAGAGATGCTTATGGGTTGTGTGATTTACAGAGATAAATATTTCTAAAATAAAATGATAAGAGAAACGAAATGGAAAGAGAAGGTAGTTAGGTTGCTTATACAAGCAATCATCGTTTATTGATAAATATTGTAAAATTATGCAACGTAATTTTCATCTTAATCATTATTATATATTAATTTTTTGAATAAAATGTTTATAAGATTTATCGACTTAATCGACTTTTATTTTTAACATCAATTTTGATACAAATTAATTTGTTTTTCGATAATAAATATATACGATATAGATAATAAATATAAAACGTGTGGCAATAAACTATTGATATAAAAAGGAATATCTTATCATTATTTATACATCTCTGTCTCTTGGATCTTTATAGGGTAAATCCAATAATTTGAAGACGTCTTCTTCAGACGTAATTTTTTCAGCTTCTCCCGGAAGACCTAAAAATAATTTTTTTTGTAATTATAAAATTATCTTTCTGTACATTCTCGTAACTATGAAATTTCTCGAATTACTAAAATTTCCCATTATTCACACACTCTACCTTCAATCGTGAGGCGCTTCAGCGCGTATTCGTTTAACGTATATTTCTTTTCCAATGCATGCGCCCTCATATTCTTATTAAACAGATCACTTCCTGTGAAGTAAAGTACAGCGCAGTAATATTGATCGTGAAACGTAAGACGTATGTCCAATCGTCTGAAGGGCTTGCCTTTAGCCTCTGGTAACTTACACACTCCCTGTGCGAAAATACAATATATGATTAAATCTTTGTACATACGTTATTCTTCAATTCCTTCTTGTACACATTGAGGTCGTTTGTGTTTATATTTTTCATCACGTCCAAAAAAGTATAGAAACATTTATTATCCTTTACATATATCTTAATGTTCTTAGGAAGTATTTGTAGTTATTTAAAAAATTATATATAAATACTTTCTATAATTAATTATAATGCTGTTAGAGAAAACAAATGCGCGAGATGTTGATCACCCCATTATATGCACACAGATTAAAAATATCTTCATAATAAGCACTTCTTGGCTTATCTCGCTTCAGTACCATAAATTTACTGGACCCGAGAGACATCCTGTCTGTAATTAGTTCCTTCTTTTCAAGACATTCGACAATTGCTTTTAATGACACGGCCTTCTTTTGCTCATCTTTTGCTTCTGATGTATAATCAGGATGTGTCACAAGAGCATCGATATCTCCACTCTCCTCTTTGCCACGTCTGTAACTTCCACAGATGGTTAGGAGATAAGCACTGTCTAACTTTTTGATGGCTTTCTTCATTATCTTTTCTATCTCTGTAATTTCTGCCCTAGGTATTTTCTTTTCAAAATCATCAAAGTACCTGAAAAAATTTGTCATACTGATCAAAATGTCTCTACAGTGTCAAAGAATCAATTTCATACTTCAACCCCAGCTTCTGATGATGTGTGAGTTTGTCCTGATGCTTCTTGAGATCCTCCAAGGTCTTGATACCAGCTTCCACTAAGTCCTTTGCTTTGGCAGGACCTATGCCGGATACTCGGGCCAACAGAGTAATGGCAACATTATTCTCATCCTTTTTAATCTAAAAAAAAAAAGAAAGCAATATGTAAAGAAACTTTTATACTCTATTATTAAATTTTTCTAGAAATAATAGAAATTAACAAGATACATACATCTTCTAGCTTCTGCAGTTTCCCGGTCTGTAGAAATTCGTCTATCTTCTTTGCAATTTTTACTCCTATCCCAGGTAGCTTCTTCGCCTCCTCGCCGCTCTTGACTCTCTCCGTCAGAGTGCTCAACGTTCCAGCTGCTTTGCGATAGGCGTTGTACTTATAAACGTTTTTACTGACATTACGCTCGTAATCCGCCAGTTCTGCAAATAGACGTTATATCGTGTACCTATCATGCATTCTTATAATAGAAATCAAATGGAATCGCATTCCCTTTTCTTCAAAATGAAGAAATTATTTTACAACATGCGCGGACAAACATCGCTTACCCATCAAAAAGTCGCACAAGTCTTGATTTGGATTGTTCGCGTTGCTCGTGGCCTTCCTTTTACCCATTATGTACGAGAAAATGCGAAGCAGATTCTGACGAGATCGATTCGGTTTGACTTCTTAATTTCGTTTAATTCGAATGTTTGTTTACTGCGACGCAAATGACCGCTGCTTTCCGAGGTTTGTTCTGCAGATAGTACCTACCTCTCGGCATTTGAAGGAAATTATACATATATGAAATCTGTTAGCAGCTCGAAGGTATCGTGTCTAGATATTCGTGCACCATGGTCGTTATTTCAAAAAGAACCGGTAATCATGTTTCAAACTTTAATTTAAAAAAATTGAAAATTAAATTTTATTTCAAATTTACTTTAATCATATTACCATATGTATAAATATTTTAGATAAAATTTTTATAAAATTAATCGAGCGTTAACATAAATTTTAGAAGTAAATTTTTCTTTTAAATAAACATTTATATGTGTGTGATGTAGATACTAATTTTAAAATCGCTCATCAGTTGACAAGTCTGAATGTTAGAATTCAAATTAATAGCCGCTTAGACCCCTCAAAAGATTCCTCGACAATACAATACTAATTAACAAAAGAAATTTTCATATAAGGTAATGTACAGATTCATTAAGGTGTGTCAACACTTAACATTTATTTCAAATAAATACTGTGTATACGGGTCCATAGAGAGAAATATAAATTGATTCATCTAAAACGTGCTCTTGCTCAACAATTCTTCCTTATATTTCTATACTTTATAACGTGATACAATAAAATCTCTTATCGTGTCAACTGAGACAGTATAATCGACGGACTTCTTCTATTATTTTATTGACATTGCACAGAGTGTGATGTATTTTAAGCACAGGATTTTTCTTAAGTCACCCAATATGAAAGGAAATCATTTGAGTAATAATGGCGTGCCAACGCCATGTTAACGTTTGGCACGTCGTATTTACGTGTGTATACACAAAGATTTCACAAAGAAACATCGAGATAAATACAATGAATATCACTATGTACATAATACTTTTATATCGCGCCGGCTTTAAGGCTGAAGAAATGTCTCTCATTTAGATTGCCGAAAAGCTAGATATGCAAAATGCACTTCAGTTATGATAATTTAAATACTTACAAGAATTGTTTGTTTTACGTATCTTTACGACAAATCTAAATTTTATTTAAACCCCTCGCTAATATATCTTGAATCATCACTCGATAATTCAAATATCAGTTAATACCTAAAAAAAAAGTGCATACTTAAAGCCAGCGCTATTATTCAATAGAACATTTGGCATTTTATTTTAAGTCATGCCTTCAATCATGCATGACGATTAAGGCAAATGAATATATTTATCATAAGTATTTATCATAATTATATTCAAGTCTCGTTCTCACGATTAACAAGTAATCGCTCGAACGAGACTCTTCATATAATTACAATCGAACATCTCTCTCCGAGATCGTTTGATCGGTCAAGTATTTATCATAAGTAAAGCCTTCGGCATACGATACGATTTTTCATGCTAGATCGCATACGAGGTGTCTTACTATGTATCCTCATTGGCTTACGATTGGTACCATAATCATCGGAGCCAATCAGGACATGTATTAAGAGGCCTCGTATGCCAGATCTCTATATATCTCTATGCGATGCATGAAAAATCGTATCGTGTGCCAAAAGCTTAACTTTGTAAAAAGTCATAGGAAAGGTTTTCTAAAAGCGCCTCGTCTGCGAGATCTAAGACTTTTCATAGCTAATAAATAACCTCATTGTAATCAGTTATTTCAACATGATAGGATAATAATAATCTCGCTTTCCTCTGGGATTTAACAGACGGTCGAAGTACCATGTAATCTGGACGGATCTTAATATCTAATTCATAATTCACCAAATTCGTTTACCATTTAATCCTGGAGTGCTACTGTAAATAAACTTTTATCCAAATGCTAATTCGAGTTCAGCACAGATTTTGTCATGAAACTTCGACTAGATATCAAAATAACATTTAGTAAACATTTTGTTAAAAGTATAAAAAGTATTAAAAAAATTCTTAACTTTATGAATAAATTTCCACCTACATAAATATTAATATAAGAAATTATATACAAATATAAGTAGCACTTCAGGATTAAACACATAAGTACTTTTAATTGATTGCTATTCTATACGGAAGGTAAACGATTGTAAGTGGCGTAGCTTTTTACGCAGCAACCTGAGAAGAAAGAACAAATGGCAAGTACAATGACCAATACAACGATAAATATGTAAGCACGTAGCTGCGGGAATCTGCCCGGTAACCACAGAATCGTGAATTCGACGGTCTTCTCTTGAGTATCTGCAACATACAAAAAAAGAATCTATAATATTGCAAAAAAAACCAAAAAAAAAACTATTCTTTTTGAAATTGCTGAGATTTTTCCGGATTAAGAACAATAGTTTAACATATCAAAAAATGTGTACCTATGTAGGCAAGTCCATAACCCATGTGTGGCACACCCATTCTGTAGGAGCAGGTTGGTATTTGTACTTCGTGAATGTCTCCTACGTCCATTCTCAATTGGTACAGAGGCGATTCGTACGGCGATAAGATCCAAACTTCGCTCAACTGATCCGTTGCCGTGTCCAGACTTATGTGCATCGCTTTATGTTCGTGCGCGGTAAAAATAATCTGCGGCGATAACTCTTTAAGCACCTACAACAATACAAGATAAATAAATAATTGAATAAAAGAAATCCTTTTTTTAATAATGCTCAAATGTACATTTTGCACAAAATCCCCAGGCGTAAACATCAAAGGCATGTGGCTGAGAATGACATTGGTTGTATTTCTTTCTGCGTAATCATTGAGAAATGCATCCTTCGGCGCTTCTGGCATTGTGCGCGTCAATCTGTTCACCTAGCAAAACAGAATATTTGAAAATTTTGCATATTCCTTAAATACGCGAAGATCACGCAGCTAAAAAAATTTGCATTTACTTTGAAAAAGGTGACGGACTTGTACACCAAAGTATCCGGTTGAGTATACGCAAAATTAAATCTCTTGTGAATGTTGGCAGAAACACGATCACCTTCTCCTCCAATGTCGTTATCGCCTGGTAAATAAATTTTCTGAAATGATAAGATCAACATATTACAAAATAGACTTTCTACGTGAAAGAGAAGATATTACATAACAGAGGTAAATACCATTATGTCATCTGGCATTGAAAATATTGAATCCAATCTCCTTTTGTACCTCTCAAAATCTTCCACGTTAGCTACGTGACCCTCATCCATGAGATCACCTAAGAAGGCAATGACGTGTGGCTGAGAAAATTTCAACGCCCTCGAGAACGTTTTCTCTAAGTACCTGTAAAAGAACACAATGCTGTGACATAAAATTAAGATCTCAGCAAAATGCAAATCAACTATGTAATTTTATTTGATTAATTAAATAAAATTATGTTTATGACCATACCTATCACTGTCCCATCTCGCTATCCACGAACCAAAGTAATTCTCATATTTTTCCCCGAGTATCTGTGGATCTGCGACAAGAAGAACTTTGACGCACTCTAAGCACTCGCGCCTGGCCCACTTGAGCTTTTGTACTTCATATACGAAAAATTCATTGTAAAATATTGTCACAAGAACAATGATGCTAATGGCTATTACTCTGTGCTTCAACCTGTTTGACATAATTGAAAAATAACTTATAACTGTATCAAAACAATTGTAGTAAAACAAAAATGACAGTCATTGTTAATCATTTTAAGAATGTCTTAATATATCAATTGATAATCTTAAAAAAATAATTTAAAGTGAATTTTAATGGAGTCTTTATTATAAAATTATCGAATTAAACTATAACAAAATTTATTTTGTTCAATGTCTACTGTTAGTAGTTCATTATCGTTTTAGTGCCAAGTATCTCATGCGAGACAATCCACGGATCAATTTCGTTTTTCATGAAAAGTGATTCTCAATTCGAAATCGACCACAGCGTTTTGAGAAGACTTATAATTTATTAATCGATTGCGTAAAAAGGAAAAAAAATTACCTATTTCGCCGTAACATCTCTGTGATTTATAGCATTACAACACCGGGGAAAAAACTCAATGGCACAGTCTTGAGCTCGTTTATCGGCATATTATCGTCGATATCACCAGCTCCGATAACGATCGAACCGTTTGGCACAACGTGACCAAAATTTTTTGAGAGGTTATATGATCGTGTACGTACACGAGGCCAACATAATTTTCTATTCTTATCGCTATTGATCCCTGAAACCCTTGAACACGAATCCACGTTTTTATGCCATTAAGATAATTATCGAGATGTGTGCGAGGAAATCACGTTCGAAAAATGTAAGAATTGTTTACCAAACAATACATATTCGGTTGGTTCGAACTGCGTTCCCTAATTTATTGGCTGTGCATTTCACAGTAGAAGGAAAGCAACTTGCGTCGTATAAGAATTCTTCAATATGATTGGTTTATACGTTTAGATCGCTGAGGAACCAAGGGCAAGAACAAATTACATTAAAGAATCTTACAAATAGAAAAATTGTAATAAAAACAGAGTTGCACAATTGTTTCTAAAATTATATTGGTTTTATCGTGATATTTTTTAAATCAAAGATACAAACATCTTCGGAAAAAATAATTTTAATTTTAAATTGTAACAGGTAATAATTCATAGCGATTTTTCGAATCTTTAATAATATCTTTCAAAATGATTAAATCAGAAAATTATCGATGAATAAATATCTAATAACAAATATTTATTTTTGCGTGTGTAAAATAAAGACAGCTCATAATTTCAATTGAAAAAAAAATACCAGTATAATTTACAATATGAATTTTATTTATTTCTTGAAAAAACAAAGTTGTATATTTTGTTTATAATAATTGCTTTGCTTGGGGTGCACATATATATGTCTCCTTCCTAAATTCGAGGCTCTTCATTCGACTTTTACGTAAAACGCGACGTCCTCAGTCTGGCATCACTAATCATCAATTGCAACAGTCAAGAAACGCTACTGAAAAAAAACCACGCAGTGACAAAGAAAAAACAAAATTATTTCAGAATTTAGTCAGGAATGGGAATTTTTTTCAAGAACACGATGCACCATCTGTACTTTCGTTTCGGTAGGAATCTTCGTCGGACCTCCAGCAGTGAGCCGGCCCTGGCCGCACATATGTCGAGTGTTTACATGCGCCATCCGCGATTCCGCTTCCACCCAATCCGTCAGTACACCTACGCGTACGCGCTCGCGGAGGTTCGTTCTTTCGGGCTCCACGGGGAGCAAGAGCGACGACGAGGACGACGGCGACGATCGGTTTCGAGAGGAGAGACGACGCGTGATCTCTGCGGGAGCACACGCGGCGTTGTGAAACGGGTGGAAGTGTGAGAAACGAGGTGCAGCGAAAGACAAAATTTATCGTGTAGCATCTCGCGATCGCCGTGACGATGGGTGGCTACGCGAGCAGGATCGCGTCGATGTCGAACCTAGCCGTGCACAACGTGTACCGCGGCTGCAAGCGCAAGTACATCGAGGAGTACGATTGCGAGTCCGAGTCCGATTACATCGAGCGGACGTTGCACACGCCGAAAAAGTAAGCACTTCCCCCCACGTTTCGTCCGTCCCGAACGTTTTTATTTCCCCTCGAGTGTTGCCTTTCGACATTTACCACTACTACGTCACGTTGCATCGTGCGGGGAGAGAAAGAGAACTCTTTCACGTTATGTTACATTTCGTATCTTTCGTTTTCGCAGGAGGAAATTGCTGACAACGGCGCAATACATATACAAGACTCTGTTCCAAGAGGAGAAAGGCAGTGACATAACTGTCCTGATACTTGGACGCGCATGGAGATTGCATAAAGTTTATATTAGTCAGGTATGAGTCATCCCCTACGCGAGTCTTCTTCCCCCTCTCACCGGACGTCTTCCTTTTGTGTCGCGAAATTTCAATGATAGATTCTTCAATGTGAATTTTAATTTAATTGGAGTTTGACAGAGTACTCCATTGTCTGTTATAACTCTTTGCTTCTTTAATGATAAATATTTTGGGCCACAAGTCTTGAATATATAAATTTTTTTAAATAAAATTTGAGATTTAAAAAAGTAAAACTTTAATAATTATTCAATTTAACCATTTCATCAATACTGATAAAATTAAACTAAATTAAATTATCACCAAAGCTTTTTCTGTTACTTGTATTTTCCTATTGTTTACAAAAAGATATATATGTTAATTGCTTGCAAAATGAGATATTTTGATGTTATTCTAATTTTTATTAAAATAATATTAACTTAAAAAAATTATTTAAAGAATTTATTATTAACTCTAATTAATAAGTATTGGTATTTGTTGATCCAGTAGTTCCTGAATACTTTTTTATCTATGCATTTCCAGATTGCATTGTGAAAAATTATTTATAACAAATGTCACAGCCTTACATAATTTTAAATAATCTCATTCTTTAGATTTTGATCTTTAAAATAAAAAGAAAATTGTTCAATTACGTTAACTTGAAGCAAATAATAAATTTAAAGGTTCGTCAAGTACTGGATCCGCATATATCAAATAGAATTAAAACACCATAATTATATTCTTATAATGTAATGATATGTAAATTTAAAATGTAAAGGAAATGTATTTTTTCTTTTAGAGTCCATATTTTGCTAGTATGTTTTCTGGTTCTTGGAGAGAAGCTAACGAAAAAGTTATTAGCGTCGAAATCACAGATCCTAATATTACGATAAATTGTAAGAGCACATTATAGAATTAAATATTAAAAATATTCTTCTGCTGCATAATAAATCAAATATAATGTACAAGTAAGTGTATGTCTTATAAAATAATATCTAAAAATGATATTTAAAATTGTTTTAGCGTTATCTGTGGTACTTGGCTCGTTGTATCAAGATGAGGTCAGTTTGGAGCCGAAAGATGTGGTTTCTATCCTGGCAACGTCTACCCTGTTTCAATTGCAAGGCTTAATAGACGAATGTGTAGACATAATGATAGAAACTACAAATAGCGAGACTGTTGTATCGTATTATAATGCAGCTGTGTCATATGGCGTGCCTGGTGTGAAAGCAGCTGCGAAACGATGGCTGGAAGTCAATCTATTGGGTTATGGATGGCGACATCCATCCTTCCTAAAGGAAATTACACCAGACGTCATGACAGAACTGGTTGCCAGTCCTGATTTAGTTGTCTTGCAGACAGAATTTTGTGTATACATGATGTTACGCTTATGGTATGTTTATAAATATGCACGTAGATATTTATTTGGTTTATGAGAATGTAAAACATATATTTTTTGCAAAATTATATGATGCTCTATATGATTACACAATTGAGTCTTTTGTATAAAATTGTGAGCATTCTGTATTATGCAGGTTATTTGCACACACACACAATTGCGAGGAAACACTAAAAATAGACGAATATTTTAAAAATCACAAGTGGACTGAACCATTTTTAACAACTGAAGAAGGCAAGGAGTATGCGGCACCCTTTAAAGCGCTACGGATGAAATATTTGCTGTTACACGAACAAGACGACAAAATATTGTACAGTGATAATTTAATACCGCCAGACTGGTTGCACAGTGCTTACAGAGAACAGTGGCTTCATTTATTAAGAGTGGACGGAAATAAGGATAGAGGGTAGGCTACTACAGTTTAATTTTTTAAAAAATAGGATCTATATAAACGAAACTGTTTTCTTTTTGTGTATGCAGTCCAGGAAAAATGACGGAAGAGGAATTTGCCAAGGAATGCTTTAGATGCGGTAGATGTGTTGAAAAACCAGGTGAACATATCTGGAGATGGAAGGCATTCCATTACGGCTTAGATTTACTAATGACCTTAGATACAACTAGCTTGCGGATCGAAAGAAACCACAGACTGGACTGCGAGCATATCAAAGCAAATCACAAAGAGCATAAAATATTGATAAAGTAAGCTTTACGTAAAGTAAGCAAACATTGACTGACAATTGATTTAATAACTTAGTAACAAAATATGAAATTGTTTTTTCTAGAGTTTGTCTATTTTCACTGAACGAACAACGTCAGGTGAAGCATGTTCAAGACTCACGTATGCTGAGATTACGTTTGAGGAGAAACACAGAGGTAAGTCTTGATAAATGGACATTGAGAATATCATAATTCATATGATGTGCAATATATCAAATGTAAATGCTTCTTTTTTCAGCACGAGATAATGACCTTGGACAAACAATTGTGTTACCCCTTGTACATATCGGTCAATATGCAGCTAGTCACTCCACTCACATTAGGAGAAGAGGACACATCGACCGACATACTTACGGATACTTAGCATTTCGAGAATGTAATGCTTTATGAATATGTAAAGATAAAGGATATGGGATCCAATTGACACGCTTTGTAACATATTCTATTTAATTAAGAATGTTAAATGAAGTTCGTAGGCACACGTTACTATTTGGCACAACACTTAAATAAGAAGAGGTATGGAAACTTTTCCATTAGAAACTTCCTTTATAAAAATATACAGTCTGTTCTTACTGTATTCATTTTTAATGAGTTCTTTAGCCAACTTTGACATCGACTTTTCAATAAAAATGTTCTATAGTTTTTAAATTTAAGTTAGTGACAAATAACAGATATAATTAAATTTATATTATGAAATAAATAATAAAATTATATTTTTACAATTATTTCAAGACTAAGTTATAATTTCATCATATATTATGATGAAATTATGATGATATATATATATATATATATAATATTTAGAATTATGAAAAGTTAAAAATATATAATTTAATATTTTAATAATAATAAAAAAATTGGCTAAAGAATCTGCTATTAAAAATACAGGTAAAATGGAACTTTCGACGTATATCAGTCCTGTAAATCAGTGTACATTAACGTATTTGATACGATTAATGCATTTGATGTGGTTCACATTAATTATAGTGGCCATTCCAATAAGCTTTAGTCATTAGATAGATTTTAATCTTCCTTCGTATACTGGGGAGTTATCGTGTACAATAATGCTATTAAATGTTTTAAGACGATCGTTCCCAGACACGTTTTGACTGAAACTTGTATCAGTGATATATCTAATAAGTGGGATACAATGCATAATCAAAATTCCGCTCGTATCTTTTTTAGCATTGGACACGTTTTTGCAATTGGTTTGTACACAACTTTTACAATGCCAAATAGTTCTATTAGACTGTTGTTAGAAGAGAACTGATTTTTTTCGATGTCCATTGACTTTAACTAGGGTCAATATTTGTAGTCTCATCTTATTTAAAATCATTTTAAGTTATTATGATAAATAAGTGCAAAAGTCTTGGCCTTTTTAAATATTACTCTTATTATAGTAATATCTGACCACACTGGCAGATATTATTAGTGATATTAAGAGCGCTCTGTAATAAAAAGTTGGTATTATTTGGATTACTTACAGTGCTGTTTTGTGTTAGCAAAAATAAATTTAAAAAAAGATTATTTGTATGATAATGTACAAGTTTCGGAAGCGAATCAAAATGATAAATATTATAAAAAACATTTATGATGAATTTGGAAAATTCCTACTATTTTTTATAACATCTATCATTTTTATTCCTTTCCGAAACTCGTCCATTATATAATCATATACAAATATTCCTTTTTTAGACTCATTTTTGCTGATACAAGATATTACTATAAATAATTCCAACTTTTTTTACAAATAGCTTTTGACTTATTAGCTCATCTTTACGACAACATATAATTTGCTTATGACACGTATAATATTATATGACTGTGCACGATATGTAATATTGAAATGTCGTACAACTTTACTTTTTCCGTAATCAAATAAATAATTTGTAATCAATTGTAATTAAAGTTAATTGACATCGAAGGGAAAAAGGATTTTGAGAGTTTATCGAAAATCGAAGGTTACAAGCAACTAAAGTTACCTGCACATATTTTTAGTCCGCAATAATTTACATATTAGTTAAGAATTGTACTATTTTGTTTATAAGACTGTTTGCATTTCATCACGTGCAGTATTAATTTTTTGCTTACATTTTCAAAGTTTAAAAAATTTAAGAACTTGAGAAAGATTTTATGTTTACATATTCTTTATAAAAAAATAATTAAGAAACAGAAAATTTCTATATCTAATTTATACATTATTTAAATATATAATTTAAACATTATTTAGGGAAACGGTCGAACATTCTTCCGTCTTCCTGTCAGCACGGAGTTTTTTCCGATTCTGGTACTTTTTTAATATTTACTAAAAAGGGCAAAATTACTAATGCGTATAAGCATACATAACTTTTATAATACGCATAAGATAGTAAAAAATTAGTAGTATTTTTTTGTAAAAAGTTTTCTTACTATGACAGCCGTTCGGTAAAATTATAATAAAAATGTAAACACACTTTATGCGATTTCTCGTAACCTATCTTCAAAACGATCTTTCAAATTTGTATACTCGCAAAAGAATTAGTATCAAAAGTTAACAATCGTTTTATATATAAGCAAGTATAAAAATTTTTAAGGATTTGATAATCTTAAATAGACATAACATAAGAAAATTTTGTATAGTTTTATAAAAAAATAGATTTATCTTTATTCAATGATATTTTTCATAAGTTAAGAGGAAAAAATATTGAATAGAAAATGATAATATTTAAACAAAGGAATTAAAATTTTTTAATACTATTATTATCAAAACAATCCGTTTTTTTTAGATAACTTACATTGATATAAAAAAATATAATATTTTGCTGAAATTGAAAATTATCAAGCTCTTTAAAAAAAACTTTATATTCGTACTTATACAATGAAACAATAATTAGTTATTTAATACTTTTTTTGTGCAAAAATTATAATTTAAAATAATCGATAATATTTTTTACGCGCTTGAAATATTATTTCGTACACAACCTCAATCTAATGACTTGACAGAAACTTTATGACGTGTAAAACACATTCAACTAAAAAAGGAAGGTGTCATCCCGTAGAAATTTATGCGAGGAATATGTTACTTTTATTAATCATTCAACACTTTATTATTGGCAGAATACTTTTTCTCTTTCTCTCTGTACATGATATATGATATATTGTAATGTCATTCAACGAGATGATCATTACGAACATATTCAATGAGGCTTGAGATATATGCATTCTTTCGATACGTGTCGCAGGCAATGGTAGTCGTCATGAAAAATGTTTAAATTTCGTAACTATTTTTGTAGAACATAATACGCGCGCTATTGAAGCCGATTTTTCAATTGATGCAATGTGCCATTAATTTCGCACGTAATTTAAAATGTGACGTTTATGACGTTTTTTTACTCTAGTTTGAAAACAGCGATCTATAACTAAAAAAACTTTCATATAACAATATATATATATATATATGTATATATATTTAAGGTATATGCTATACTTTTTGTATTACAATATTACAGTAGCTATGTATCGCCACTTTCAAAATATGGCAGCTATTTCTTTATATTGTAGACTGATATCTTCTGTTCTATAATGCAGCGATACCCAAGTAACACGCGATTATCACGATAAGGTCTAGGTAATGTCAGGACGAAACTTGACGAAACTTTTCGCATATTACTCGAGTAATCTAATATAATCGGCGGTTTTACTTTTTTCTTTTTTAATCGATAAACTAGCGGAATGAAACACATTTATGATTACTCGACAACTATAATTTTTTTTGTTCTTGAAGAAGGTCATAAAATTAATGTTCGAGCCGTGTGATAAATATACGCCACGCGTTATCATTTCTGCCAATATAATTGCGATAACCGTCATTCAATATACAGTTTCCAATACAATACACGCGTAATTGCAAAAAAACATTTGTATCCTCGCGCGATTTGTCATAACTCTTGAAATATAACAATTTTTCATTGCTCTCGAGATATAACGAATGGTAATCGCATAGCGACATTTCCAACCTTTTACAACAACTGACACGGCTATGATTGCGACATGTATCAAAAAATACAACCGAATCATCTCAACAAGAACTCCATGTTTCTTTCAATCATCGCGTCCCGGCAGTCCCGAACGAGAAATCGAGTAGAATCAATCTCAAAACGAAGATGAAAGAGAGCTCTTCTTGGAAATAAATCTCTTACTATCGGATTTGCATGTAAAATCAATTGCGAAAGTATGTAGATAAGCACATCCGTTGTAGAATGATAGGCAACGTAAAGCGGCATTTATGCACTTATATAAAATATTGCTATTTTATTTTATTAAAAAAATTAATTTTTTGTATGCAGATATTTATTTAAGGCAAAATAAAATCTTTTTTTTATTTAAAATTCTTTTCAATGAAAAGATACGATCAAATCTTCAGATATAGATTCGATATAGTTTTTCTGGATCATCATATCATATATCATATTGACTGATTTTCATGCAAATCTGATAACAAAAAATTTATCTTGCCCTAATTATTCTATAATAGGAAAGAAGAAGAGTCATGAGCACAGAACAATCCCTTTGGTGTCGAATTTAATGATTGCAAATTATAAGATCACGTGATTTTTATGTTAATTATATCGCAGAATCGACACTGAAAAGACACAATTTACAGATATTAATTAATATTTATAATGTGACAATGCCAAAATTGAAATCGTTTGTTTCATCCCTGTATTTATTGCATGTTGATTTCTCCCTTTTTCCATACTTTATTTCTCCTCGTCTCTAATCTTATCGATAGCATTATCTTCGTTACGGTTGTTGCCACATTTGCACTCTAATAATAATTATTAACGATATTGTAACAATGGATCGGTAATGTACGTACTAACAATATCATAATAATAATAACAGTAATAGTAGTGATGGTAAATAATAATAATAATAATAATAATCCAGGTAAGTAAACTGTCCGCCGTATGGTAGCATATTGGTAGCAAATTCGATCAGAAATTGCTAGCAAATTACTAGGATTATCTGTGTTTGTACTTTACTAATTAAGTCTGCTGACACAACTTAACAGCAGATTGACGAGGAAAACCAAGTGGGATTTCTCAAACGCAGATTCTGCTCTGATACTATCACCAATCTGTATCAAACTGCAATAGCCCTTACATTAATTTAAAATTCCACTAGTTAAATTTCTGTACCTATTCGCACTAATGTAGTTTAACTTTAAATTCAGTTTGACTTAATTTTTATTTCTTTACAATTCTTAGAAAAAGAACAAAGGTAAATTTAAATCTAGGTTAAAAATAAATTAAATCGAGCGTATGAGAAGTATGTCAACATCTGTTTGATTTTAGTCGTCAATTTGCTATTATATTTCAATGACAAATATTGCTATACTTTGGCATTCTGTAAAAGCATTATATGTATCAGATGCTGTATCAAATCTGTAGCCTTTTGTGTCGACAAAATTTGTAACGGACACTATCATTATTATTATTATTATTATTATTATTACTATTATTATTATTATTATTATTATTATTATTAGCATCAGTATTATAGAGGATGTTCGATTATTATAATTTTTTTAGACGATATATATAGCAGTTGTTGTAAAATAGTGTAAAATATTCTGTCCTTTTAAAGAACAAATGTTTGAATCGTGAAAAGAAATGGATTTCAATAAATTAGTTTAAAAAAAAGCTCATAAAAATCTCAATATATTTTGGAAATTTTTTTTATATGTTAAGCTTGTAAAGATTTCTAAAAAAATATACTTTAAATTTCATAAGTTTTCTTCGAGAACTTATAGAATGAAAAATCTTGGAATGTTTCAGAATTTACATATAAAAAAGATATTTTATTAATTTCAAAAGTAAAAATTTTCACTTTTCGCATTTTTGACATATAGAAAAAAAAAGATTACATGATTGCTATCCTGAAATATAGCGAAATATACTTTAATATAAGTTTCTAGAATCGTGAAAGAACATAAAAACTTAAAATTCGGCAAGAAAAAAGTTTCAGTTCGTTTGGGACTGCTGTTTATTATAATGCGCTCATTGCCGAACATCCTGTATTTACCGAAGACTTTTTCCTGAACAACCACCTCCTCCGTCTATTATCCGTGGGCAAAGGAGCAACAATAAATTTATTAAGGTTTTTCCGACATTCGGTCAACTAATCTGATCTCTTTTTATCTATATTGCGGCCAACATGCATAATATTTCTAAAACAAGATAGAGGAGACTCAACTTTTTGTTGATAAATTATCGAACGCTTTACTCGAAGGTGCAACAACCGATCCTAATTAAGCTATCGAGTTTAGCGTTACTGGCCAACTTACGCTCAATTGCAACGTTATTGCAGACATATTGCAAACATACACTAAACATTCACACGCATACAAACGGCGGTTCTTGTACGCTCAGGTGACTCAGGCTTAAACTGCACTTATTGCAAGGTTTTTGCGAAACACGGAATAATTGTAGACGCTGATCTTCAACTGTCGCCACAGTTAAATGCGAGGTTTCTCTTTCTTTAGGCATATCGTCGATATGTTATATCTATCCCATTCTTTACACCGTTTGTTTCACATAGAATCGATAGAATTAAAGAGGCGGTATGTCGTATCCATTCAGATTACCTCAGTTTAATTTAATCGGAAAACTTGATATCAAAGCAAGTAAAATGAGCAATTTAACAGAGATATCAAGTGAATTTAAAGTTTCAAAGGAATTCTCTTGTTTCTGGCAAAAATTATTTTCCGTTCTTTATTTATTATTGACAAATTATTATCCATATTTTTATTTAAAAAATAGGAAATTTAATCTTTATACAGCAATAAGTAAAGAACAGACAGTAACTTTTGATAACATTCACTTTTCTCTAAAAAATTAGCGCGACAAAGTGAAAAACATCTTTAGATAAGTGATTTTCCAAAGCTAAAACGATCACATAATCTCTCAACGAATTGTTGATATTATAAAAATATTTTTATAATTTCTCTGTTTCTTAACAAATTCAATATATAAATATAATCGTTAATTTTGTTATTCATGTAAATTATAATTACTATATCTAATGGCATTATGCAATTTACACTTTATTACTGTGATGACATTAAATTGTAGTTATACATTATAAATCGATAAAATTTAATCAAACTTTCGAGTTTTTTACATCCTTTCAGAAAAAATTACGTTACATAATTATATCGCCAATGAATTATTGATGCGTGATAAATAACACCGAAGTAGGCTGAATGGACGCAACGTGGACGCGTGTATGCGTCCCGTTGCGTTGTATCCCGTTTCGTTTCGCAAAATGCTGTAAATGTGTCATTGCACCTCTAGAAATAAGCATATATGCCCGTCGATCTCGCGTGCAATTCCATTTCGGCTTTACTCCCAACGGCAAAATATATATTTATATACTTCTTTTTTTTTACTTCGCGTGCATATACACAGGCACACCCATCGCACAGACGTAAATGTGTATTCTCAGCGGTAGCAGGCGGTGGTGCGAAATGTGTTATCGCGATGCCGCTACTTTGTATTTACGTTACTGTGCAACTCTTTTTTTTTTTATGTTTCGCTAATTCTCGTATGATATCTGCCCTCTCTCCCGCTGCGCCCGTTTTTTCTTTTCATGACCCCCGACATCACGCGCGACATCGGCTCGTTCCTGTACAAAAGTAGGCGAATTGACAGGAATCGATGGGAACGAGTTCTGCAGAAACTCTCCACGGTTACTTCGATCTTCTTGTAGCTACGAAACTTCGTAGATTCAAAAGCTCGATATATCGAAAAAAATACGTGATTTTTTTTTACAAATGTGCACTAGAAACAATTTGAAACGTTTAGAACAATTGTGGAAAAAAAATTAGATCGCAGAAGACATCCTCAATCGATTCCCCTTAATCTGCCTATGCAAAAATATCCACAATTTCTTTATCTATGAACAGCCGATTAGATCCGAGTGGAAATCGCGCGACGAGCGCGATATCGGCGCAACGTGAGAGATTGATCGATCTCCAATTTTTTAAAAATCTTTCCTCACGCAGAGGTCGCGTTATCTTTTTCTCCTGATTTTTTTTTTCTTCTTCCTCGCGGAGATATGTATACTACTGAAGTGTCGTCCTCGCGCAGTTCCCTGGCAGTTATCACTGTTACGCTACGTTAATTATTTAATATCTGGCTACTACACAGGTTTACGGACCGTTCGTCAGCCAAAGGTGCCGTCGGGGTCGAGCAAAATCTAAAATCTCCTCATTAGCGATCGAAATCTCGAAGTTCGTCTGCGAGAGAATCACGGAGCGTGTGTCCCTCGTCCATTGTCGTCAAGGCCCTCGTGGATTACAAGAGAGATAACGCGAGAAACTCGGAGGGGAGGGGGGGGGGGTGTCGAGAAACCTGCCCTTGTAAAAATATAATACTGGACAGTATTAAGTTGGCCAGTAATTATCACTTATTTTGAGTATTAAAACCAACAGCAGTGCTTCTAATACTTAAAATAAGTATTAATTACTGGCCAATTTAATACTGCTCGGTATTTTTATAAGGGCGATATACGATGTTATCGATTCCTGAAGAAAATACGGGGAGAGCGTCGGATTCTTTTCGTTGTACAACTCGGGGCCTTCCGGGGAACGAGAGGGGAACAAATTCGATAGCCTGGGGAGTGCGAAGTTTTTTTCTTCGTTGGCGGCGTGTGAAGACTCAAGCGGAACAAAAAGTCATGACATCAGAATGTGACGTCAAAATGATTCCTAAATAATTGTTAAGAGTTTTTCGATCAATCGCGACTCATCTTAACGTCATTTCAACGTCTGTTATTATGATCTTCCGTTGTTTTACTCGATCGCATTAGGAAAAATGTTTCGTGGTGTGTGACAACAAATAATTTCATTAAAATGTACCAAACAAAAACTACTCAGTTAATATAAAAAAAAACATTTAGATCAAACCAGTATTTTTTATTTACATGCATTTCGCAGAAGCGATTAAATTTTTTGTTACAAAACAAAATATTTGATTGGTCTGTTAAAAGTGCCTTGACCAAAAACAGCTTTTGCCGGAGATACCAGACCTTTTCATTGTGTTAAATGCATGCAAATAAAGAAATATTTGTCTAACTAAATAGTTTTGTTCCGTACATTTCAAATCAAATTATTTGTTGATACAACGAGAAGAGACACATTTCCTAATACATTAGATCGTCTGACGTGATTCAATTAGGCCGAACGATACAGCGTCCATCTTTTCGCGATCTTCTCGCGACCTCCTCGCGATCGGGGAAACTGTAATTCGCCGAGAAATTGACTATAACGACTCAACTTGATTATAACGAGACGAACGTGTGCGGCGCAACGACGGATCAGAGAGAATAAGTGTCTTCTCCAGGGTGGATTCTCACGGTGTCTCGGAGGGTGCGAGATTTAGGCAGAATTAGGCTGTCGAGAGGGAGGTGCGAGGCTGCGCGGTCGGGCACGACAGAAGCAGGCTCGGTATCGCCAGTACGGCAGTCAGGAGGGATGCCAGTGGCAGTAGGGACGGCGTACGGAGAGAACTCTCGACGGAGTTGCACAGATCACTGGTGCACGAACAGTAAACAGCGCGCACGTCGTGGGTGCCGCTCCTCTTAAGGCACTCGCCGTTGTCCTTCTCGTCCGTGATGTAGCCGCAACTGCGGACGACCCTGTCCTTCCCGTATACTGCAACAGGGAACGTCAAAAGTCGACCGGTGTATATGTTTTAAACGCTCCCGCCTTCCTCCCCTTTCGCTGCTTAGAAAATCGTTTTGAGATTTTAATCTTAGATAATCATAAAGCTAAGAGTAGCTGCCTACGTTTTCTTCGTCTTTTCAAGAATCTATACATCTACTTGGTAAAAAAATTTTCATATATTTAAAAATATATAAAAACATATTTATGATAAATATATATAAAATATGTTTATACATGTTTATACTAAGCTCATTTGTCTGTACAATTTTTGTTTGACATAAAAAGAAATAATCATAAAAAAAAAATCTAATTAAAATGAGAATTTTTGCACTGTTTTTTTTACAACAAGATAAATATGAAAAATAAAAAAAACTGCCTATGTATTATATATCATATCTATTTTTATTCATGGAATATATATGATTATATGATTATTATAAACAATGCAAAAATTATCTTTTTAATTAGTATTTGTCTTTTCAGTATGAATATTATTTTTTATATCAAGCAAAAATTTTACAAAAAAAGAAACTAGTAAAAACATATATTACATACATATTTTAATACACATATATATTATATACATATAACATATTTTATGTAATAATTAACAAAAGTGTTCAAAAGGCTTTACCATTTTAAAAACATTGTGAATAAATTTCTCACGCATGTGCGGACTTCATATATATTTATGTTTTTAATTTATTCATATATATTTATGTTTTTAATTTAATTGCGTTTACGTTGCAACATGAGAATTTTATTCATAAGTAATCGATTCTAAAAAAAAATTGTTATCGATCTTACGTGGCAAAAGATATGTTTGAAACACGAGTAAACATGTTTAACTTGGAAATAAAGAGTCACTTAAATTTTTTACATAGATACTGGAAATATTTTCTACACTCTAATTAAAAGTCATTATTATTAATAATGCGGACTTGATGTATATCTATGTTTTTAATTTAATTGAGTTTATGTTGCAACGTGAGAATTTTTAATTAGAATGTAGAAAATATTCCAAGTGATTGTCTATACAAAAAAAACTAAGTGACTCTCTACGCAATATTTTTTACACTCTAATTAAAAGACATTATTGTTAATAATGCGGACTTGACGTATATCTATGTTTTTAATTTAATTGCGTTTACGTTGCAACGTCAGAATTTTTAATTAGAATGGAGAAAATATTCCAAGTGATTGTCTATGCAAAAAAAACTAAGTGACTCTTTACTCAATATTTTTTACACTCTAATTAAAAGACATTATTATTAATAATGCGGACTTGATGTATATTTATGTTTTTAATTTAATTGCATTTAGATTGCAACGTGAGAATTATTAATTAGAATGGAGAAAATATTCCAAGTGATTGTCTATGCAAAAAAACTAAGTGACTCTCCACTCAATATTTTTTACACTCTAATTAAAAGACATTATTATTAATAATGCGGACTTGATGTATATCTATGTTTTTAATTTAATTGCATTTAGATTGCAACGTGAGAATTTTTAATTAGAATGTAGAAAATATTCCAAGTTATTGTCTATGCAAAAAAAAACTAAGTGATTTCCAAGTTAAACATGTTTATTCATGTTTTGAACATGTCTTTTGCCACGAAAGCTCGATAACAGATTTTTTTAGAATCGATTACTTGTGAATGAAAATACTCACGTATAAATAATTCATCATTTCTGTCCAATCAATGTTTCGTTCAAGTCACAACATTGGAGTGATATTATTACAATGCTATTATTTATAAAATATGATATAAGCGTAGGATGTCGCGAATTCATGAGCTACAGATCAAAATATGTCTGACTTGTAATTAATTTATTATGGGTCGATTGTAGGTAAATATGTATCTGTCTTTATTTAATTAGAAAAAAATTAAGATTGAAACATGCTTATCTGATAGATAAGTTTTATCCAGAAGTTAGAACAAGCGGCCCTAAGATTGTTAAATAAAAAAATTTAATTAAACAAAATAAATTGTTACAAGCTATTATTTAGAAAATTAATTTTAGATTAAATGCGGATTATGTTGACAAATATAAAAGTTACAAAACTTTCTATTACACGAAGTTTAATTGATGAAAACTTGTTTGAAACCAGCCTCACCTTTTTGACTGATTTTTCGGCAAAGCGTAGGCTCTAAGTAGCTGAGGTGCTCCAGACGAGGCTGAAAGCTGCAGTTCACAGTCCCCAAACTGTACGAATCGAATGGGTCGCCACATCTGGGATCGTACTCGCTGTTGCATTGATAACATATTATCGCTTCACCTGAATTAAAAAAAGAAAGAAAAAATCGATCATCATTTACATTTGTCTCTGGTTCGCGAAGAATTGAAAGTTAATAAAATCGTTTGTTTTAAAATTCTCGAAATTTCAAAAGTTCCTAAGGTTCCCTCAACAGCTCGAATGGGGGCAACTCGATTTTGTGCATTCATACGAGGCGGAGAGACTGCGGTGAATCAAGCACGTGCAGTATGTGCGGTTCAAATTCTCTCTATTCCTCTCAGAGCCCTGTGAATATTTTAGAGGGCTTATATTTCAACGTGCGGAGATTCAGTCGTGACTTTTGCCGACAAATTCAACGTCAGTCTCCTCGCGACGAGGATTAATCGGAGAAAGGGTCTCTGGTTCACGTCGTCTCGCCCTTCGATGACGTAACCCGGTGGCACGCGCACTCGGTCGCATCCCACCGGCTACCACGGAACCAGGCTGACACGGCGCCAGCTGATATCGAACAGCGAGCCGAAACGCACGCAAGGGCCTGGCATCACTCAGCTGTTCCGCGGATCGATACCAAGAATTCGAGTTTTCTTGCAATTGCAATGGATGCAGGCGATTAGGAACAAACAAGCGTCGTTGAATTCACCGCTTCGCCACGCTTATAATTAACATCGAGCGACCTGAACTTCCTAATCGCATTTTGCATCCTACATGGTCTTCCCGTGTAAGCAAGAAACAGTAAAGCAATTAAGAAATATTGGTTTCATGTATACCTTTTTACTGTTTCAAAATAAGATTTTATAAACATTTTAAAAAGGTTATTTGATGATGAAGATAATTTGTTGGAAACATTGTTAAATACGACATATTCTTATAGTAACCAGGATATCATTAACACAATAATATTTTATAATGTTTTCATATAATGTTTCAAATATGTAATTTAATTGTATAAAATGTTATGAAAAATATTTGAGTAGAACATTAAAATAATATTTCTACAATTATAATTGTAACATTTAGAAATATTCCATCATAAAGTGACAATTCAGAAACATTTATAAAATATTATATCATAATATTCATAAAATTCACATAAAATCAATGTTTTAATTTAAAAGATTTAACGTTCTTTACTTATTGGGTTTGTGTGTGGAAACATGTTATTGTTACAAATATCGTTGTAATAACATGATAATGATTTTTTTTATTTAACCTATTTTTTCTTTGCGCATCTTTTTTCCTTTTGTAATTTATATTACGTTACTCCTATGCAGTATAATATCTTTTCTTTTTATACTCTTTTTTAAAACGCTTTTTTCAAGATAAAATAAAATTATATATTGCTCTTTAAAGGGATGCTGAACCTGTTCTGTTTTATTTTGATTATTTCCAATTCATTAATCTTTTAATTGCATTTACAGAATTAAAAATTTTTCTCCACAATCAAAGTACAGACGGTAACATAATTTGCAAGCATAAACGCACGTAAGAATTTTATACAAAAAAACAAAAAAAATTTTGAATTTGTAAATAAAATTAAATTTTTTTTGTTTTTTGTACAAAATTTTTTTGTACAAAGTCTGTTATTTCATTTAATTTATTTTATACTTATCCTAATAATGTGTAAAGAAATTACGCAAAAGAATTTTTCTTGCGCTGTAAATATTTTTTTACGTGGAAAATTGCGTGTCAAAAAATTTCATTTGCAAACAAAAATCTATAGTAATTGAATAAAAACATTTCATCAAGAACTGAATATAGTCAAACTGAAATCGCAATGGTTTCAATAATAATGCTTTGGTTAATTTGCGGGTGAGTACACGATTTATGTCGTTTGCATTATGTAAATTGCATTTGCCTGCGAAACTAGAATAAAATTTGAATGCGTGGTCATTATTCGACGAGCAAAAGTTCATTCATCATTTATGAAACTGAACGTGTACATCTTAAACATACATTATTATCCAATAAAATATAGAACGTACGCACGTGACGAGAATAATAAGAGAAATACAATAAAAAAATCAATGAAGGTATCGGATAGTTGAATAAATAAAAGTTTACGTTAAATTAAAATGTTATTATTTTTTCTAGATAAACAAATTAATTTTTCAAAGAAAATGAAACAAACATTTCAATATTGAAATCTAAAGTTCTCTCAGAATACACAACATAAACACTGCCATATAATTAGAAAAATGAATTACATATTTTAACACCATATAAAATAAATAATGCTACCTAATTAGAAAAACTATTTTAAAAAAAGAAAAAATGGAAAGAAGAGGGAAAGCGTAAACAGTGTAAAGAAAAATAGAGCAGAAATAGCAAAAAGGGATGATGTCACTGCTACAAGAAAAGCGAGATAAACAAAAACTACATTGAGAGAGTACACAGTGCAAAAGCAGAAGAGGGTGAGGGAGGGGAGAGAGGTAAGTGAGAGGAAAGGGGTCGGAGAAGGAGAAAGTGGGTCGCTCGATAGCCCTCACGACGCCGGCTTTCGTAACCGCTACCCTAAATTTCAACAAATCGTCGGATATAGCGTATTCATCCGCAAATTTACCCTCCCCCCTCCCCTGAATCGAGCGGATTGCCAATGCCAGTTAACATCATATCGGCAATTGCTCCGATCGCCTCGCAACATGCGTCAGCGATCTATGCTCCGAGGATCCCATTTGCACCAACGTACATTAATAAAAAAATATATTTATATTTTTGCAACTATAATTGCATATACTTATAGTAATGTCAACTATAAAAAAATTATACCTATTATAAATTATACAACTATAGTTATTATTACTAAAATTATAGTAATAATTACCATAAAAATGATGTTCCTGACTATAATTATTTTACTATGCAATTATAGTCACAAATACAATACATATTTCTATCAGTGTAGCTGAACTGCAAACTCGAGCTAACTTATCTTCCTGATTCCTAAAGCCCTGTGTCCACGATGCAAGAATTTGCTCCAAATTAAAAAATGTAAAACTTATTAGAAAATTACTACTATTTGCAGTAATTTTCTAGTAGCTTTTATATTTGGCATACAACTTCTCGGATCCAGTTCTCGGATCGTGGACACAATACTTAACTTCTTTTTAATTCCTTTCCAATTTCCTTTCTAATTCTTAAAATTATAGAAAAAAGTAGAAATCGAAGTTTGACCAAAGTTTAAAATTAAACTGCGCGAAATTAAGTTGCATCACGATCTGATAGATCAAATGAACTCCTGTTCGCAGGTCAGTGCAGAGCTCTATCATAATGCGATCACGAAAGCTCAAAAGCTCGGAAGCGACGAAATTCTGGCAGGTCAGGAGACCTGGTTACGTCACCGTAACCAAGTTGCGCTTAGTCCGAATACTTTCACCTTTCACCTTTGCGCCTTTGTCAAAATTACGTCATCAACACCCAGACAGTCGTCTTTTCCCTATTCTACGGGAGAAAGATAACGACGTTACGCGACTTCTAATCAAATTGCCCGACGCCAGAGGAAACGAATATCTGTTATGCAATCTCTCTCCGACCGCACTGTGTACTTCCCGGATTCGACTCCTCCACTGCCGCGAAGTACGTCCGCCGCCGGATGTGTATCGACAACGACGTCGACGGAGGGAAACGCGCTCAAAGCTCGCCGATTCATTCGAGGACGATCGAATTTAATGTAAAACCAGGCCGCGCGCGTCTCCGACGAGACTTAATTCGAGAAGCAAGAAAAAATAACCGCGATGTAACGTGAACAATTTTTTTTACAATTCTTACAGTTTTGTAAATACAAAAGTTCTGTATTATTTTGAGATGAATTGTGAATATAATGGATATACACAATTATACGGAAAAGTTTTATTAAAGTTTTATTAAAGTTTTATTAAAAAATTGAAACTAAATACAAATGAAAATAGTTATTGTTGGGCCATTAAAATAATTATGCAGAACAATCATGCTGATTGCTGGAACGTTAAAACTTTATGCAGCATTGCTCATCATACTCGAGTACCTTATATAATTATTTTGATACGTCAACAAAATTATTTTCAGAACTAAATTTTTTTTAGATACTTAAACAAAAGAATTTTTTTTCTGTGTAAATAAGATTTTATAATTAAAGACTATAAGAGATAAGATTTATAATTAAACGAGATATAATGAGATGAATTTATAATTTCGCTAAAGTTTCGACAGAGACAAAACAGTTTTCCATCTTAAAAACCATTGCGTTTGAAAGAATTGTTCCGGAATGATCACAAATAAATTCGATATTCACGGCGGGCAGAACGCGGACATTTTTCCAGCGTGATAATAGGATTCGATTTAACAATCGTGTACGCTCACTTTTCTTCTCAATCCGAAGAACCACAAGTGCTACCGTTGTAGGAATTCGCCGACCATCAGCTCGTTAACTGATGCCAACATTACTAAACATTGTTGTTTCTCGTGACACAGAAAAATGCAAAATTAACAGGAAAATGTAAGAAAGGGGAAGAAAAGAAGTGAAAGAAATGAGTTATTTCCCACTTCGACTCACTCTAGATAGAAAAATAGATGGATTCAAGTGAATCGACAGCCATTTCTGTAAAATTGAATGAAAGAAAGTCTAAGTTCTAAGAGATTTATTAATAATGTATAAGAGATTCATCTTTTCTTGACTTCCAAATGTTCCTTGTAAAAGTTAAAATAAACGCGTACAAAAATATAAAAAGAAAATGAAACCACACTCTTGAATTTCGAACGTTAAGTATTCAGAACGTGCGACAGATTCACTTATGACCTATTTTTCTGACTCGTGTATTAGCAGAATATTTAAGTCCTTGCGTAACGCAATTTTCGAATCATATTTTACAATTTTATTCGTGTAAATTAAAGACAAATGTTTCACTTGAATTATTTCATTGACTTGCTGTTCAAATTTGTTTCTTCCTCTCTGTACAGTCATAAATAATTTCATTCGCATATTAGTGCAAGTAAAAAAATTTAATTTTTGTGTGTTCAAATAAAAGGACAAAAAAAACTCTGCAAAAAAGTTTTACAATCGAAGAAATAGACTTTTATTAGAAACTAAAAGATTCAATTTTCTCAAAAGTTATAATACATTTTTCCTTTCATATATTTCTGCCTACACTAAAAAAAACAGAATTTAATAATAATTGTAACTATCAAATGTTAAGTAAAATAATGTCAATTAAATATTTTGGATTAATAAAACAAAAAAATAATTTTACCTTTTTACATATTTAATAAGTATTATTAAACAGTTAATTATTATAATATTTATTAAATATTTAGAAAGATAAATTATTTTATATATTATTCGAATATTTAACTGAATATAAATCTATTTCACACAATATTTACTAACTGTTATCAAACTCTTTTTTCTCTGTGTCGGATATTAAACAAATCTGAAGAATTTCGAAAGGCTATTTCTTGAGTAACATAAAATTAAAAAGAAAGGATTAAATACTGTCTCGAATTTCGAGCCGCAAAGGGTAAACTTTTGTGCTGCGTCTAGGCTTTTACAACCCCCCGACGGCCTCGAGACGTTCTCCGTCTGGACGGCTCATTTACGGCGGTGACTTTCCCTGCCATCACCTCTGCGCCGCAATGCGCTCATGATGTATACCGACTGCTTTCCTCATTCCCGAATAAAGTGCACGAGGTCGTATTATCGATCGTTTCTATGCTCACGGTCGAAGCAGTGTTCAAAAGTAGCAATTTGGTCCGATTTGTATCAAGTAGATTGAGCTGACTGTTGAGTTTGCGCGCAGAAGAACACTTCTGCTTGAGCTTCTCGCTCAAATTTCCTATCGAAAGTTCGAAGTGCTCGGTTGAAACCGTGTGTATTTTCTCGGGAAATGTTGCCGCTAGTCAAACTTCGGTTTCCATACGTTTACCTAGACAATCCCTTATATCGTCTCGAGAAAATGCATTGATGAAAATTAATGCAGATTGGACGACATAGAATCGTTGTAAGGACGTCGTTCAATCATACGTGTCTAGGCATTTTTAGGTGTCTTTCAAACATCTTTTAGCGTTATTTGAGAAAGATAAATCCACGATTTCTAAAAGAATTCGATAATCATATAAATACTAATGACACGATGATTATAATAGGAACATTACATAATCAGTAATACTAATCAATAATAGTGAATCAAGAAGCAAAGAACGTTAATTTTTTAATCTTTTAAAACATTGATTTTATGAGTGTGGATTTTATAAACATTATGACATAATATCTTATAAATATTTCTGAATTGTCAGTCCATAACGTAATATTCCTAGATGTTATAATTACAGTGTAAAAATGTTATTGTTAATATACTACTCAGATATTTTTCATAATAACGTTGTATATAGCATTAAGAAATACATATTTGAAATCGTTATTAAATATCATTGTAACAACGTTGTGTAATGATATCTCGCTTACTGACTCATATTATCTCTACGATTGTCACTCACGATTGTGAAACTATACAGATGGAAATATTGACGCGTTCTTTTCACACAATCAATTTTTTTGTCAACATTTTTATCACATAACGATACTGATGTTCGAGAATGAAAAAATTAGAATTACTGTCAACATTCCACATCGACATTAACTGGGGCTGTTACTTTTGACAATATACTTTTAGAATATTTGAAACTTCAAAGATTCAAATTTCTTAAATCTTTGTATATTCGACGTTATCAAAAGTTTACTTTAAAGGTTTGAAGTTTAAAGTTTCAAATTTTTCCGAACCTTCGGAGTTCGAAGTTTGAAATTAACTTTGAAGGTTTGAAGCTTCGAAAGTAACCCTAATATTAATTGCACATATCGATAATATTATTAATATTTGTTGATATTGAAGGTGTAAAGTTCCATAAGAGACAAATTAAAATTTTAAAAGGACGCATTTGTAGTATTCATCTATTTAAATTGTCAACATTGTTAAAGACTGCCAATATCATTATAATAGCCTTCAAATATATATCATTTTGCATACATTTCAATAATATTTGCAAAGCGAAATAAAAGCACATTAAAATATTAAATGCATTTCTCAAGTAGAATTTTCATTCCTCAAAAGTTTATTTTCTTTCCAGTCTCGAACAAGAATCGTTACTCGTATTATTTTACCCTACATCAATACTCTATCTATAATTGTCATAAAACATAAAAAAAAAGAGAATCGAGCAGAGTAATAAAAATGGAAAAGAGATCTTCCACGTAATCGCGCGAATCGTTTGATCGTCGGCCAAGGATTTCAATCGCGACCGGACGAATCGATCGCTGTTCCAGGAAGAGGGAAAGCTCCGCCACGATTGCCGGAGCTTCGAGCGGCAACTCACCGCGATCGAAAGTGGCCACCAAGACGACAAAGACGAGGCCGATGATCGGCGCGGCTTGATTCGTGATCATGGTCGTCGCGATCGACGTGGACCATGTGCTCGTGGCTCGTGCCCGGGAGGGGAGGTTCTCTAATCGCGTCGCGGCGTCCGCGACCGTGGAGGTCGCATGGAGGGTACTCCCGTGACCGTCGTCACCGTCGTCGCGGAAAGAGTCGCCGGACAATGCGTGAGCGTACGCGTTCGCCACTCGCCGTCGTCGTCGTCGTCGCCGTCGCCGTCGTCGTCGTCGTCGTCGTCGTTGTCAACGTTCTCGCTCTCGTCGTCACCGTCGCCGTCACCACCTCCCGGTGCGTTACTACGGCCGGGATGAGAGTGTGACTCTCCGCTCCCTCAGGGACGGTGATCCGTTCTCAGGTCGCGCGCCGCGTTGTTCGCCACCTCACTCGGACGCATAGCAACCGACTGACTGACGCGCGTTACGCGACCGAGTCACCGAGTTTCCCTCCCCCGAGCACTCTATACCCCGGCACGCTATGCGGCAGACTCACCCCCCTCAAACATCCGCGATGCGCTCTCTCGCCGCCGGTGCATTCGTCGATCCCGTCGATGGTGCACGCGCCGTTTTCCCTCCCCCGTCTCGGCCCTGAGCCACCTCTTTCCTCGTCACTCTGGGGTGTGCACCCCCGCGTGCGATCGCGCCCGGCAAACCTCCTCTTCGCATCGACATTATTAAAAATGCTACGGATTCACCGCGATGCACTTACGTTCAATCGTTCGAGGCCTCGAGTAAGGGGTTAGATCAGGATACGGAGACACTTTCTACTATATGGTTCATCAAATCAAATGGAATCAAATAGAAATTTGCAAAAATATTGTATTGATGTAATTATAAATTCCATAATTTCCGTAATCAGTTTCTATAATTAATAATAATGCGAAGGATTATTGGCAGAAAGGATTTTAGAGAATGTGGCACCTTTTTGATTTAATTAAATTAATAATTTTTAAAAATATATGTAAATATATGTATATACCTTTTTTTAATATTATCTCTCTCTTTTTTTCTAACGAACTGCTTAAATCTTAAAATTTGAATTTTGTTAGTTTTTTGTTGTCTTTCATAACGCATTTTTTATAACGTACTATTTATTTCGCAGCAGTTCCGCTTAGAACTATAATATTGGCTTCTCGGTACTTTACTATTTCGTGCACGTCGTGTGTCCTATTTCCTCGATTATTTATATTCCTGTCAGCAATAGATGCAATGTTATTTTTATAAAAAATATAATAAATTTTATAAAAAATAGAAAAGGAACTCCTCGATCACTCCCGGCTCACTCCCGGCTCACTCCGGGCTCACTCCTCGCTCACTCCTCGCTCACTCCCGGCTTACTCCCGGCTCACTCCTCGCTCACTCCCGGCTCACTCCCGGCTCACTCCCGGCTCACTCCTCGCTCACTCCTCGCTCACTCCTCGCTCACTCACTCGCTCACTCCTGGCTCACTCCCGGCTCACTCCCGGCTCACTCCCGGCTCACTCCCGGCTCACTCCTCGCTCACTCCTGGCTCACTTCTGGCTCACTCCCGGCTCACTCCCGGCTCACTCCCGGCTCACTCCCGGCTCACTCCTCGCTCACTCCTCGCTCACTCCCGGCTTACTCCCGGCTCACTCCTCGCTCACTCCTCGTTCACTCACTCGCTCACTCCTGGCTCACTCCCGGCTCACTCCCGGCTCACTCCCGGCTCACTCCTCGCTCACTCCCGGCTTACTCCCGGCTCACTCTTGGCTCATTCCTCGCTCACTCCTCGCTCACTCCCGGCTCACTCCCGGCTCACTCTTGGCTTACTCCTCGCTCACTCCTCGCTCACTCCCGGCGCACTCTTGGCTTACTCCTCGCTCACTCCTCGCTCACTCCTCGCTCACTCCTAGCTCACTCCTGGCTCACTCCTGGCTCACTCCCGGCTCACTCCCGGCTCACTCCCGGCTCACTCCCGGCTCACTCCTCGCTCACTCCTCGCTCACTCCTCGCTTACTCCTGGCTCACTCCCGGCTCACTCCCGGCTCACTCCTGGCTCACTCCCGGCTTACTCCCGGCTTACTCCCGGCTCACTCCTCGCTCACTCCCGGCTTACTCCCGGCTCACTCCCGGCTCACTCTTGGCTTACTCCTCGCTCACTCCTCGCTCACTCCTCGCTCACTCACTCGCTCACTCCTGGCTCACTCCTGGCTCACTCCCGGCTCACTCCTGGCTCACTCCCGGCTCACTCCCGGCTCACTCCCGGCTCACTCCCGGCTCACTCCTGGCTCACTCCCGGCTTACTCCCGGCTTACTCCCGGCTCACTCCTCGCTCACTTCTCGCTCACTCCTCGCTCACTTCTCGCTCACTCCTCGCTCACTCCTCGCTCACTCCTCGCTCACTCACTCGCTCACTCCTCGCTCACTCACTCGCTCACTCCTGGCTCACTCCTGGCTCACTCCTGAATCACTCCCGGCTCACTCCTCGCTCACTCCCGGCTCACTCCTCGCTCACTCCTTGCTCACTTTTCACACACTCCTCGCTCACTCCTCGCTCACTCACTGGCTCACTCCTCGCTTACTTTTCGCTCACTAACTGGCTCACTCTTCGCTCACTCCTCACTCACTCACTCACTCACTCACTCACTCACTTACTCCTCACTCACTCTCATTCACTCACTCACTCACTCCTCACTCACTTCTCACTCACTCCTCACTCACTCACTCACTCACTTACTCACTTACTCCTCACTCACTTCTCACTTACTTTCACTCACTCTCACTCACTCTCACTCACTCACTCCTCACTTACTCTCATTCAGTCACTCACTTTTCACTCATTCCTCACTCACTCCTCACTCACTTCTCACTCACTCCTCACTCACTCACTCACTCACTCTCACTCACTCTCACTCACGCAAGCACCCCATCCAAGTCGCTAATCCATGTGCACACTGCAAACAAAGTAAAGTTCACATATGTTTGCAGATTTTCAATACAATGTCTGGTAACTTAATTAACACTTACTTATTTTACAAGTACACCCATAAAAAAAGTAAACAAAGACATTGCTTCGCTGTGGTCACACACAAACACACACACACACATTTAAATTTTTGTCTACAAATTATGGATTTCCTACTTACCGACATTAAAAAAAAATTTTTTTGAGTTGCCAAAAATTCTTGCATGTTTTTTTTTCACTAAATAAAATTTCCAAAATTTGAACTAAATTGGAGATTGGTCCGTTAAAATGTGTCGAGACGTGAAGCGCGATGAGACTTATTCGACCGTTCAATGACTTTTGTTACAATGTCGAATTGAATGTAAATTTTACTTACCAATCGAACGTCGCAACGATATCCGCTTCCAGGGCCAATACATCTCAGGATTGTTACGGATTCTGCAAGAGAAAAAGGAACGCTGTTAATTAACATGGCGAAGGGATGAGATACTTTTCCCGCGTAATCGACTTTTGCACGGATATGCGAATGTCGGTTGCATGCGACCGCTCCACGCATCGCGATCTACGTTTAAACGAGAATACGCGTTCAAACGGAACACGGCACAAGATGAATATACGTTATAATTACCAATTAGACAAATTGCGATGCCACTCGATCGGGAGCTGATCTGTCCCGTGCCCCGTTCCGTTCCGGAAAGAAAGTGAACCCAGCGTCCCGTTCCGTTCCGGAAGGCATGTGAACCCCTATAACAGAGAACTGTATTAAGTTGGCTCGAGCCAGAGATGATCATCTCTAGCGCTAACTTCACGCGTCAAGATGAGTGCTTCTGCGATATATATATATATATATATATATATATATATATACCGTTTTGAACTTTGCGTTTTTCACACTAATAAAGCTAATTATTATTAATTCATGTTCCACAAATTGTAATTACTTTTACATAAAAATAAAAAGTCTGCGTAAATTAAAATATGAGTCAAATCGATCTCTCACATCGATCGATATAATTGATTCGATAGATTCGATATATATATTACGAAAACAATTATCATAAAATATTATATTATTAAATAAATTATTTTATCTATACATTAAATTTATATAAAGTAACAGAAAAATATTGTTTTTTTTATTTACAATAATTTTTCCAGTCGGTTTTGGGAACATTGATTCCTTCGCGACGGAACTAACCTTCGGACAAAACTAACCTTGAAAATACTCCCTGTTTGGATTTTACTTGGAAGGAGGTAGTTCAATATAGCAGGTTTAATTAATTAAGAAAGAATGGGATGCAACGACGACGAAACGCATAATATCCAGTTTAAAAAGAAGAAGAAGACGAAACCTTTAAGGACACGCGAAGCTTCTCGGTTTGAGCGAGGGAGAGAAAATGTCCAAGTTAGGATTCCACATTATTCTGTTTTTAATTAATTGTGTAGCATAGAACTTAGATTAAGAGGAAACTTATTTCAGGTAGAAAGTCGAGGAAACAAAGATTATTCAGAAATTTCGTGAGAAACCGGCTGGCGTCGATATTGTTGGTTTGGCGCTCGGACAAAGCGTTGTATCTGATGTGTTGTGGGTAAGACACATATATGTACATGTAATAAAAGTGAAATTTACGATAGATCGGAGAAGTAAAGCGAGGTCTATGTTAATTTAGTCGGATCCCTTTAATATGAAAACCGGAGGAAAATATGACTATGCTGAAGAATACAAAATATAAGCTAAATGATTCTTCCGACACCAGCATTAGAACCCAATTTAATATGGAGACCAATAAATGCGACGAAGAAATGTACGTACGGCGACGTTTGCTTCTTTCTCTCTTACGTTTATTATTGACATTTAATCAGCAATAAGAGAATGTATTTTACTGAAATTAATAATTGTCGCATTTATATGTCTTATATTCTTATATAATTATTTCTAATTATAGGGTCAAGTATATAGAAGAAGAATTATCGAAGCGTACGAGTAAAACTAATAACAATGCAGCGAATAGTACGAATAATGACAAGGGATCATATTGCTTGCCAGAGGAAACAGCATTGCGCACAGTACTGGATGCAAGTTAAGCGAGAAAATTTGACGAGATGCTTTTGACGACTTGATTTTAGTCTAGCAGTAGGAAAATCAGGCGAATTACATTGTTAACAGTAACTTAGTAAGGTGAGGCAGCGAAATTCTGTTTCTGGATGTATAACTTGCAGGAGGCTATCTTTCAGCTCCGAATCGCCGAAATAAGAGATCGAAAACCTAGATACGTACCGAGTTAGTAATATTATTATGGACTTAGGTTTCTTTTTATAAATATCTTGCGCTAATATTTAAAATATTTATTAATCCTTACGATACAATCATTATATGATATAAACTTCGATAATTAAATTATTATTATAAATTATTATAAATATAATTATACATTGTTTTTCAAAGTGCATATATTTGTTCTAAAAACCTAAAAATGTATGTTTATGAATTTTTACATTTTTTAAATTACTTTAAATAGATGAAAACATTGATCGTATACGAGATACATATTTATGATTGTACCATTAAGGTATCCTTTTTTACATATTAGTACTGTAAGAATCTTTAACTATCAAATGTTTATTAAAAAATTGAAAAGAAATCTTTATTGAATATTTTAAAAATATTTTTTAATTAAATCTCCAATAGCATTAATGAATTATGGGGTATTTTCAAACTGAATTTTGTCGTAGCTCGAGGGAAGAAAATAACACGCGACTGGGTTATTCAAACAGCCAAAGTACAATAAATTATGTAACAAGCGATAACAAAACGGCATCTAGACAGCGTATGACGGATGTAAAGGAAAGGGAGGAAGAGGTGGAGGCAGTTTCTCTCGAAGTTTTTGATAATGAAAATATTTATTTCGAGAGAAGATTAAGGTAATCAATTTTTTGTTTAATTTCTTTTTTATTATTTTATTAAATTACAAAAGATTGTTAACGTAATTTTTTTTCAGCACAAAATCGTCTTTTCAATTAAAACGTTGAAGAAGAAGACTAATATGGCCTATAATACTGAGTATTCTATTTTTCTTTCTCTTCTTTCAAGTGATTCGTGGTAACGAACCACGTAGTAATTCATGCTTGTTAAAATCAGCCATTAAACAAGCTAATCGACTATGTTATCGAGAGATACCGTCAGATGAAGAAAGCGACTTCTCACCCTATGTGATTTTCTTGTTCGCCTGATCTAGTTAGCTGTATCATTAAAATAAGTAGCAAGATTAAGTGTATATTGTAACGTACGTCAATTATGGAAAGGCTGAATATAATTGCAGAATTTATTTCACCTTTTAAATGTTGTCACCGCAAGTACTGCGATTGAGATTTCTCGGTCCCTTGTTAATTGGTAACAGCAACTGTCATCTCGTAATCATTATTCTACGTCCATGACGGAAAAGGTGCGATCACGTACTCAATGCCAATATAATTAATCTCTTTATTGCAACTGATTTCTTCCGTTCGATACTTTAATTTTGGATAATAGAAGGTTTGATTATCTGTATACCACTTCTACAATTTCAGTTGTATACTTCGTCTTACGATACTAACTAAATGCACAAACTAAAGTATCTACCGCTATCTTTGTCTACAGGTTATTTACAATTTGTAATAATTTATAATAATTTATAACGTATATATTTTATATATTAATTATAGCATCTTATTTTTAAAGCATCTATTTTAAGTATTTTTTGTCAATAAATATATACAGATTAAAATTAAACAATGTAAATCCACGTACCTTTGTAAGATCAGTTGCTGTGCATTCGATAAAAATATTTTTTGTATTAAGTGTGATCTTTGAATGACTTCCATTAATGATAGGAGACAAAGATAAAACAACTCCATTACCATGTATAATGGGATAAACAGGAGTGACTTTTAGTAAATGCTGTTTAAGTGCGCATGTATCTGCAAACGTAGTTAGACATGAATATGTATTAATCATTTTCTACATGTAGGATTATTTACATTAATTGGAATCTCAATGTATGGCTGTAAGAGCAACGAACTTGTAAATAACAGATTGTAAATTTGATTTTATACACAGATTTTAAATTTATATAATTTTGCATGAGACAAATCTTTGGTCTTCCAGAATGGAGATTTAAAAAAGGGACCGTTTGATTACATTGCAATTACTTACAGAATTTACAAACATAATGAGAAAAAGAGCAAGAAACTTACTGCATATAATTGCATAATTTTTTCTCTTGTATACATTTTATCTTGATTAAGTGGTTTGAACCATATTTTTTATGGTGTCTAGCATTATATAGAAATGGACCTTTAATTGTATCCAAATCGTGAGTGCCAAAATAGAGATCAAACTACGTTTTCTTCATATATTTTGATGCAACTTATCTTGAAGATCAATAAAACTATTGTAAAAATCTTGTCAAAGTCACATCTCCAAACGAGTTTTATAATAATAATTGTTTTCAGATATGGTTTAAATCGATATAATAAATGCCATAATTATGAAATACTGAGTTCATTATTTGTTTAATTGATAGTAATGCAGCTTATGTTAACTGTGATATTAAAATGTGACTGATAATAACAATTTGTTGAGGAAGACTACTGGATTAATATTTAGCATTACTTAAAAAAATATTAATATGTTATTAAAAATTAATACGTAAATACATATATTCATATATAAATTATACATAATATATTTAGAATATTATTGTTTTAATAAATGAAGTAATCAACGTTAGTAGAAGAATAGACTGATGCGGATAGTGCTAATAGCATTCTTTTCAAATGCACTTTATATATATATATATCATTATATATATATACTGACGGGTTTTCTAGTAGTATTCTATTATCTGGCGATTTTCTATAGCGGTATTTTAAATCGAATTTGGCGGATTATTTTTTCAGGAGTTGGCAGCACTGATTGACAGGAGGTGGGAGGAATTGGCCAACAAAACGGAGAGAGAACCTGTTGTTCGCGAAGAATCGGGGAATGTAGACACGCCGTGAGCGTAAATGCCATCATGAACACGAAGAGAAATCCGCAGAATGTGTCGAATTCGTACAACGGAGGTAATTCTGGTACGTTCACGCTTCTTATAATTGCCAAATCGCACGCGCGCGCGCGCGCGCACGTACTAATCGAGAAAAACGCGCGTACGCGATGCGCCCGTAGATGTAGTAAACTGAAAAACCGTCTGCTGGGCGTCCTTATGGCGTCTGCTATTACACGAAAACAATTCCTGCTCCATATACATATACGGAAGCGTTCCCTCGCGACGTTGCTCCAGTCAGAATTAAATTAACGTCATTTGACGACGCTAATCGCACAAACCTTAGTTTTTTTAATAATTAAAATCACATTTTTTAAATTATAATCTTTAAAAATATTTTAATTGCCGATGTTAAGGAATTTTACTCTGACACCATGTTTTATTAAACAGAAAATTTTTGTATCTCCTATTTTACATATTTTTATCCTTGAATGACAATATGTATATATACATATGTATCGACAAAAATTGTCCTTTATTTTATCCTTTATTAAAAGATAATTTATTTGGAAGCTTTACCTGACAAATACCTATTATCTGTCTTTATTTAGATAGAAAAATAAAGATAGATACATGGGTTCACCTGACAGATAAGTTTACCAACAAGTTAGAACAATCAGCCCAGACTCAAGAATAGTCACTTAGTTTCTTTGTGTAAACCATCACCAATTCTATAATTTGTTTAAAATCAAAATGTATATAAATTTATACTTGATATTTGTTTAAAAAATATAGATTCTTAACAGTAACAAAATTTACTAAGCTTTATTTTTTTTTTCATTGCTTGGAATATAGAAAAATCCCAAGAAAACTACTTCTGAGTTAACAAATTACATAATATAGTTTATAAAAGTTTATTAAAAATGCATTTTAAAAAATTATTATATATTTAGATGTAACGAGATTAATATATAAGTGTAAAATTTTTGTAGATACTATAGGAAGAGATAGTCCGTCGGCATTGTTGGAAGTACTTGCAGAAGTTGCATCTCAAACGTTACACTCAGAAAAGAAACACATTAACTCGATGTTAACATTGCAATTCAAACCTAAAACGACGAATATGAAACGAAATATGAAGGAGACGTGCTTCACTGTATCTCAACTCGCGTCCATGCCTGTTTCGCACCTTGTTAAACAATTTGCTGTTTTTACAAGCGACGAGCTCAAAAGACAATATTCTTATGCTTGTGCATTAATGCCTGATTGTCACCAAAAATATACTAGTTTTGCTAGCGAGGAAAAGGCCAGAGCATACATTAAAAGTCATTTAGAGGAGCATTTAGAGCAGCTGAAAGCAAATAAAGAGACTTGTAAGTATCAATAAGCTCATTATTGTCTTCTTGTTATTATTAACTTTTGTTGTTTAGTATTATAAAAGAAAAATTCAATTTTTTAATTGTTTAATTTTTGTTTTATCTTTTAAATTTTATTACTTTTATTTTTGAACTTTTTGATTGTTAATTTTACTTATTCATGACAATATATAAATGCTAATTTTCGAAAAGTTTATCTACAACAAATTATATCTGTGAATTGATAAAAGAAACTTATTTTTATATTGTTACAGATGATACATTTACAGCGATAAGTGTAAACCATAAAAATTTCAAGACTAATCTACAAAATAAGAGAAGTCGGATGCAACAGATAAAAAAACCTCAAGAAACATTAAATAAGGAGAATAAAGATGTGATACTGGAGAAGTCTACCAATTATTTACGTAAAATACTTTTAAACGATATTAGTGTTAAAGAGAACGAGAAGCAGAAATGTTCCCAGAAATCAGAGAATAAGGAAACGTATGATTCTGTATTGAAGAAGTCTGAGGAAATAAATACTAAAGTTCTTGGCGATCATAGTTATTCCGAACGATTAGATGACAAGATACCTAACAGAAGAGAAACATCTCTCAATAATGTCCCTGATGATACAACAGGAGAAGAAAATGTTTGTATTAAACAATATTTATAAAATAAGTATGCAATTGTGAAAAATATTTAAATGTTACACTTATGTGTTCTATACAAATGTGTATTTCTTTACAGATTGTATTGATGGTTGTCGGTACTGATAGTGTACATATGAAAGAGTATTCTCATCAGAAATTGACAGAAAATTGTTTGGATTCTAATATCGTTTATTCACCAGGTATGTTTTCTGTAACTTACAAAATAAAGTTACAAAGCAAACGCTATTTTATATATATTCTGTATTAATTGTACTTTGGCATATTCATTCCTGCATATTATACAGAAATGAATATATTAAGGTAAATTGATTTTGTTTCGCTAATGTAGTCGCTATAACATATATGTAAATTTCTAAATATTATATTTATGTATATACAAACTCATGATCAGATAAAACTCAAATCAGCACGGAATCAAACTCAGAAATGTCTGCGACTAAGCCTAAAGGGAAAGCAAAGTTTATTGGCACGAGCAAGGAAGAAAGGGAAATGGCACTAGCGTATATAGAACGCATTAAGAAGAAGGGTAATCCTTCGGGGAATAATCTTCAGTGTCGTATTTGCGACCCACCTCGCAGTTTCACAGCGCCTACAACTTTAGTGTCCCATTATCGGAGTCACGCTGGAATAAAGCCATACGAGTGTCGGATATGTAAAGCAGTTTTTACGAGAAGACACAGTTTAAAATACCACATGTTGATTCATCAAAATCAAACGCGTTTTACATGCACGGATTGTGGGAAGAAGTTCAGACATCCGTCTCACTTTAGAGAACATCAACGTAGACATACTGGAGAAGCACCGTTTGGATGTGATGATTGTGGGCAACGGTTAGTAAAAATATTTACAAGTATATTTATTACTTATACAGGGTATTCATGAAATAAGATGAGAAAAATTTTAAGGACTGATTCTAGACAATAAAAAAATCAAGAATGATAAAATTGTGATTAAGATTTTGTTTTTTAATTATACATGTTTAAATATTTGTAAAAAAGAACTTAAACCATATAAATATTTAGACATTATAATTAAAAAAAACAGAGCCTCTCTTAAAATTGTTATTTTTGATTTGTAATTCTAAACATTTAAATGTTCGTGAAAAAAAAAATATAGAAAACATTAATATTTACATTACAGCATTTATAATTAAAAAACAAAGCTTTAAGCACAGTATTGTTATTCTTGACTTTCATCTAATTTCACCAAGAATTACTTCATAAATTTTTTCCCACTTGAACACGCCGAACACTTTGTATAGATAGTAATATATTTTATACAGATGTTTATATCATACATTTTTATAAATAAATTCAAATAAGACTTTCAGATTTTAACTTGAATTTATTGTAATTAAATTCTTTCTGATTCTATCCCCAGAGAAGAACAGAATCTTATTATATCTATAGTTTGGATTGTATTACATTAATATTTTGTCTCTTGTATGTATGCCAGGTTCAAAACCAGAAATACCTATAAACGTCACTTAAAAACACGGCACAATAAAATCCTTACTACATTTGGTGAAGTTTTGCATCCTCCGGAAGAAGAAAATCAGAAAATTCGAAATAGTCGAAAAAAGAAGGATTGCGCTCCGGAAGATATAATGAATGTAATCAATAACACAGATGCAATTGTAAATTTTGAAAACCATGATGAGACCCAAGTTATTACAAGTACAATAGAAGAGTATGTTTTGAAAGAAGACATTCCTAGTGACAGAAACTGGGAGACAAATGATATAATACATATTGATAAATTTGAGATTTGCTCGGAATCTGATTTGAATAAGACTGATGGCATAGAGACTGAAATAGCTATAGAATGTAATTATCCTGATAGAGAAAACAGCAATGTCAATGTGGAATATATTAATGGTACAGAGGGTGGTCTGCTGCAATTGAAAAATTCTTTTTACGATAATTTAAGAGTAACTAATAATGAAGATCATATTATCTATCAGCATGATATCGATGATAACATTTATGAGTGTAGCAATGAAGTAAATTGTGAAATAGATATTAAGGATGAAACATTGACAGAAGAACAAGAAGTTGAAAATACAATGAGGCAAGCAAATACAGATTTTTCAGAGGAACAAGATGGAAACAATTTGCAATTGTTGCAAGAATCTACACACGATTATCATAAGAAAATATGCGACAGCGATACGCAAGAAGGAAATAAGCATTTAAAAACAAAAGCAACAAATCCCAATGAAAATGATCAAAAACATGATGAGAAATACGATATCGACGTTACTACAGAAGTACAAAACGATGTTACGAGTGAAACATCTATCAACTGTGCTGATAATTTTGATATTGGAAATAAAGAACATTTGAGAAATATTTTCTGTGCGCAGGTTTTATACACGAATATTGATGTTTCACAAACATGTTTTGAAGTTAGCGAAGGAATTACTCCAAAACGTCAAAACAATATATTGGAAGAGTGCGAATGTATAAGTCAGTCTGTTGCGACGGATGTGGTGGAAATCTTAAATATTTCTTCGAAAGATTTTGTTGAAGTAGATCCGAAAGCTGATCAACGACAAAGTCAGTATTTGTATGTGCGTTCCGAACAGTTAAGTAAATTAATTGCTCAGAATAAATATGTAACCATACCGGTACATCAAATCAAGGAATGTCGCGATCACGGATTGCAGGCAAAAGTAGACAACCACAGATCGATATATATCATAAATGAGGATATACGAACAATTATAAAACCAATTTCTGAGAAGCAAAGTACAATTTTGGTTTTATCTAGTAATAGCTGTAAAAACAGCATTTTTCAAATTGAAAAGAATAGTATTATTGTCAAAGCTCTAAAGAGATAGATTGGTGTGCAAAGTAATAACATTTGTATAATAAGATATGTAGAATTAATGTTGATCATGTTCAAAATATATTTTGTAACATAGCAATTGCACTAATAGATACAATCGATTGATTGAGATACATATGCAATAATCATTGTAACATAATCTTAGAAGAGAGGAATAACACAATATGATTCTGCATTTTCTTGATTGTATAAATATTTAAGGAAGCAAAACTGAATAGATGTAATCGTATTTTTCATTTTTATTACGGGGTATAGTTACTTTAAGAGAAAGAGAAAAAAAAGAAACGGACTAATGATAAATATCCTTATCGATTTGATAAATAATGCGTCGTGTTATTATTGTAAAATGTAAGCACTAGAAATTAATAGCGTTGGCATTTATTTGTTAGTGTAAGAAGTTATTTTTATAAGTTTTAAAACATGTTATTATGAAATGTGGTTTTCACGGCTTGTATTGCAATGCTTACCTGCATTTAATTAAATTTTCAACTTTAATACCAAATTGATATTCAGAATTCAAAAGAAAAAAATTGCAAGTTTTAATATCATTCTTGATATACATGGAGATAAATTTATGTAGTTAATTATAGTTTCACATCTATTGCTTTTATTAGATGTGGTCCTACTAATTAGCACAATCATTAAAAATACCGAAAATATAGTAAAGTGCCAAATATAAAAAAGTGTATTATATATTATAACTCACAATTATACGATGATAATTATAATTTTATATAAAATTTTCTCATTTTTAAGATTGCAGAGAGGGAATCATAGTTATGCTACTATTATAATTTATTTTTATAACAATTCTATTAAAGTTTTTTAATGTTTATCTCTACTATCTTGAATAATTATTTTAGATATTTTTTAAGTATAGATTGCAGCATAAAATAATTGATTATATTTGTGATTTTGTGTGAGGAATTATATTTTATACAAAGTAAGAAAATTATAGGTAACAAATTGTCATATGATACAATTTAAAAACTAAGTTTAATTATTTACATTAAGCTTGAATCGTATAACGTGCATATGTAAGCGCACATAAGAATGTCGTAGATTGTCGCATTTCTTATTGACAATGATCTTTTTTGGCTGGTATATTAAAAAAAAATCTAATCGCAGTTATTAAATCACACATGTTAGAGAATCAATATAAGCATCAAAATAATTGTCTATACATTAAATGTAAATAAGTCACAAACTATATTTTCCAACTTATGAATTTTTAAATATTTTTTTCATGTTAATCTACAAATATATCTCCACATATTCTATTCATCTAAAGTATAAAAATATATATCTGAGAATCTTATCTATCTTATATAAAATTTATGTCTAGAAGTTCTGAGATCTAATTAAATTGCACACAATTAAGAATATAGTTTTTATTTTTATAAGAGTAAAGTACAATTGTGTGTAACTAAACACTGTGTTATATTATACAGCTTAATTAAAATAAAACAGATGAAATTACAGTAACTTTGATAAAAACCTTTTTAATAATGGCATTTTAACTTTGCCAATAAAGAAGCATCCTGAGTATATTTGAAAGAAAAGTTAATAATTTTTTGCCATCAAAACAATGACTTAAGATTCTGCAGTGTCAGTAGTTTTTTGTCCTGAAGCTTTCTTCATTTTGCAAGCATTAAGTAATTGAGAAGTGTTCATAACTTTGGGTTTAGATCTCTTAGGAGGCACGTAGCATGCTGCCTTAACCATATTCTCTAACTTCTTCTTGTTTTCGTTGATATACTTTTTTAACAAATCAGGATCAAACATTTCAGCTAACTCCTTTACAAACTCGTCATTAAGGTCAATGGGGTTAGAACCACTGGAAAGCATAGTCAATATATGTTCTAGCTGACTTGCACCAACCTCACTAACTGTGAAGGCTCGAGCTTTTTCCTTTATATTATATTTTTCTTGGCTCATTTTTACATAGGTGTTAGTCCTTCTAGATGATACAGAACATCTTTTAATTATTAAATCGAGCTCAAGCTTATCTTCAGTTATGCCAGTCTAATATATGGGTTCCTTACCTTTTAAAGAAGTAGCTCTGACTATGTTTTAGTTTAGAGATTTTGTTCAAGAAATGATTCAAGAACTTGTGCACTGGTTACTCGAAATAGATATCTGCAAGTACAATAAGTTTTATACTTTTTGAGTTTTGTTTTAAAATTTGTTGAATAGACTTGAAAAATTTAATATTTTAAAAAAATTTGTTTCTGCAATTTAACCTCAGATATTACCTCTAAGCTTCAAGTAATTGTCTAGGAAATTTAAAAACGAAGTTTTTTTCACAAGTCTACTCTTCAGTTTACAATCACAAAATAATATTTTGCAGCTGCTATAGGGTATGCCATTCGTGTATACAAATTTGCTTATTTACTGTCGTATATTCAGATAAATTGTAAATTCAGATTTCTAAAGATAAAACTGGTCTGACTTTAACAGAAATAAATATGAACTCAGAACTTTTTCGACATAATATTGATTCAAATAAATCCATTTTTATGCATAAAATATAACAAAGTTCACTAATGTATCAATATGATCAATGTACAGAATGTGCTAATAACAATGGTATTGAAGTAATTTCTTAGTATAAAAGAAAAGAAAGCAAAACAGTCTTCAAATATAACGCTCATACAAAACTACATTGATTTGAAGTCTGTAGTATTGCAGTTTTTCATTATACATACGTCATTATCTTGTAATCAATTTCATAATTTCTCACACTTAATAATATGCAAATTTAATTCTTTAACAAACATATCAATAACATTAATAACAAATAATGCATTTAAAGATAATGATAAGATACTTTTTAACACTGTCTATAAGATAAATTATAAGAACTTGACGAATGTAATAATAATAACATTTAAGATACTAATTAACAGAATAGAGATCATAACTTTACAATCTAAAATATTATAGTATAAAGAGTGCCTTTCTAATGAAATAAGATATTCAGATTATAAAAATACGATAATCAATAATATTAAATATTTAAGTTACAATATTATAGTGATAGAGGATAAAAAACAAATAATCTTTATAAACAAATAATCTTAATCTATAAAATTATTTGCATCAGTTGTATAATTAGTCTTAATTATAAGAATATAACGTAGGAATTTAGACAGGGAAAAAGAGCACGTAATTTGCAAATTACTCGACGTTCGTTCTCGCAGAAATTTTGTATTATACAATTTTGCGTCTCAATCACGATTAACTATATATAATAATAGTGCTTCAAAGCCGTGAGCCTAATTCGCGCCGCAAGTTATCGACTATGTAAAGAACAATAACTTTGCTTACATAATGTATTTTTCTACATATATTTTGTACTTACGAATAAATTTCTAAAAACATTCTGCATGAATCATTCCGATTACCTAAATACTCTAAATTAAATCAAACGTTAGCATGTCAAATTAAAATTTTCCACATATACAATTTTTCTACGTGAATTTCTTTTGTAAATCTAACACGAGTTCGTAATTGCTTTATAAAAATAATGACTATGTTATAAGACTTAATGATTATATAAAAGTACAACAATTACTTGCCTTTTATTTGTATTTATTGCTCATGTGCTATTATTATTAGGATATTGAATCTGGTTCGCGTAGCAAGTAAACGTATACAATATAATATTAAAAAAGACTAATATAGAGCATACTTTGTAAAAAGAACCTGTCCTCTTGATGTCTCGATTTGATTTAGATATTATAATAATATTCTCCAGTTGTTGGCCCTCTCTTGTGAAACTTTTCAGAATTTCTCGCTCGAACTCAATCGGAACGTAAGTCTCGAGTGATCCGCGTCGCAACAGAAGCTCAGAGAACCACAGACACAGAGAACAGTTGAAGGGCTGAGACTCAAGCGAGGATTAAATAAAAGAATTGATGAACAAATGAAGGACAAAATCATATAACGCCACCTAACAGCTATCCTATTTATGTTAATAACATTTTATGTCGATACAATATTTTTTATTTACTGTAAAATTATATAAATATTACTGTGAAAATTATTTTCTGCAATAGGCTGACAATTACAGAAAATATCGAATTTTTACAATACACAGAGCATTGTAAAAATTATTTTCTGCAATAGGCTGACCATTGCAGAAAATATCGAATTTTTACAATACACAGAGCATTGTAAAAATTATTTTCTGCAATAGGCTGACAATTGCATAAAATATCGAATTTTTACAATACACAGAGCATTGTAAAAATTATTTTCTGCAATAGGCTGACAACTTTTGGTCATTGCCATCTTTCAAATAATAATAATAATTTGCTTCGTTATTTTTTTTAATTCTTAGAACTATATAGAAACAATAAGAAGCAAATTAAATCGATCAAAGTTAATCTGCATTAGTGAAAATAAACGTAAAACGCTCGCTTGCGTTTGAAAAACGGAAGTAGGAATGGAACACTTTGATATCATCAAATTTAAACGTTCCTTTTTCGAATCTTCTTCTGCTCGATTCTAGCGCGACTCGAGTCTTCCGTTTCATCGAAAACCATCTCGTTGATCCAAAAAAAAGAGTCGTTCAAATATTTACAGCGGATCTCGGATTCGTCGCATCGCGCGTGGTAAACATTCGTGCCCGCCGATGACAACATTGCACGCGCCGCGACCGGCGACGATCATGCGGCGCGCGTGCCGTCACCGTCGTCGTCGTCGTCGTCGTCCTGCTGACGCTCACCTTGTCGGAGCGAACTCGAAGAACGTTCGGCGAGCGGGTCAAGATACAAAATGCGGCGGGGGCACACGTCGATCTCGCCGACCTCGCTCGGTCGCGCGTAATTTACTGTTACAGGACTCGGCCGTCCCGCGCGTTCCGCTCGGGTCGGGGCTCAGCTCGGCTCGGCGCGTTGTACCTGCTGCCGACCATCAGTATTAGTACCGCGCGCGCCGCGAGGACTCGGCTACAGGTGTGCCGTACATCCGCCCGCGCGCGATTTGACGATTCTCACGCGCGCTCTCCCGAGGAATTCCCTCCCTCCTCCCATCTCTCGTCGAGCCGTAAAGGAGAGACCGCGCGGTCCACGCGTCCCCCGTCATTTACGAGTCCTCGAGGTCGACACACCGAGCAGCGAAGGAAGGTACCACGGATCCGAGGAGTACAGTGTCAGGTGTCCGCGACAGAGCGTCCCCCGGCTCTCGGTGAGACTCGAGGGCGGAGACGGGGGGAGGAGAGGGACGAAGGTCCCCGATCTGGAAACGGTTAAAGGGAAAGAACGGTGTGCATCGAGCGGAGCGAAAAAAACTGGGGGCCCCGAGAGCCGCGCACCGCGGGCCGCGTGCGCGCGCGCGCTTGTGGGACACGCGCGATCGGCGTAAATATTGAACAAGTGTGACGTAATATTAGTTGCGCGAGGCATGATAATAAGCGGGGACGACGACGTCGTTACTCGTCGGCGCGCCTCGCGATCAGATAAAGCGCACGAAATTGTTCCCCGCCTCGAGGTCGACGCACCACCGCCGTCGCCGCCGCGAGCGGCGTATCTGCCTCTGCCGTCGTTGCGGACGGGCCCGATAAAAGCCTCGTCAGTCCGGACCCGCTGTCGTTGCCGGCCTGCCGTCGCATTCCCGAATTCCCGCTGGCGGAAACGCTCGAAATGGAGGTGAGTCTCTCTTCCCCTCTCTTCTGCCTCCCTTTCCCCCTTTCCCGCTCCCTCTCTTTCTCTCTTTTCATCCTCGTCCTCTCCTGACAGAGCTTCGTTTCCGGTACCGAAGAATCCGCCTGCTACACAGGTGTTTTCTCCCGCGATTTAAAGCGAAAATGTATGATACGTCCTGGGTGACATGGGAAAATGTATGGAGAGGAAGCATCGGGAGCCGGGAAAATATGACTGAAACGCGACAAATCGCGATGACACAATGTCCAACGTTTGGCGCTGACGTTTGACGAGAGAGAGGAGTCTGACAGTTGCGCAAACCTCGCGAACCTGCGGTCCGGAATTCCTCTTTTCGCGTTCACGAGGTAGGAGAGAAAAGACCCTGCTCTGTTATGATTTTACTTTGATTTTCGCGCGTGACGCTTTCCTTCGTCCCTTGTCTCTCAATGAGGTAAACGATGAATACCGTATCGTTATAATACAACTAAGTTTTCTCAAAATCGTATTGACGACATTACAAATACAAGTCGACGTAGGAGAGAAAAGAAAATAAACATACACGGCTAAATTTGACGTTGTGATGCGTTAAGTGACGTCAACGATATTTTTCTGCTGAGAATCTCAAAAGTTTATTTATCCCTTGAGAAAAGAATACTTTTGTTTATGAGATGTATTTCTATATCTATATTTCTTTATTTACTTTGCAACTCGCGCGATAAACGCTACTGAAAAAATCTAAATGCGTGAAGAGATTTGGATTCCGCTGATTGCGAGCGAGAGTTAATTCCAGCTCGCACTACTTGCGCGTGACATACGCGACATACGTTTACCAGTGACATTTTTGCACCGAGTGCAATGTTGATATCATATCTCTCGACAATCGGCTTCGTCGTAACACTTATGCCCGGTTCCACAACTCACGGTTAAATTAACTGGCCGATTATTCCATTGGAATTGCCCAATCGTATTTGTTAATTTTGCTTAACGACATATACGATTGGTCAATTCCAATGGAATAATCGGCCAGTTAATGTAACCGTGAGTTGTGGAACCGGGCCTTAGTAATTTGGTTAAACTTTGATTGAAGCGAAGAAGGTGCCGGAAAATGCAAAGGTAATAAAAATTCCTTGCCGGAAAGAAACCAAAAGTATTAAGAAATAAAACAAACGCGCACACTTGCAACCATGCCATCGTTATCCAGCAATTAGATTAATAACGCATACTGCGCGTATGTAATACTGTCATTTGTTAGTTAATACGGTCGTTAAATAATAACTCTAAAGATATTTTCCGTCATACGTTTGCGAAAAATATTTATTCGTATTCCTCTATCTTTTTGGCGAGATAAATAAATTTTTGAAATTCTTAGCAGACGACATCATTGACGTTATTTAACGTTGAATTATTACAACGTTAAATTTGGCCGGTGTATGTTTATTTTTTTCTCCTACGTCTACTTATATTCATAATATCGTTGATACAATTTTGAAAAAAACGTAGTTGTGTTGTAACAACATAATATAAAATGCACCTCTCTTAAACGTCCCGCAGTTCTGTCGGTGATTTCAATCGCTCCTTCTTTGCATTAGAAGATGTAATTAAAGTCTCCGTTGACGAGAAGATATCACACTCTTGGAATATTCATTATTTCGCTTGTTTTCTGAATTTCAGATGTTTTACGAAAGGTTTAAAAGCAATATTTTTATTTAAAAATTGAAAGAAATCAGTATGTCATCTTTATTTGCGAAGTGTTTTTCGTGATCAAAGTGACATTTTTTAATAAATTAACATTTTTTAATGATTAGATCAAAATTTAAAACCGGTATCGACGAAATACCTTGGAGGCCGACCCATCCGAGACCGATTGACTTCAATTATAATTCGATTCAGTCGACGTAATGTCATACGCGATCTTTATACAGAATACAAAGGTGATGATTAGAAATGAAGCTATTATTCAACGCAAACTATGACGTAAACATATAGAGACTTCTATCTCTGGAAGGAGATAAAACGGCTAAACGAATTACAATTGAAGTCGAGTAATATCTTATTCGGTACATTAGGTCTTTTTTTACACGATGGCCTTATTTTTTGTGAGGATAAAGAAAGTCGGCAGAAAGTTGATTTGATCGAAACTTTATGCCGCTGTTTATCTTACCTCTTTAATTACTTTTGAATTTATTATGAGCCCGAAATATTATTCCGCATACATATATAACGGAGACTATGCGGGAAGCAAGAACACATTCTTATTTTGAGAATATCTTTCTTTCCGAAATGTTAAATATTACAATTAGATTATAGCGATATAGCTCGCTTGAAGAGTTTTGTATAATTTTATTAAGAGAAACATCTCGTAAGTTAAAAGGAAAAAAAATAACAAATAATAAAAATATCAATAACACTACATTATCAAAACAGTCATACACACTGAGAAAAAAAAGTTGTTGATTTGACTAAATTTTTCAGCTTAATTAAATTTTTTCAATTTAACTATTTGTGTATTTCAGTCAAATATATAAATACTTCAATTGAAGTTCAAGTATTTTTATGCATTTAAATTAATTGTATAAATACTTGAACTGAAGAAATTTAAGTTCTAGTTGAAAAATTTAGTCAAATTGACAACTTTTTTTTCTCAGTGCACTGTGCTCTTGTAATATTGAAATAAAAATATAACGTTTTGTTTTAATTTAAGATTATTAACTTCTTCAAAGAAGATCGAATTGTTTCGTATACAAGCAAAAAATGTAATTTCTTAATAATAATCTTGCTTGCACATAATTCTGTCTTCTTCAAAGTATTCAATAAAATATTATATTTTTATTAATTTATATACTTTAACAATCATTGTTTCATATATATAAGCAGGAAATTAATTTTTACTAATGTATGACATTTTCTTCTGCGTGATGAATCCCAATACTTGCGTTCTTCAAGTTTTACACTACTCTGTCTACATTTTTTTTTTTTTTTTTTTTTTTACAATAATTCGTAACGCTCGGCGAAGAACGGAGTTTGACAGTCCAAATGTTAATCGACGATTGGGAGGAAGCGTGTCGACCTTAAGTCGGTCGTTCAGACGCATTCTCGAAGGTAGCGAGAGGAAGACGTCGCGCGAGAGAGGAGAACCGGGACGAAAGAGCGGTGTAGGAAGAGTCGGTGGCCCATTTCTTTTAGAAGGGAAACGATGATTACAGTTAAGCCGTTACCTCCGTCGCCGGTTGCTCGCTTGCTCTCTCGCTCAGTTTTCTGTGGACGGCATTCCTGTAGGCCGGCGTCACGTCACAGCTGGAAATCCTCGTGAGAATTCTCTCTCGTTGCAACGGGCGACTGTAACAGCTTCTGTTCCTCTCGCCGCTCGCGCCAACCAACCCTTTTACGGGCCGCACTTTTCTAGCCGGGGGACATAGATCGCGAGACGAGGTATTATTATTGAAGCCGCGGCCTTGGTGGTGATGCCTTTTCGGTCCGGGTGAACGTCGCGAAAATTCGCTCGAGCGAACGTTAAAGAACAATTTTACGAGAATCGACGAGGATCTAGGAGATCTAGGACGGACTTTTCTCAGAGTTAGATATAAACATTCGAAAACGGAAGTGAGTCAAACGTAGTGGAGAAGAGGAGATTTTATCATGACAAAAGCGCCGATATGAGCGTGTGATTCATTGATACGAAGAGCGAAAAAGGTAGCCTTGATTCTTTTTTCCTTTTTTGTTTGCCGAAGGTCATCGTTCGATCGCACGATTTCGGCCGTCTTGTATCTTAATTAATTCCTCGTGCAGAAAATGTGTGTGTGTCATTTCGTTTGTCCGGTTTCACGGAATCTACGAACAACGTGTCGTCTCGGTGATGAGAGGAGGGAGGGGGAGGGTCGGAAGAGCGCGTAAGAGATAATTTCTTCCAGAGATAAAAACGATAACGCGCTCGATACGCGATCGATCGAGAGCGCGGCGGGGATGGCGGTTCTTATTGTTGCAACAAGCGATTTGTTGCATCGCTGCAAAACCCTTTCACCTTCCTATACATATACAATGTAACGCACCACGTAATCCTTTGAAAGCGCGCGCGGTCTCGTTCCCCGCGCCGCGGTATCACTCGTCGAAACGTACCTGTTTATCAATAGTTCGCAATCGTTCCATTAATCAACGTTAAATTTCGAGATATATAGAGGCGATGTGAGAAAAGATACCGCGAGAGTTGGGAGATACACTCGCACACAGCACACACACATATACGCGCAGAAATGGTGAACATAAAAATTTAAAAAGGCGGCACTCCGTGTCTTTCGTATCTGCGGACGTTGCTACGGTGTTATCAGAAACTGTAATACTCATTAAAAAGAATCAGATAAGTTCTTGAAAAAAAAAAAAAGAAAACTATTCGATCTTCGATCAGAGATAGGGTCCAGTCACTGAGCAAGTGTCCCAAGTAAGAAATCTCAAGTGAAAATCCAATCTTGAATGATTCTCTTTTTTTTTTTTTTAATTAAAAGATTGAAATTTTACTTTTAATGAAGTGTTATGGTATAATAAACAGACTTCTTAAGAATTAAAATAAATACGATCGTATAGTAATATGATTTAACAAAACATTTGTTAAATCAAATTTTTAGTATTTAGGATGATTGAACCATTTATTTTACATTGGATATTAGTGTAGGATTAGAAATAAATATAATTATTACATTTTTCAAAACTAAATAATTAATTTACGTGGAAACATAATTCAATGAACTTAATTAATAAATAATAAACATTTAAAGTAATTTTTTTAAAAATCGATTGATAATTCAAACAAAAAAATTGATTGAGTGAGTTTAATTGAAAATTATTGATAAACTGCATATTATAATGTTAGTATAATCTAGTCTTTGAATGCAATTTTAATGCAACTCTTTCCATCGACGTCTTAAAGTTTCTAAATTTTTCATGAGAAAATTCGAATTCTGATCAGAACCATTGAATTTTGACGAGAAGCAATCAGTCGTGCATATAATTTCTCGAGAGAATTAAAATATCAAACGCACATATGGTATATTTTTACATGAGAATTTCTCGGTATGCTCACAGGCGGAGCATAGACTGGAGCAGTTAAAGAGGGCGACGGACAGAATACAAAGGGAAATCGAAGAAGTCACCGAGAGGGAACACGAACTGCGGAACGTGGGTAGCATTAAAACCACATCCCACGAGACGGTAGACTCTAAGGTATCGTCGAAACTGCATGCACCATATAATGCAGGTTTAATGTCAATGCTTTTTCATGCTTATAACAAATTCCACGCGTATTTAACACCTTCCCTTCTAATCACGAGAAAACAAATATATTTTCGAGTGTCTTTAAATGAAGAAAAAGGTGAGAGTACGCGAAGTTTCTTTTTTCTTGGAATTCATCTCAAAATTTTAGTAGTCGTGGAACAACATGGTCTTTAAAGAACTTCCTGTACTTTTCATAAAAATGTTGTAAAATCAAACTTTGTTTTATAATATAAAATAGCTAAATTATGGGACAAATAATTAAATTTTGCAAAAATTATTGTAAAGTTCTTCGAAGTGTATTTTGGGCTACGGCTACCATAATTTTGACAGTAAATTTCAAGGAAAAATTTTCTTCGTGAAAACATGCTAAATAAATCGCGAAATATTACCGTTAATTAAGCGCAAATGATCCGTTTGTATCTTAAAATAATATTTAATTAGTTATTTTATTACTTAGGTGCGCCGTATGCCACAGGCTCTGGCCTCGGGCAAACTGAAGAGAACGACATCCACGCCGCAGATATTGGAAGCAGTCAGCCTGACGTCGCTGTCGCCAAACTTGACGCCAAAGATGACAAACGGTGTGATATCTACGCGCGCCACGCCGACACCGTTGCGCTTTGCAACCGCGCCAAGCCAGAAGGGTCTGATGCACAGATTCCTGGCTACACGGGGAAAGCTCTACAAGAGCAAATCGACGAACAATAACGGTCTGAGTACACCCATAACGCCTACTATTACGCTCAATCCTCTGAGTATCAAGGCTTTCAATAGAACGCTGGAGATACCGCTGGAGCCGGACGACGAGCCAAAGAAGCCTTTAACGAGAAAGGGATATGTTCCTGTCGAGCAGAAAATTCAAAAGGAGCTACACGACATGAGGGAACGGGAGAACGAATTAAGGTTTTGAAATTTTTACATAAAAAATAATATAATAATGTTATATGGAAGACAAAACTGAATATTCCTACCTTCAAAGACAAAAGCGGAATGAAATGTCAGTCCAAACTCCTTGAGTATCTCAATCCTTTTTATCAGCGCAGTAAATTAATATTTATATATAAAATATACTCATATGGTTTCTTTCTTTTATATTATGTAATCTTTGCTCATATACGCGATAAAAATAATACGAAGATTTAAAAAATAATTAGATTGCATTGATTTTTTTAAGTATATAATACACATAATTTTAAACATTATATGTAATTATATATAGTTAATTTTTTTCATTTCTTCGAATTTTAACTAAAAAAAATGCAATTTAGTTATTTTTTAATTACTTTGTTTAATTAGTTTTAATTATATATATTGTATTTTATTTACAAATTAATTTTATTTAGATTGATGAGATCGCAGATGTTGGCAAAGTCTCAGCCGAATTTACTTGATATAGGAAACGATAATGATTCCGATATTTATGATGGCTCCAGTTCTCTCAGAAGCGGTGCTTCCACTAACACCTTGAATGAGGATGAAATCGAGAAAGAACATAAGGGAAAACATAAGGTTAGCAACGTTTTCACATATTATAGTAAATTATTATCACACAAGTGAAACAAATAATTTATAAAAACAATTCTTTGAAACGTACATTAATTAATAAGTTAATAAAATAATTATATTATATAAAATATTAATAGATAATGTAGGATATTAAATTAACAGTATAAAATTTTACTTTATTTACAGCCTAGTCCACGACGTCGCAATACCCTCATCGCGCAATGGGAAAACTTGATAGCTGCCAAGAGGGAATCTATCGAGAACAACAACGAAAAAGATAGCTACTTTTGAAAGTCCTATAACTCCATGTAACTTTGCAGATAACATCATCACCTTTATCTTTATTCTATCGTTATCTCTATTCTTCTACTTAAATAATCGGTTGTAAATCAGTAATAATTATTAATTTACAGCAAATGACTGTTTGTAACAAGAGCGTTTTTGTTCCGCCTATTTTGAGGCATATCTTAAATGCATGAATATTTTCTTGTTTTTCTTTTACCTCGTTTTATATAGTTTATTTACGAATAAACAATTCTTTTTGTGTTTGAATATTTATGTGCTCTAGCACTAGATAGAGTAGTATCATATTACGACTGCGTGTATTTTCAGTATTAAGTTGCTGGCTAAATATGATTGAAATGCAACTTCTCTTTCATAATTTATTAAGAATTATTATTTCATAAAAATTATGAATATCCCTGAAAAATCGAAGGTTCTAAGAAATTATAAGGCGCATTTTGTTTTATCATTATTAATGGAATAACATGAACATAATATGTAAAATATTCTCACGAGCGACTGAAGTTTTTGTACGTTTTTCGTTTAATATTGCGGGTGTAAAGTACTTATAATAATCGTTTAAATCACTTAATTAGTACATGTGAAGTATTACATATATGTTATTAAATATTAATTAGTTGTAAAGATAGCTAAGGTATTCGGTGGATACCTTCATGTGAAAAAGATAGTTATAATAATAATACGTGCGATTGTTATCTATTACAGAATTTATATTATGAGCGAGATTATTAAACAAATATACAGAACTCTGTATTAAATTTATACGCACTGGTTTTCGGTCATGCAACATTTAGTCTAAGACTTTACAACGCAATCTTCATTCTACAATTTGCAGTTGTTACATTTAACAATACATGCAAATGTTAACATAGATATATTATTTTTACATTTGTTTTGATTTAAAATAGGAGATAAATAATCGCAAGAAATCTAATATTAAATCTTTGAAGCACTCTCTCATAAAGTCACTCTTATTTTATCACTTAATCTTTTTGATTTATCCATCTCTTTCTTGAAAAATATTGAATTTAATTGTATATAAATATATATAAATTTATAAAAACAGGTTCAATACTTTTGTAAATTTTTATAGATAATTGAAAAATTATAGTTTTTGTTATCTTTTGACTGCTATTGATTCTAATAAACAGGAATGACGAAGGGTTGATCTATTTTCATTAGATAAAATTTTAGTTGAAATTAAAATAACTATATAACATTATTTTATATTTATAATTTGGAAAATCTGAAGTATCAAATTCAGTTTATAAGATATGTTTATTTTAATGATAATTATATTCGATAAAAATTCTTTTATAGAAAGATAGGAGTGCTTAATATTTTTCTTCAGATTCTAACTAAATATATGTTCTCTTTAAAAAATGACAATTATTATGCAAGTGATATTGCTGTTGTAGGACATTGGATCTACAGCAAATTCTTTGTAGCCGAATACATTAGTCGGCTAATATACATAATAAATACATTTTTTAAATAAATATGTATATGTTCTATTCATTGCCCTACTTACATACAATATAATTATAATATATATCAAAAGACTTGTTTCTGTTGCAAAATCTTGCTTAAAACTCTTATGGTTGATATAATATATATTATTACTTTTAAAATTAACTTTATTAAATTACATAATAAAAATATAAAGCACAAAAATTATGTTACAAAAATTTTTTTTTCTAAAAATATAAATTTTTAATGTGTTTTTTTTTTTCGGAAAGATCCAAGAAGGTGCAAGTAGTGAGGATTAAATTAAATCAGATCAACAAAGACGTCTGAAGGATATGATTATTCGTCTTTGTCTATTCACATAGGTCCTAATTTAGCACAGAAAAGAACCACAAAATTGTGAAAATTATTTACAAAATTCATATATGTTCATAATATCGGTTGTGTAGTTCTTCAATGTTCGCATTTTACATTACCTACGGGATTCATAGATATTTGATTACGTAGTTCAATGTGCGCATAGAGGCGCTGATGGATGAAAACACCTAAAACGACGCGATGACAGCTCTCAGGTTTCTGGTTGCTTATACGAACCTAACCTCACAGTGGCGTGCAGCAGCCGAGCAGCGTGCAGTCACGTGGTAGTGTTCATTCTCGCATGTAAGATCGAAATTCCGGCTAAACCAGACTAAACATAAATTAGCTCTGTTAAAAAAAAAAAAAATCGAAAGAAAACGGTAAGATACGACCAAAAATTTTATCATTTCCTTATAATTATCTTCTCACTTATCGAAAGAAATGTAGACTATGACTAAACATCATTTTTAATTGTATCTTTCCTGTAATTTTCTATTCTTTGATTTTTTTATTAGGCAAACGGAGTATTTTTCCATATACGTTTATAATTATATTATAATATGGATCTACATACAAATAAAATAGACGAAAACATAGAAATTAAACTCTTGCTTAATTTTTCCATAAATAAAGGTAAGTTATATATGCTAATAATAATATCAATATTTCTATTTTAATAACTATGATAAAATTAAAATGTTAGAAATTCTTTTTCTTACCAATAAGTATATACAATTATCGATTTCCAAAGTGGGATATAATTAGTTAAAAATAAGAAATAATAAAAATTATTAACTTTTAATTTAGTTAATTTTAAGTAAGTTAGTTTTTAACTTTAATTATTTTTAAAATAAACTTAGCATTTTTTTTCTCAATAATGTACCTATGTAAAAGAAAAATTTTATTTAGAATCTATTTTTTTTAATTATATGTTCTAATATACTATTTTTCATTTCAATTTTAGATTTGCCACATAATGTGCATAGCATATTAAATGGCCAGTACAAAGATGTAATAAATAATGAACTGTCTACATTTATTGAAGCAATAAGGAATGGCGATAACTTGGAAGAGATTATACATAACAGTTTATCCAAAACCCACGAGCATTTGTCGTGGCTGTGTGCAGGAGTGGTTTCGTTATTGTACTTTGTCCAATGCAATTGGACAGGTCCTTGCATAGATGATGATATCGATTGGTTAAAAACCAGGAGAGACGAGGCACTCAAGCAATTATCCTTGCATGATGGATGTAACATAAATGTACGAAAACCAGAACTTCTTTATCTATCCAAAAAAATCTTTTCAAATGCAGATTTACAGCTTAAATGTAGAAGTTGCATTTGGTGGCTGTTTAGAGCTAGTCTGCTGCATCAGCATGTGTTAGACGAAGACTCAGGAGTGCTATTTGAAGAAATTGAGAATCTAACAATGGAAATTAACAAACTGAGTATATTAGAAGATTCTCTCTGCAAGCTCTTGTTCAATTTGGAAGCTGCTAGATTTTATTTGTATTATAGAAGAACTCAAAATTCTGAAAAGCATCTTGAATATGCAGAAAGTATAGCAGGTTTAAAATTAAGTTTAGAAGGTGCAATGGGAAAACGTACCAAGTATCAACAAGAAGAAAAGGCACAGTTGTACCTCAAAGTAGAGACGAGCAAGGATATTTTTCCTTCAATAGATTGTGAAGATACACCAAAATCTTTAAACTTAAACGATGAATTGAGATTAGAACGCATTGAGTTTTCAGAGCACAAAGAAGAGACTAAATTAGGTATGGTGGAGGAAGCAATAATTTTGACAAAATAGTAAGTATAACAGCTTGTATATTTGTACCATATGAATTATAGCATTGTAACATAGAAAGATTTTAATAAATAATAGTATTCAGTTGCAGGTGTGTCAACCTAGGCACAAACTCACTGATGAGGAAATCAGACCCTACCTGACTGTAAGCTATGATATTAACACTGCATTTTTTATTTTACTATTAATAAATAATATTAAGAAATAACAATATGTGTTTCTTTTATAGAAAGTTGTAGAGAATACAAAAAACTGGTCGTTAAAGATGACTTCTTTATGCTATCGTTGCTTGCTGGAATCTGACGATAAGAGAACAGTCGAACGATCTATGATGCAGGCGGAGTCTCTTTTAAAAGATTACAATGATGCGAAAGTATCTGTAGCCAGAAGGATGGATTTATTTTTCGCGAGTGGTATGAGACCCATTTGGACATTAGAGGAGAAATGGGCCAATATAATGGTCAGTCTTGGCTTGGTAAAGGGAGCTTTGGAAGTTTTTATAAAACTAGAATTATGGGAAGATGCGATTGCTTGTTACAACATATTAAATTTGAAACACAAGGTATGTATATTTTGTATATTGAGTACAATACGAAAAAAATTACAGAATTACTGTACCAATGAAAAAAAAAAGAGAAAATAAACCAATTAATATACAAATAAAAACCATATAATTATATTTTTAAGTGAAAAATGATATTTTAATCAAATCTGTATGAAAATTATGTCAAAAGTATCAATTTAGGAAAATATCAATTTAATAACTTGCAATTTATTATTTTAAAGTTTTATTTTTTTATACAGTCATGTACTAGTGATTGTTCGGCGATTGCAGAGAATCAACTACCTTACTAAATTTGCAAATTTTCAGGCAGCTGAAATTATTAAGCAAGAAATATCTAAAAAGCCGACAGTGAAATTATGGTGTCTATTAGGCGATGCAACTGGAGATGTGAATCATTATGAAACAGCATGGAAATTATCTGAGGAAAAGAGCAGCAGAGTACAGAAACATTGGGGATTTTATTACTTCGCGAAGAAAGATGTTGGTATTTGGACCATTAATTTTCAATGTAAAATATTTATTCAAATTTAAAATCTACTATCTTTTATTTATAGTATGCCCAGGCTGTACCACATTTAAAGCTATCGGTCGAATTGAATAATATTCAAGAACTTGTGTGGTTTAGACTGGGTTATGCAGCATTGCAGGTAGAAGATTGGAAATTAGCTGCAATGGCGTACAGACATTACTGCGCTTTGGAACAATATGTACGTATATATATATATTTCTCTGATATTGCTGTTTTAACTGTTGATATATAAATTATAAATAAAATTCTATTTTTATATGAAAAATGCAGAATTTTGAAGCATGGAACAATTTAGCAAAAGCGTACATAAGATTGGGAGATAAACCAAGAGCTTGGAAATCTTTACAAGATGCCATAAAATGCAACTATGATCGTTGGGAAGTTTGGGACAATTTGATGGTCGTAAGCATCGATTTGGGACATTTTTCAGAAGTGAGTATATGAAACAATATTTTATAAAAATTCTTTGTCTAAACTAATTTTAAGAGTGTTAACAGTCTTAAAAGAATTTGTTATTTATATTAGATATATCTAAATTTTTATATTAAACATCTTATCAATATCTTTAAACAATTTTGGTATAATAATAATTAATGAATAACAATTGTGAATGTTATTTACAGGTTATTCGATGCTATCATCGTATTTTGGACTTGAAAAATAGCCATTCAGATGTACAAGTTCTCCAAATATTAACAAATGCCATAATAAATAATATTAATGACGCAGACGGAAATCCAACTTTTCGTTTGCTTCAAAATACATTGGAATTATTTGGAAGAATCACTTCTAATGTAGTTAATAATCCAGACATTTGGAGAATGTACGCTGAACTTGTCATATTGAGAAAAACGGACGTTGACGAAGAAAAAGCGGCACAGTATCTGCAACAAGCGTATCGTTTTATTACTTCAAATCCAAAATGGTGTCGCAGCGAGGATACAGCTCTGAAAGTATTGGAATTATGTTGCAATTTAGCGCAAGCGTATTTACGTTGCACTACCGATATAACGGTCGTCAAGAAAAGGAAGATGCTAGGAAGTGCTAAATTATCGCTTCAAGGAGTCGTGAAAAAAATCAAGGAACAGGAATGGAATAATACGAGCATCATCGACCAATTAGCGAAAGTTGAAGAGTACTTAACGATTATAAGAAATGAATTAGAGCAAATAAAACCTGCATAATAAGGATATATATATATATATATATATATATATATATATATATATATATATATATTGTATTAATTTTGTATATGAAAAAGAAGTCTTTCTCTATATAACTTCTGAAATTAATGATTTTATTTGATTTTATAATGATAATTTTTGAAAAAAAAGAAACAATAAATGCAGTTAAAATTTTATTCATATGAAAATATATGAAATTAGTTATCGTAATCAATAATTCAGTATATCGGTAGGATAATACACACATATGTCAAAATTAAAAATTCACTATCTATAATAATATAGATTCTATATCAGTGTTCATACAGATACTTATTTTTGTTAGGTAAACATTATTGTAAAATATAACAAAAATTAATTTTGTATTTTCTATGTATATTTTAAGAAATATTAAAAATTTAATAAATTAATTTTTAAAGATTTAAATTTTGTCTTGCGTATATATCTGTGTATAAAAAAATTATGTATAAAAAAATAATCTAAAGCTTACAACACAAATAAAAAAATAGATTTTAATTGAACGATTATAATAATTTGGAACATCTAAAACTATATAAATCTTTGTGATTTATATAACAATTTGCTTTACACTTTGAATGAAATTCAATTGGAAATGAAATTCATAATGCTTTCTTCTGAGATGATTTTTTTGTATATAATATATATTCAGATATTTTCAAGCTGTATATTTTGCATAATATAAAATGTATCTTTTTGTCTTTGAGCTATATTTTCTTTTCTTATTTTTCTCACGTTATTTTTTGTTTGTAACTTTAAAGTTTAGCAAATAAAAATTATTATTTTAATTAATAAGAGCCAAAATTTAATTGCAAGAGATACCAAAACGCTCTTTTTTGATATCTCTTTAAAATAATTCTTAAATAATTAATAATTGTGAAAATAATAGTTTTTATTTATTAAAAGAAAAAATATATTATCAAGAAAAAACAGAAATGCAAACTCTTAATGACATGTATGGAGTGGGGTAAAAAGTTAGCAAACAACGTTTCTGGAACGTGAAAAGAGTGGGGCAGATCTTATAAGTACACGAAGTGCCAGGGTCACTCTATCAAATCTCTGTTTTGCACTGTTTTGCACTGTTTACACGTAAGTGTTACGAACACTTTCGACTCAGATATCGCATTCTTTTATCGCTCGAGTCCATACAATTTTGCGACATTGTACTATCACAGTAAGTAGTATATATATATGTTAAACATAAACCGCCGTATTTTGTTTTTACATAATTTTACATAATTCGGCGATAACCGGCACGTTTAGTCTTCCGTATATTTCTCGATCGTTTTTCTTCCAAAAATCTAGTTTATTTTAAGAGAAACATATTTCCACTGACATCTGCATTTGCAAATTCAAATAATTAATGTAATGTCATAATTTTTAGTTACTAACAATGTGTTCATAAATTTCAATCTGACGACATTGGCCGGTTTGTAGTGTCCTCTCATATAGCACAGTATTACAGAATATTCCAAGAATACTGCGATATATATTATTTCAATAATATTGTAGAAATGTCGCAAATATCGCTGAAATATTTTCTAATATTCCATGCTACATGTACAATTAAGATAATAAGTTATCTAGCAATAAAATAACGTATCCAGCCTATCGTAACGTCACGTGCGCGTTTGTTGTAACCTTTGCAACAAGGCGAGTTTTTTTCAATAATCCATCGATTTACCAATTCTATTATGCGCAAACATAAGTGTTTCGCTCCGCACAATATGATTGATCAATCGATAGATCAGAAGGACTTTACGTACAATGTGAGTTTTGTTTATTTCAGATGTCTTTCGCGGGAAAGGTTGTCCTGATAACGGGGGCCAGCTCGGGTATCGGGGCTGCGACGGCTATTCACTTGGCTCAACTCGGTGCATCGTTGTCGTTGACCGGACGCAACAAGCAGAATTTGGACAAAGTGGCTGAGCAGTGTGGAAAGTCCAAGCCATTTATCGTAACGGGCGAGCTTACTAACGAGAACGACGCGAAGAATATTATTGACTCGACGATCAAGCACTACGGCAAATTAGATGTTTTGGTTAATAATGCAGGAATTTTGGAGAGTGGTAGTATAGAGACCACAAACTTGGAGCAATACGACAAGTATGATAAGCTAATGGTATAAATGTAGCCTATGTTCTGATATATACTATCAAAAATCTCATAATTCAAGTTACATGGGATCACTGCACCATTCGCTGAGCAAATAAATAATTGTTTAAAAAAAATAAGATTTCTTAAAGATGTATGTTATATTTTTATTTAAGCATTGATTAGCATTAGTGATCCTGTATTATTCAGTATTGGCTGTGTATGTCAGAACATGCTTGTACATGTGTACTGAAAGGAAAAATTTTCATTTTGAGAACATTATAAAAATTAACATGTATTTACAGTGTTTTCAACATAAACGTTCGCTCAGTATACCATCTGACGACATTGGCAGTGCCACACTTAATCAAGACAAAGGGCAATATTGTTAATGTTTCCAGTGTAGCTGGACTACGATCTTTCCCAGGTGTTCTGGCATATTGCATGAGTAAGGCGGCTGTGGATCAATTTACGCGCTGCGTCGCTTTAGAATTGGCAGAGCAACAGGTATAAGGATAATAAACTTTTTTTTCCAATATCTTAATATCATTTTTTAATATTATTACGTTTGATATTGTTTTTGAAATCTTAGGTGCGAGTGAATGCTGTAAATCCTGGTGTTGTAGTAACAAATCTTCACAAAAGTAGTGGAATGAGCGACGAACAACTTAAAAACTTTTTCGAGCACAGTAAGGAGACTCATGCTTTAGGAAGAACGGGCGACGTTTCAGAAGTCGCGAAGACCATTGCATTTTTGGCAAGTGATGATGCTAGCTACATAACGGGGACGACATTACCTGTGGATGGAGGTAGACATGCCATGTGTCCTCGTTAATAATTTTTGTTTTTACAAATGATATATGATATATTTGTTTATATACATACAGACTACGTAATACATAATACATATTGCACTTACAGTATATTAACGAAACGCTGCATATAATATTTGTGTTCTTTCTTCTAAATAGTTTCACAAAAACTTATTGAAAAAAATACTTCAGATTTATATCATAATTACATTTGTTATACTATTTCTGTAAAAAAGGATATATCTATACTATATTTCTATACCATATTTAATAAAAAGAGAAAGTAAAATAAAAATTCTTTTGTATAACACAGCCAGAGTATAAGTAGTTTAAATAATAATCATTATTGCAAAAATGCAATAAGTGGTTTAATATCTTCAATTTTATAATACTTTGTAAAAAAAGGTAAAGAGAATTTTATATGAAGTCTTAAGAAAACAGGAGCCAGATACAAAGTAAATGATATTTAATTGGGACATTTAATTAAACCAAGAAACGTTCTATTTGAAAATTTAATTGATAAAAATGTTTATCTTTTATATCTATATATTTTTTTATAAATATTATATTTTCACTATGAAAATATTAACAAATTTGATTTAATTAGACATCCAGCTAAACCTGTTGTAAACTAATTATTTAGTTTTTATTTTGCCAAAGAAAATGGCAGTGTGTTAACGATTCACGTTATAACAAAGATACAACGTATCATGTGTAACATGATATACATAGTAACATATAATATAGATTGATATATTTCTATAATACAATTTAGCTATATTGCAATTCTTCATTGTAAGATGATAATTTACATTGAAGGATGATAACATTGACAATAAGTATAGATCGTAGATGTTATTTAACATATATGTATATACTATATATACACAACGATAACTTTTACAAGAGTAATATTCAATATATTCATTTGCGATATATCGCAAATAAACTATTGCATTTTGGCCTAAATATATATGAAAAATAATCAATTTTGTATAATTTGTTAAATGTATTTTTATGCGTCGGAAACGCTTAATGCTAACAATGTAATATAACTTCTTTAAAAAATTTCTGTCTTCAAAGACACATTACAACATTACAACGCAATTGTTTTTCTTTGATAAAAATAACAAAGTTTCCGTTAAGAAATTATTATTCTAAGAATACAAACATTTTTTCGTTATACTTATTCTTAATAATATTTTCTAATCTTTTCTTATACAAAAAAATAAGAAACCACAAATGTGGCTAGTACGAAATCTCTACAGGAGACTTCTTTGTATTCCATCATTATAATATTAAAAAAAATATATAAGTATTTCTACAATTAGGAAAGGTACGGACATCATTTAAACTCTCCTGTGAGTCTCCTCATTCAATAATATGACTTTAAAATATTCAACAGGTCAGAGATGATTATCACAATATTTTCCTACTGGAATAATTATGCACATAGTTTAAAGCAGACGTATAAAAAAATTCCTTTTATATCCGCTTTTGTATCTGCAGAGTTTATCTTCTAGATAATTAGGGATAAATATTTCAGCCTTTACTGGCAGGTACTCTGTTATTACTGTTGTTTTTCGAATCTACTGTGCTAAGTGTTATTCCTAACTGTGCTGCGTAGTATGTCAACATAATGGACACCTGTGAAATGAAAATCGAACATTTATTATACCTTTAATAAAATTATCATAGAATTATCAAGACTATTTTTCAAAAGCGCTCTATGTATATAAAATGTATAAGTACCTGAGCATAAGGTAATGGATTGTGGAAATTATGAAACCCGAGCAAAGTATCAGATATGAGGAAGCAAATGCCTCCGATGCAACTACACAATTTAGTCCATGTCCATAACTCCTGAATAAATAACATATAATTCAGTTTTTGTTCTTTGACGCAATGATTGATGTACTGATAGAAAAGATTATTATTTAAATAATTTATTTACGTCGAACAAGTAATTATTTGTTTGATATAAAATTGTTGTTTGAATTCGATTAATAACGTATTTATTTGAATCAAGTAATCTTTCTTCTCAATGTGTACAAGAAAAAATAATAATTGCAACACATGTTTCAAAAAAGGAGAAGAGTTTAAATATTTTAACAGTTTTTTTTTAATCTCCAAAAAAAATAGATCACTTTCGCACTCTAAAGTATTTTTTCCTTAAGTAATTAACAAGTTAAATAAATAATAAGTTATTGGAGAAATTATAAAGGGAATAAAAGAAGCGAATAATACATGTAAAATCAAACGCTGTTTCTACTTAAATTTACCTCGAAGAATTGTACTCTTGCTATGGCCCTCCATGCCATTGTGGTAACTAATATTGTATAAATTGGCACTCCTATTACTAAAACCCCGTCCAATCCAGCCATCAAAATATATATAACTGAAAACAATACATTAATCATTAATTAATCACGGAGGACGATTAATGAAGATCTATATCTGATCGGTTGTGGAAAAAAATTCGCCCGTATTTGTGAATTCTTACCAATTGCACAAGACATGTACAATAATGCCCCGAGTGTTAAATTAAGGGGTTTGAATCCAAATGCTAATATATACATAATTTGCGCAACGGCAAACATACACATTCCCGCGGTGAAGCAATTAGGCCACACTAATAGTGCGTCACCTATGCAACTAAACACTAATCCTGTTAATATGGTTCTAGAGAAGGCATATCTACAAAAAGAGGATGACGTTAGTTAACGTTAGAAGCAAAAAGAATACAGCAAAATAAAATCATCTGACTTATTAAGATTAATATGAATATCCGTGTAATTTTTCTTTTTACTTACTTAGACAAACTAATCCCGTTGAACAAAACGAAAATGATAAGACTTATTATTGGTAAACATTTAAAACACGCTGTCAGCAGAGATGGTTGCTCGGGGAGCAATACAAAATACACACACACGCTTTTGAAGAACGGCACCAATTTCGGCCAAATGCTTTTTATCTGAAATATAAAAAAATAACATCTTACTAAGATTCAATTTTAATCACAAAGCCTGATTGCATCATGTAATGTGGCTTAATTTAAAAAAATGTTTAAAGTTAAGCTACGTTGATGCAAACTGGTCTAAATTGGTAAAGCTGATTTCAGTATTTTCAGTAACGAGCAACTATCTTAAGATAACTTGTTTATCTATAGGTATGTTTGGAACAGTTTAAGAATAATAAATGATAAAATAAAAAGTATGTATTTCGAGAGCATTGTAGATTACGTTACAAACATCTTTAATTATCTTCGACTTATCGTTTGATATTTCGCATTGGATACTAACACTTACGTGATCCATAAATTGTGTAAACACGTTTTGTGAAGCAGATTAAAACTTGTGTGCCGACGGATTAAAATTAATTCTTTTTTTAAAATTTGTTTAAATAAACTGTGATTACAATTTAATTTCTAATTTATAATTAAATTTTTATTATATAAATTAATTTTTAATTCATTGTTAACCCCAATACTATTATTATAAAATTCTTCAGATTTATATATTTATTATTTTCAATATATATATCCTAATTTGTTTTAAAAAATGATATATATTTATTTATATATTATTATGAAAATGTATTGAAACGATTCAGCTTGTTTTCTCGTAAATTGCTCTTCATCTACATGCATAAAATCTACGTAATAATAGTGCATGTTTGAATGAGATTTATTCGCAGTCACTGAGATCTAATCATTGACCTAATCCAGCCAGTTACATGCTAGTACATTATCTAATACTGGTACCGTCAGGATGCACAATAGTCTTTGATACGGAGTAGTAGTCACTTTATGCCAATACGGTAGTTTCTCTAATAATACTCTATTGGTACAACTGCAAATTAATCTTTAAGGAATTTCAAACAGGATACACGTAATGCGGAAATTCTAGTTTTCTGCTGTTCACTTTGTAATTCCCGTTCGTTAATTTTCTGATTTCATTTATTTGTCCGGTTGTCTGTCTGATTATCTGAAGAGCAATTTAACGGAAGAATTTAACTTACAAGTGATACAAAAAAAGAAACAAATATATAAATTTATATTTATTTATAAAATGTACATTAATACATGTATAATTATAATTTCATAATTATATAGTAATTATAATTATACAAGCAATTATTTTTAAATATTTTTTAAAGATTTGTATACAGCTAGATATATCTAATTATACCTCATCTTCAGCAATTATACGTCCGTAGTGGTTTAATTATATTGATTTGTGTCAAAATTTCAGGATGCGCAGATGCATATATTAATTACAATTTATATGCATTTAATATTAATTATATGATAATATATTATAATTATATATCAAATCTATATGTATATTATTAAAATTATATATTAGCTTTGTTGTTCGAGTAACGGATAAGTATTCAAATTAGAAAATGGCGCAACTTGCCGAATGTAATTTAGTCGAAAAAAAGACGTCTGTACACGTATTATTGTTTTTCTCATATACATACATACACACATCTATATATGAGGGAACAATAAATACGTGTACAAACGTGTATAGGTGTGTGTGTGTGTGTGTGTGTGTGTGTGTGTGTGTGTGTGTGTGTGTGTGTGTGTGTGTGTGTGTGTGTGTGTGTGTGTGTGTGTGTGTGTGTGGTGTGGTGTGTGTATAAAAGATAAGAATTGAAACCTGCATATTGGGAAACACTATAATTTTTAATATCTGGAGTAAGAGTATAATGATATAATATATAATTATAATTAATAGTATATTTTATAATTATTAATATATAACATAATTTAATTATAATATATTATTGTATATGCAATATATTAATATAAAATGTATAATTATACTATTATATTAGTGTATTAAACACAATTGGACAACCACGTACGCGGACAACGGAAGCGCGTATTCGCTGTAGATTAATTTCCTCGAGAAATATTTATTCCTGCGAAAATACGAGTTATTCGCTGGTATTCGGTGGTCTGATATATAATGTTGCGCGTCTACAAAATGCCTTCGAACACGTCATCAAACGTATATTTTTATACAAATCGAATATTTATCTTTACCTCTCTAACCACCGCGCGCAGGTGGTTTCACCTCGATTCACGATTAATTCAATAAATTCTATTTTTACTCGAATATCGCTCGCGTCTACCTAACAAAGGAACAAAGAAAGATAAAAAGAGAGAGAAAGAGGGACCAAATACGTGATTCACGCGAAAGAAAAAAACAAAAAACGGAGCAGCTACTCTCGAATTTCGATTCAAATCGAACGGCGATAGTTGTGAGACGGAACTGGCGGCAACTATGACAATTGTTTATAAATATATATTTTTTTTAATAAAATGAGAAAAAAACAACAATGAAATAAAGGGAAAAAAATAGATAAAAACTGGCAAACGGAAGGAGGGTAAGATACGTCCGCCTCTGTCACAATCATTGTCCTCTTACCACTTGTGTAGGCGATGACATCCTCGGTTGAAGGACACCGAAGGGGCGGAGGGGCGACGCGAGGGAGGAAACACAACACAACGCCGCAGCAGCCGTCTGTGTATCGAACTACTCCAAGTGTCGTCTCCGACCTGCTCCGACCGACCGAGACCGTGACGAGGATCCCGTGAATGCTGATCGCTCGCACAGCCTCGTCGTTTATTTATACGACCACCGGTTTCCGACGCACGGAAAGCATCACACGCGCGCGCGCACGCACGCGCGCATACATAGGCACGCGTGCATCGCGCGTGGCCCTGTCACCGGGGCACTGTGTTGTGTCTTGTGTGCCATGCACTGCACCGTCGCACCACCACCGATGATTACCGTGTCGCCAGTGCGGCCAACCGGCGGCGGCGCGGCGGGTCGTCGTCGTCGTCGGGGTTCCGGGGCTGCGCACTTGCGAAGTGAAAGCCGACTCCTCGTACGAAATTGCCCAACCATGCACGATTTGTTGTTAAATACATTTCCTCCATGAAATTGCTGTGTATCTCATACAAATACATATCTTCGAGGTAATTAAAAAAGCAGGTAAATTAAAAAAAAATGTCTAATTTTTACTTTAAGTTTAATAATTTTAATCAATTAATAGCTTATGGCTATAGGCTAAGTTAATGCGGGCATCAGATGTTGATCGTATAAAAAAAACATCATAGGCCTATTACTTTTAATTTTTTGTGCCACGTTGAAGAAAGAAAGAGATGAAAGACGAACAGTGCAAGAAGCAATTTACATTGAATGAAAAAATCTTTACATTGAACATTTTATTGAACAATTTCTTCGAGCGTTTACATAGATAAAATACAAGCCTTTAGGATACAATTTTCAAAATAAAAAATCGACCTTTTCGCTCTCGAGAGTCCGCGTCGATTTTCGCTAGAGACAGGAAGAGGGGTCGAATTCGAAATCGAAGTTCTAGAGTTCGACCTTCGGAATCAAATATGGCAGCCTCAGTGGCACAACAGCGCGATGATTTATGTAGTGAGATAAGCAGAATTGGCACTGATTGGCACCGAATATCACGTAAAAAATCTGAAGTAACGTAGAACAACGAGATGGCGAGCTGCGTTAACTCCACGTTAAACAATCTCTTGACGTCCTACAAGAACTGGATCGTGGCGAATCCACAGTTGTTGACCGACATCGAGGCTACTGTCAGATGTTTGTCTTACTTCAGCTTTGGTTAGGAAAACGAGCCGTCAAATTCAGTTATTGTCACGTTTCACGTCGTGTGCAGCACTAAGATCTAAAATTTATGTTCTTTGCAGGAAATTTGCGTAATTCGAATCTAGCCTCGGAGTTAATTTATTCTATGCCAAATCTGATCGTGCTCTGCAACGATTTACTTTTGTACAACAGTCGACGCCAGCACTTGAAGATACCTCAGTTCGACTCGAAGATCAAGATCTGGCTGACTGTGGTGGAGTACACCGAGACGCTGCTCGAGGTGTCCGCCAAGAAACTATGGGGGCCAAAGGGGAAATGGTTGATAATTGTAGTTATACAACTGTTCAAGTAAGCATTCAATGCTCTTTTGATTTTATGGCAATATAGTTAACTCTGTGGATCTGTTCTGTAACTTTTAACGACAGTTATGTCTGGATGAAACTTTTAGTATAAAATTTTTATAATAAGAAAGTGATTTTTGCTCAAGCGTTGTCATTTCTATTGGACGACAGTTTCGTTATCACTATAACATTGTTGCATAATTTTTTAAAATCATATATTATGTTTGCGCAATGTTATATTGATAACAAAACTGTTGTTAAGAATTACAGAATAAATCTACTTGGAATGCTACATAAATTTTTATCCACATACTAATTCATGTATAATTAGAACAAGTACACTTAGTACAATTAGAACAATTTTTATTAAATGTTGAAAGCTAAAAATAACATTTAATGTAATTTTTTTACATTATGACTCTTTACATACTTGGGATCATGATATTTCTGAGTTAATTTTTATTACTTTTGCAAGAATAAAATTTTTTTAGTGTTCTATACTTTAATATTGCTAGAAAATATATTTTAATAGAAAAAAATATATATATAAAACACAAAACAGGATAAAGATTTATAGGACAAAATTATCAAATTATGTGTACAGAGTGTTAAAGTGATCCCATCAAAAAATGATAATGAAATTTATATTGATTTGATAATTTCAATAATGTTTATTCATTTCAGGTCCATATTGCGACTGATATTAGTTCATGTATATAAGGAACGTTTGACGAAGAGCCCGGCGACACCACCGCTTAACAGAGAGAAATTCAGTAAAGCTGTTAACAATGTACAATTGAAGGAGGGCTTTATGCTGAAGAGAACGGGCACTGTTGTCAGAAGTGTAAAATATTCGGCACCCATAGAAGTACGAACATGGAAAGCTCTACCTTCTGTCACAGATGAGAATGAGAATCTGACAAAGAACCAGGAATCTGAGAGAAATCTCAAACTAGCCGAGGTTTGTTGAAATATATTATTTTGAAAAATTGCATTCATGTTACATATGAAATTTATAATAAGATTAATATAAAATAATAAAATTAATAAAAAATTAAGACATTATATCTTTAATTTATACTAGAATTTGTAAAAATCAAAGTAGTATTGTTATTATATCATAAATTTAAAATAGATATATCTAAATTTTAAAGTTAAAATAGACATATCTAAATTTTATAGAATACATAAACACGATAATCATTGTTAAGTTTTATTCTGTTATCATGGAAATATGTCATAACTTGTTATTTATATTTTATTTTGTTTTGTTATATATTCTTATTTGTATTATTATTTTATACAGAATAAATTTTTAGTGCTAATTATATATTTTTCATATAATTGATTTCACTATTTACTAATGTAGGAAAACACATAATGAAAAAAATGCAACTTCTAGAGTCTTTATGTGACAAAGCCGTTACTCCATCTCGGATGTATGTACGTTACTAGCCAGAAACGTTGGCCGCCGTGGATGTTATCACTTATTATCGATATAGCCAGGTATAAATAGCATACTGAACTATTATTATACATAATTCGATAAATTATAATATTCTTTATACATAATTGAGTTCTTATTGTTTGTGCAGTTTAAATGTTTTCTCTCGTTACGCCAAAAAAGCGTTATTCAGCAAAGACGAGGAGGAAGAGCTCGTGCGTCGAAGATTGAGCTTGCTGTTGTACATCTTAAGATCGCCGTTCTACGACAAATACAGCCGCACTAAAATAAACGCGCTGCTCGACACGATATCTTCCTCCGTACCGTTTGCTAAATACTTGGCAAGCGCTGTCGAAAAGAATTTACCGTATATGCAGAGTATATACTTTTACATGTGGTCGCGTTAGCTTGCGAACGTAAGTTCACTGCGAGAAACGCATAATCTAAATCTCTACACAAATATGAGCGAAAAATGTACATAATTTAAGCATTCCGTAATCTGAATAATTGGAAGATCAGGGGATTACGTTATTTTTATATTGTTCTCTATTATATTGTTCCAGGATAAACTTTAAATAATGGTATTTATGATTGTTTGGTATATTTTATTATATTTCACTAACTTATAGCAATAAATTATGAAAGATATAAGAAAGTGACTTTTTTTCCTTGATGGTCTTATTAATTCGTTCCGATTAATTTATTAACTCTGATATCAACTCATTATCAGATAAGCGTGAAAGGCGGACGGATTTAATTCTCAAATGTTTCAACGAATTTTCTTGATTTTCTGTTATAACTTCTTCACACAATTCGAACAATTTTGTTATACGATTAAATAACATAACTTTTATGTGTGTGGTTTTTTTTAAATTTTATCTAGCTAATACCTATGATAAAATTTTTTAACTTTGCTGTCTTATTTGAGTATTTTATTTAAAATGTGTTTTATTTTTTACTATTTAAAAACTTTGACGATTTATCTGTTAAGATTTTTTAAATCTAATTTTTTTTACATTTTTTAGCACTTTTTGATTGTATTAATCTTTAAAAGATATAAAAGTATAGAAAATTGTAATAAAACGATAAAGTTAAGAACTACCCAATTAATGTGATTAATCCGCTAAAACGGAGTACACGAAAGATATTGTATTTTTAAACATAATTCTGCGTTTCAATATTTATTTATCGCTTTACTTATCGTAGATGTCATAATGAATACAAAGCGAGGGTGATTTATCACCTTTTGTGAAACAATGTTCCGTATAACAATATTATTTTAACACAATATTGAATGAAATCAACGATGCGTGATTCACAGTCTGCTCGCACCGGTGATTCCTGATTATTGACCTTCGTCGCCTATTTGTCAATGAGACGGGGATGGCCTTGTTTTTTTTCTCCGCGCGTCAAGTGGACGCACGGCTATTTCGATCAGCACCGGGAATACCGAGGAGAGTTATTACTGGTGCGCTGAGGATTATTACACGCATATACGTATTTATAATCGGAAGCAATTTGCTTCTTCTATTTTTTTTCATGTTGTGCCAGATTTTATAGATAATAGCTCGCGGAGAGCCCCAACGAGTGTCGTTACCAAGAACCTTCATTTCTAGCGCACCGTGAAAGGTCGTGCATTATATCTCGTTCGGCCAGGATGCACAAACTAATATGTCCCCCTCAAAATTACGAAAAACGGAAATAGTATACCACTTCGCAACGCGCTGACGCATTTGTCTACATGTATATATATATAAAAAAATCCCGTAACTCGCACTCCGTGTTATATATAAATCCCGTAAACGCCTCTTCGTGTTTTATTTGTTGTGAGTCAGTTTCATTCACAAGTTTCATTGTACAATCAATTCTTTCTTTTTCTTTCCGCTCTCGAATTGTTTAACATGAACAACGTCTTGCTGTTTTTACTGTCGTTGTGTCAGCTGTTGCAGCAAAGATTTATCTTTGCGCAGATGACCTTTACAGATTCCGCCCCAACAAGTACGTATTATTTAAATATATATTAATTTTGTAAAACTTGTAAAAAATGTAAAAATTCTGATATAAAAACAAGTAATCAAAAGTTAGAAAAATAATATAGATAGACTATTAAAAAATTATTAAGTTTATTATATCCGATCTATGCAGTCATTTTGTAAACGTTGATTTAATTGTTAAATTCGTCACCTTTCTGGCAAGAAAATTTGTTACAGACGTGTTCAACAAATTATTCTTCTTCTTGGATTTAGTTAACTTAGTTATCATTTAAATATATTATCTAATATTAAAAATTTCTAATGTAAAATGAAAAAGATTTCTCAGTTTATCATATTTATCTTATTGCACTATTATATATTGTTAATATTTTTATTTTATTTTTTATAGCTTACATTGTGAATCAGAATTGTCAGTGCTATCTTGGAACTATCTGTCCCACGGGCACTGGCGGTATTGACATCAGAATAGTCAATACGGTAATTTATTTTAAATTATTATTTTAAAAAATTAAAAATAAATAATTATTCTATATATATAAATTTGTACAAAAAGAAGTTAATTACTATTTTTACGTGAATATTATTTAATAATTATTGTATATTAATATTAACAGAAATTTGACACTTCTAGGGTGCAACTTGCCCTTCTGGATATGTGTATTGTTGCGCTGGCGGTGGGGGTACAAATAATCCTTCTTGCGGCATTCAAAAAATCACACCCTCCGCACATCCGGTGGGACAAGCCCCTTACGGTGCCTATCCCTGGATGGTGGCTATTTTGACCTCTGGCAACGTTTATGTCGGAGGCGGAGTGCTCATCAGTACAACACATGTTCTTACTGTTGCTCATAAAGTAGCAGGCTATGTGTAAGTATTACATGTGCAAATTCTTTAAGATTATGTCTCTTAAGAGATCCTGCAGTAAATGACTGATACTTCTTTATCAGATGTCTTTGAAGTAGCTTTACTTCAGAGTTCCAAATTCTTTTACACAATCAAGTGTGCACAAAAATGGAGAGACTAAACATATAAATTAATTTTGTTTTGGCATACTCTTAAATGATATGACAATATTGTTTTATAAATCTTCAAAGGAATTAATTTGTAAAACCATCTTTAATATGATATATTGCAGGAATGGTGGAATCAAAGCGAGATTAGGTGAATGGAACGCTCAAGGTCCCACTGAACCTTATCCACAGGTAGAGATTTCCATCTCAAGAGTCACCTTGCACCCTCAATATAATTCGCAAAACCTTCAGAACGATATAGCGGTGCTTAAATTGAGCTCGGCTGCTCCCACAGCAACTAGTCCTAGCATTAATACAGCATGCTTGCCATCTGGACCGGTTCCCGCAAAAACGAGGTACGTATAATTAATATATTTGGTGTTCAAAATCATTTATAACTTTCTTTAAATTTGAATTCCATATATCCAATCTATAAGACGTATCTATATATTTCCTATTTTTTACTGTATACTGCAGTTGTTAATTTTTGTATGTATTTTGTTGAGCATTAAATGTCCTAAATTTATTAAAGTTTTGTAATAAATAACGTCATGATTGTATACAATATTTTGAAGATGTTGGGTATCGGGCTGGGGAAAGGATGCCTTTGTTAACGGGATGAATCCAAATATCCTGAAAGAAGTAGACGTGCCTGTGTTGAGTCAAGCGGATTGCCAAACGGGACTTCGAAAGACTCGACTCGGTGACCTCTTTGTACTGGACAACAGTTTCATGTGCGCAGGAGGGGAAGCCGGCAAAGACGCGTGCACTGTAAGAGAATGATATATTATTTTTTGTCAAGAATGTGACATACGAATCATAAATTTATTTTTATTAATTCAATATGTATATTCATTAATTAATTCTAACAGTATTATTGATGGATTTTCTTTTAAGGGCGATGGAGGTTCGCCACTGGTGTGTTCAAATAACGGGCCTTATCAAGTTGTCGGGCTGGTGACATGGGGTATAGGTTGTGCGGGTGCGGGAGTACCCGGTGTATACACCAATGTGAACTATTTCTATTCCTGGATCATGCAACAAATGACATAATTTTTAAAACTGTACATCCTAGTATTTAAAAAACATTAAGAGTAAATAAAAAAACTTTATATTCATTATATATAATTAAATCTTGTAAAAAATGATCCAATTAGTAATATAGTCTATACTTATCTGCCTATATTTCTTAATAAACCAACGTTTTTGCAATGTTCGATATATATTGCTCTAACATAAAAAGATTTTCCTAGATTAAGGTAATCACTACAAAAGATAAATCGTCTGCACAACTTTTCTTCTAAAATTGTAAGTATTGTATAAATATTATACATGGAATAAGAAAGCAATACACATTTTGAATAATTTTTTTTATAATTACTTAACTATAAGAAATACATAAAAAATATACAGACTTAATATTTAAGAATTATATGGAGGAAAGTATAGATTTAACGAAGAGACTTGGTACTCTTGCTAAATTTACGTCCTATCTTATAAAATTACATATTATATAACCAACATAATAAAAATTATATATAAATAAAGAAGTTCGCAAAGTGGATTTTTACAAAACCACAGTGTCAATCAATGTACAAGTGAGATTTAAAAAATACTTAGACTATAAATGTATTTTATGTGATAAATTATGCTTCAAACAGTTGCAAAGTCTTGTAATTTTGAAATGTTTCCTAAGAAATTTACAGTAAAAATCCAATATGTTATTATTTATGTCAGAGTATATAGAGCGCATAGAGCATATGTAACATAATATATTTGGTATTAATATGCCTTTGGGTTTTAATTATCTTAATTATTTATTATAAGTAAATTGATGGCAAAGATAAGAAACTGCCAGATTATTCGTCAAATTGCTTCAGAAAAAAATTATCAATAATTACTTTAATTTGCACGTTTTCACGAATGTAGCAATTTGTTATTTAATATGCAATTGCCTAATACGTCGTTGCCATCAACTGCGTGATATTAGTGAATTTTATGTAGGTACACATTTATTGTATTTGTACAATAAATCGTGACGCGCATCTCGCGTATTTTGCTATGGAGGTAGATATTTAGATAATGCGATGAGAACTCAGACGGTCGGTGCATTAACGTGAGGGTGGGGAACTTGGACGGAGTGGAACGACGTTGGATGCGAGGCGGGCAGTGATAACAAGTGTCCGCGTTCCATTTCATTCACTTCTTGCTGCTCTGTTCCTCCTATAGAGCCGGTCGAACGCGCCAGGCTATTACGCTGTCTGCACATGTATGGCGTCTCTCCAGGTGAGGGAGTCTCACGACCCTGGATGTATTATATAAGTTATTGTCTATAAATCTCTATTTACGAATCTTATCAGTAAGACTAAAACAAAAAATTAGATAAAACAAAAATTGAAAAAAATTAATTCTACGATATAGGCGATGTTTGTCACATATTGTCATGCATTAAGAAAATGCGTGTAACAATTCCCTTTTATTTTATCACTCAAAATAAATATAAAAAAGGAATTTACATACAATTTCGTATCATTTACTGTACAAATCTATTATGACTTAGTTTTAAATTTAAATAATTTTAATTTGAATATAAAGTAGTTTAGGCTAGTTAAACCAAATGGCTTTTTAAAGGTAATTTTTTCCTTCACAACAGATATAACTATACTTTCAAATAGATGAAGTACAGAATTTAGGTTCCCAGACGAGGTAGACGAACTATCACGACCTATAGTCGTATTCGATTCTGATTTTATGCCATCTAAGCATCGTCCAAAATATGTTTGAGATTTGGGACACACAGATGGAGGATTTACATCTCTTTCCATGCTGTACTAGGGAACCGAAGAATATGTACGGATGATGAATGATGCGATAACACGAAATTCATAATACTTACTTGTTTAGAAGGACCACAGCAAGTCGCATGATTGCATGGCTTATCAGTCTTTGGACAATCCAGCACGCAATCTTCCGTGGGGGTCTCTTTAATTTCGCTATTAGAATGATACTAAAATAAAATAAAAAAGTGTTTTTTAATGTATATAATAATGTATCCAACAATAAAAATATATTAAAGTCAATTAGTAAGTTGCGATCGAATCGTTTATTTGTGAGTCATGGATAGTTTAAATAAACATTCACTTTACGAGTTTTACGCATCATTGACGCTGAACAAAAGATTGTGCATTAACTTTACCTTATACGTGTGACTCATAAACTTTTTAATCATACCTTGTAATATCTAAAGCTTTCAATTTATATTTTTTCAAAACTATTATTTGGAATAACAAATGGCATGTATTTTTACTAAGTTTTTGTTACGCAAACTTTTCTGTCATAATAATCTGATCTTAAATTTAAATTCTGTCTTGATGTTTTGTGTATATGCGCATAGATTTTCACAATGATATCGCTGCTTACATCGATAAATTCTGGTTGAATAGTCGTCGAGTGTATGCCCTCGTTATGGAAAAATTCCTTAACTTGTTCGGCAATTTTCATATATTCCGAAAGATTTCTACATCTTATATGCGCACTAGCTATAATACGATCACCCGCCAATTGCCATACGTGGAATTCATGTACGGCTAATACACCGTCTATGTTCTCCAACAAACGTTGCTGTATAGCGTCGACCTGTACGAATAAATTTGCAAATTAAATAATGTAAATATATATATCGTATATCCTAAACATCTTGTTATATATACTAAATTATACATAATTATGAAAATATACTACCTGAATATGTGTTGGCACAGTCTGTAATAGAATTAAAGCTGATTCTTGAAGTAACGGCCATACTGAACGCAGGATAAGAATAACTAATAAAAGCGACAGTGCAGGGTCAATGTAGAATCTATGTAAAACAAAAAATAATTAAATTTCAAATTGCATATTAAATTCCCCCTTCAGCATCTGTATAGAATAAGCATAAGAGTATACAGTGTACAATCACCTGTACTTCCACTTTGTCTGCCATACAATTAGAGCAGACACAATTACAATGACTGACCCTAACGCATCGGAAAGTACATGAAGAAATACTCCTCGCATGTTCATCTGACTTGCGTCGTGCGAGTGGCCGTGCGCTCGTTTTATTTGGGGCGTCGAAGGTCTGTAAGCTTCGTCGTTCTCATTGTCGTCCGTGCCTACCAAAGTGCTTAGTCTATTATGACTTCGAGATATCCCATGCGAGTGGCCATGAGCACTTCCATGTTCTGCAATAATTGCACTTATAAATATCTGTGTTTGATAAAATAGATTAATTTTATCTCATATAAGATATACAATGTTGGACATTGTAATTAATTAAAAGCGAAAAATATTAACTGTTTCTCGTTAAGTGTTTAATAACTATAAAATATATTAAATACGACAGTTACAAGATTAATCAAGGTTTCATGAAATGCAATAAAATAATAAAGTTTTCCTTGTAGTGTTAATAATATTCATTTAATTGAGTAATCAAATATTTTCCAAGTATTCTTGATTACAATCACAAGCAATGAGTTTAGTGCCAATAAGATAATAAAATAAGTATTCTAGGTATTATTGACATTTCTTAGCTTCAGTAAATTTTTACTATTTACATATAGCTCAGATATTTTTTGTCTTTATTCTTGAGATATAAATCCACATAGTAACTGTAAGAATTTTATTTCTGTCTTATATATACAAAAGGTTTTTATTTCAAATCTTGCTATGTTTGCTAAGTAAACATACATTTAATAATCAATTTTTCTTTCTCTTGATCAAAGACAAAATTTCTTGAGCCAATAATAAGATAAAATCGCAACAATGTGGAACAAAGAATCTTATATACAAACATAAATTTAAATATATACAATATTATTATCCATTATTATAATTAAGATCATATGATATTAAAATATCATATGATTAGAAGGATAATTAAGATAGGAAATATGAATAAGATATTTTACAAATATTATCTAATAGAGAGAAAGTAATAATAAAAATTTGTTTAAGTACTCCATATTCCAAATACCAACATATAAATATTACATTAAATTATCTGTCTTTATACTTCTATTAAGGGGATGTTGGACTGCCTCTCAAACTTGATTGGGGTCGATGATATAGAGTCATTTGTACACATCATTAATGAAATTTCGTATGTACTTCTTTTATAAATTTGGAAATTTTTTCCAGAATTAAAGTATACATATTAATATCAATCTGTAAATTAGACTTTACATCGAGAACGAAAAACTTTTTCATATTGCTCTACTTATCAACTTTTTACGCGTATATAACCCAAATTTTCGTTTTGATTAGGCATCAAAATTTAATTTTCGAAATTCGACTTTATTCTCGTCATCTATCAGTCTATGGAAATTTCGTAAATACAAACTAATTTTTTATATTAACCAAACATTGTTACGATGTGGCAGCAAATTAGCAATTTTTCGCCATTTTTGATAGAAACTCCACCTCACAGATTGGTAATAATGCATGTACTTTTATTCTGAAGGATTTCGAAATCCATAAAGGAAATAAAAAGATATTGCAAAACAAAAATTACTGTCTTTTTGTTGGTAAATGACTTCATCATCCCCTTAAATAAAACAATTTTAGATCTTTAAAGCAACGGCAAATGTCTAAATATCAAAATAAATGTACCTATGTGCCTCAAACAGTTTAAGTTTCATCCAAAACAAATTTGATTTGTACAATGAAATATACTCACCATGGAATAAACATAAACCTATCACATTCACCAGCAAACCAAGCGCCCCAACTGCGACAAGGAGTTTGGCTTCATGAATCTCCTCTACCTCGATAAATCTTTTACACGCCTCCACAGTAATACTAAAACATAGAGCAACTAAAAACACGGCATTCACCAAGGCTCCTAACACTTCGGCTCTGGCCCAGCCAAATGTGTTTTTGGACCATTTTTTCGGTGACATCTAGAACAAAAAGATATTAAAAAGGATTATAATTTAATATAATAAAATAATATTATATAAAATTACAAAATCAAATTTTGTAAAAGAATTCTTAGAATTCCTGGATTTTTCAGAAACTTTATTCAAAATTTCTAGGTAAGATCCAGAGACTTTTTTAAACTTAGCTTTGAAGTAAATTTATTTTATTATTCCTTTAAATATTCCTTAATTACATAATCATCAAGAAAACTTACTTGAGTTTTAAATATTAAATTTAAAAACATATTAAATTAAAATAATACAAAATTAAATTTAATGTATAAACGATTTGGCTATAATAAATTAATTTAGCTCAACAAAATACAAAATTTGAATTAAACGTTCCATGTTAATTTAGAATGAGTAATTAGTATTTTCTTCTAAAATTTGTGAGTCTTAAGAGAATATATGTGTATATGCTGTATTTATTGCTAATCAATGAATTTCGCATTATCAAGAAAAAAATGATTAAAGAGACATTTTATCAGAGAAAGAGATAGAATTTAAATTTAGAAGTTTTCCAAATGTTTCTGTGAGTAAAACTCCATGAAAATCCATTATTTTAATGATAAAAAGTAAACTCTCTGAAAAGTCCAAGATTTCCCAGATTTTCTCTGGCAGTAAGCACATAGAAGATTGAAAAAGGACTATGCGCAGCTTACCTTTACCGAAAGAAATGCTACCACCAAGGCAGCCACATCTGACAACATGTGAAAACTGTCTGCTATTAAAGCCATTGAGTTGGTCACATAACCAACTACAATTTCGACTAAAAAAAATAAAGCTGTCAGCCACAGCATTGTCAGAAGACGACATTTCTTTCCCGTGTAGCGACCCATAGTAGCTTATGTGGAAAGATCTGAAAAGATGAAGAAAAGACATAAAATCTGTGTGTCAAAGTGGAGCAGCAAACACTGCCCCGCGTCGCCTCGCCGGCGAATCTCTGGAAAATCTCGCGAGAAAAAGAATTTTCTAATAATATATATTTATTTTTATAACCCTTTGAAAGAGTCCGCGCGCAAGTGCGAGGAAGAATACACAATGACTTCGTTACGTCGCAAAAATATGAGGCACATGTCACCGAATGATATCTCTGTCATGATAAATATTATGATTTAGTCGAGTACCGAATATAAAAGCCGATGTCAACAGGAAAAAGTCCCGTCACTCCGGGAAAGAGGAACAAATGCGCTCACGAGAGAATCCAACGACGGGAGGAAGACTTATCGCGCGCGGCACGCGAGATAGATCTACGCGATGAATCCCGCGAGGTGCACTTTCTCTCCCCCTTGCTGCCGATACCGCTTCTCTTTGCTCGTTTCTCAGGATCACGCGACTTCCAGGCGAGAGGGGCGAACGTAAGAAACGCGAAGGAAAGCGCCGCCGAGGCGCTTTACTCGCGCGGGGCGTCCTTCTCACTCGGACGACGGGGTCGTCGTCGCCGCCGTCGTTGTCGCGCGCGCGCCACACACGTGCGGGCTCCGCACGAGTCATTACATACCGCAGCTGAAACCGAGCCTCCTCGTATCCATTCGTCAAACGCGAGATCCGGAGGGAGAGGGAGAAACGGGAATGTGAATCACGGCTGCGGAACGGCGAGAAGAAAAATATACGTGACTCATTGCGGCCACGGGAAAAGAATTACGTGCGCCACGGAATCAGAGGACAAAGAGAGCAGGTCCCGGAAGGGTCTGGCCTCCGATGACGAGATCCGCGCACCGCGAGAGACAGCCGGTAGAAAACACAGTCGGTCTTCCGCGGGTCGTCGAGCGAAGAGATAACGGAAGAGCGCTGGCGTTACCGACGCTCTCTTTCTCTCTCGATCGCCTCCACGGGATCTACGAGCGTTCGAGATTTTCTCCCGAATTTGGATTTGCTCGATTGTTATTGTGACGGGGGATAAAGCCCTTCGGGAAGATACGAATAACGTGAATTTTTATATTCGATACTCTTTTTCCAAAAGTTTACCGTGACAATGGATACGTTTGTCGGACCAAGAGCAGATTAGCGAGCGCTCGGCGATTCTTTATTATGATTAACTTCTACCACTTATCTCCGGATTATCTCCGAACGTAATTGACAGGCTTGTACCTTTTATCTTTTTTTCATTTACCTTTTATCTCTCTTTTCAATTTTAAGCTGGAAAAAGATAAAGAGCGAGCGCCAAGAGCCGAGATCAAAGTTTACAGACTAACCTTGGGTAGAAACAATTTTTTCGGAATCAATTCTAGTATCGAGGGTATATCTGAGTGGCACCTTCGTGCGCGGTGACGAGGAGAAAGATGCAAAAGGGAGGAGAGGAGAGAAAAAAAAAAAGAGGACGCGGCACTCACCTGCGGGAGGAAAATCCGTCGTGCCCGTCTCGTCCTCGCGGGGCGTTCGCCACCGATCAAGTGATCCTAATAATCGAACACGGCGCGTGAAGAGGAACGTTCCTAGGCATGTTCCGTCGCGCAGCGATCACGCGCGGAGCGCATCGCTGGCAGGTACAACAACGGGGAAGGCACGCAATGAGAACTCGCGTCGCACCGTGGCACCCATGGCCGCGGATGACAGAGATTTTTTACCCCTTTCGAACGCTACGCTATAACGCGACGAGCGATAAGCGGACGCGAACAGAAGACGCCGATGTGTCAGTCGTGTCAGAGGTGTGTGCGATCGCGCGTTCCTAAAACCGCACGGAGATGACCATCCGCGCGACCAATCGCGAGGTGGCGAACGGATTTTCTGCACGTGCGCGGTAAATTTAATGTCAGCGAGGTATCTGATATAGATAAAAAGGTGTCCTTGGTCGCCTGCTAAAATTAAGCAAAAATTTTTGAAATTAAAAAATGAAATTTATACTTAAGTGTTTAGACACATTTACATAATTTTACACATACATCAATTATGACACCAATGCTGGGACTCCTTTTGCTTATGTTTGTTAATTATAAAAATTTCAGTACTCGATATTTAATTATGTGTATATATAATTTTAATTTAATAATTGAAAAAAAAAAGATAATTGGAAGAGGAAAGGACAGCAAAATAATTTCGTACAAAACGCGTCATGAGGCTCTATTCAAAATAGATTTTGCCTGTTCTACTTCTGTCTCTAATGCTGTTTTAATATAGTTAAAAGAAAAAAAAAAACTTAGATATTATATTCTCGTCCGTAACTTTGTTTTCCTTGCTTGTATTGATTATTGATAATTATATATTCATAATATGTATTATTCAGTTAATATTTTATATGCTTATTTCTTTTATTTTTATTTTACGTTTTTATAGTATCCACATTAAGTTCTTATTTTCTAGCATAATCTGACAGTAGATTGCCAGCAAAAACAAAAATACTCTACTATATTTAAAATTTAGTATTATGTAGATATATTTGTTAGCAATCTGCCATCATATTCTACTAGCAGATTCTATTATATTTTATCGATAAAATTAAATTTGTGTTTAATAAATGACTACTTGAAACTTCAGTACCTCGCAAATAATAAATATAAATTGTTTTCAAATTTTGAATTGTCACGTAAACATTGAAACGTAAAACAATAATTTGTTGCAAAGCTCTTAATGCATTTATAATTTTCCTTGTGGATTGTCAAGAGCTATATGTTTTAAAAATAGATATAAGACATAACATTTGTAAGAAGCAATATTGTATATAGCGAGAGTTGTATCTTTATTATTTCAAATATTTGTAGCACAGGCACAATACGTTCAACTTGACGCTTCCGATTAAATTCGGAATTAATCATCGGTCTAATCGTCAGACATATGTAATACCACATATTCTTAACGACGCGAGGTGTTCAAAGATGTCCACTTTCGAACGCAAAATTTATGTGTGAAAATGTAATTCCTTCCTCTTTTTCAAAAAATTTTTTCGATACGCAATTCCTCAGCGGTTTCAATATATTCACGATTTTTTAATATAAAAAAATTTACAAGTAAACGTACGGTTGAAAACCGAAAGGAAGTACACATCGTATAAAATCGAATTAAGCAATAACATAAATATATATTAAAGCTACAAAAATTTTTATACATTTTCGGAAAATTAAAACGTAGTTATGTATGGTAGACGTTTTAACTCGGCAGTGGTAGAATTTGTTATCAATGATGACAGTATGATGAGGTTTTTAAAGATCTACATAAACCTTTCATATTTTTCTTACGTAAAATTGAAACGTGTTATTTTTGACAATTATTCTTCACAAATATCAATTAAAAATCTAAAAAGAAACCTTTACAAGAAAAGATAAATGCAACCAAAGGAATCAATTAAAATATCATTCAAAATATTAGAATTATTAGTTATATTATTATATTAGGATTAGATATAGCATGGAACACAAACACATGCGAGTACTTACAGATGACAGACACAAATATTATTATGTACACAAAAAGTATTATAAAATATATAATATAAATAATCGATATAATTTATATATTCATATTAATGTTATTCGCTTTACTCTTTAATTTTTCAAAGTCAATCTAGAAGCTTCGTATTTGAAATGTAACTGTTCTTAAATAATCTTCATATTTAATAAATAAAATAATAAATACATATTTAAATAGGACTAGAAATAAAAATCCAGTTGACAAAATATTTGAATATTTTAAATTGCACTTTGGAAATTTATACGTGAGTGATAAAAAATGTTTTTGTATATAAAAAAAGTTGTAACACTTCAATTTTTCTTCTTCTTCTAATCTTTTTACATTTATTGAGATCGATGTAAACGGGATTTATGTTTACACACGTTAATATGTACACAATAAACGTTTGAATATTTCTTTCTAGAAACAAAATTCGAAGTTACCATCCATAGGATGGGATAAGTTTGTTTACAAATTTCACATTAGAGTAAAAAGTATTAGCACCGCTTAAAAAAATCGGTATATATATATATATATATTTCAGAATTTCGAAATAAACATAAAAAGTTATACTTATGATTACAGAGAGAATATCAACTTACTTAATTCATTCTATAAATGCTGATTTTTCACGAAAATGGCAGGATAAGAAACAAAGAATCTAAGCGTCTAAACTTAATTTTACATTACGTATTTTTAACTTTGATAAAAAATAATATTTCGAATGATAATGGCAATAACATAAAAATAATGAGGAATATACCGGAACTGCAATTAATCTATTTACAACAAACAAAATGTTCTTAGAAATTAAACAGAGAAATGAAAATTCTTTAAATATTAATGAAAGATATTTTTTTGCACACGTTTCAGTACAGTACGAGTACAAAAATAAAATATTACGAATTTTTAATACGCATTTTTTTTCGTTGCAAGATTTATCATAGCTTACTGATACTTTTTTATAAGGTGTAAAAATAAAGTGTATATAGGATGAATTGTAACTTTTTTTTAACAGTAATTGGCGTTTTAGTTCAAAAAGAATTTAAACGTGTATTCCCGGAAAGTGATCATAGCTCGTGTATATAATTTTGGATTGCATATGAGGACTGCAGTTGTCCGTTTTTGCAGGATAATTCGCCTAGTTCTGCCGTACCACTGCCGGGTTAAGGATGAACGGGTATCCAGAGTACCATACATTTGAATTTATTACAAAGTCACATTTATTATCTCGATTTAGCTATCTCAGCCATCATCGATAATACGAATCTGGTAATTCTATGTACAATCTACCGAAGTAAACGCAATAATCGGTAGTAATAGCAAATAGCGTCTTTCAAATCTTTTCGGAAACTCCCTCTCCTTTCTTTTTTTACTTTCACCTCGTTGATATATTTTTCTTTTTTTAATAAGTGTGCTGAAAAATCGGTATAAATGTAACCCTACGAAGGAGTAGTATTACCGCAATAATCGTCAATTATAGCTTAGACAAAATTTGGAAGAACTGTAACGCCGTTTCTTTTACTTCTTTACATTTTCCCTACTTCTACTATTGCCAACGCTAGTTTTATATCCGGTAGTTCTTAGAAAATCGAACGGATACTCGTTTTAAATAATTATATCACGAGTACGAGGTCGATTGAACATGTCACAGTTTACAGCTCGAGCACCATATTTGGCTAATGTCAATAATTAATTAAAAGCAAATTGAACAAAAACGAAATTTCGACAAGTCTAAAATCGCTACCTTATATCTCTTTCTCTCACTTTCTGTCTCGATTTGCTATCATTTACGCTACATTTGCGACATTGTCGATAAACTTCGATTGTTATTAAATACGATCTAATGCTAATCACTTACATCTAAATCACTACAATCGGGTATTATTAACGATGAGCGTTCAATTAGTTTTTCCCGCTGCGTCTCGCGATGTTGGCTACTATGGCACTTGATTAATACTGACGCGCTATGTGTTCCCATCCCTCTTTTCTCCTTAAAATTTTATACCTTACACACTATCATCACACGCGTCTAACAAATAAATTTAACTCGCGTACAACGGTTCCCTATTTTAACTATCAATATTTTCAACTGTCCTAGCGACCAACATCGGTATTCGAAACAGCAGTAAAGTTTCGTTTATATAAAGTGCTACAGGTCTTCCACAATTTTTCTAAGATAAGTAATAATTATTTCGTAAATAGTTTTGCTAACCAGCGACCGCCCGCCCTACTTGGCTTGGGCTGGGATCGGGGAGACGTAGGGCGGCGGTATGGTATCTTTCTTTTTTTCTTTTTTGATTGGTAATCGATCTAAATCTAGTATTTGGACGAAGTGCGAGGATGGGTCGTGCGTGCTTTTGCTTCCTAAATCGAGCGTGCGCAAGTTCTTATAATCTTTTTTTTTTTACTTGTAGCCATAAGCTTTACTTTCTTGTTTCCTTGACCAGAGAATTACGATTTTATCTTTATTAATAATTAATTTATTCGATATTCTCGAAAAAAAGGAAAAAAGAATATTATTATTGCATATTGTGTGTGAGAAAAGAACAGTGGCAGAAATCATGGAACAGCCCTGAGAGAGAGCGAACAACGCATCTGGGAGTAGTGCATGTGCGCTTGTATGTCTGTGTGTATCTATTGTGTTGTTTCCTGTTAAAAAAAATGGATAGAAAGCGCTTTTAAGAAGCGTTTAATTGTATTTATTTGTAGTTATAAATTGGGAATTGACAGCGTAAATATACAATTAATAAAATTTTAATCATTGAAAACGATAAATAATGATAAGTTAATCCTTTCGTACCTCCGGTTTTCTGTTTTCTCTTTTCTCTTTCTCTTTTCTCAAAAGAGATGCGTTTTATATGCCAAATGGGTTTTATCGGTTTTTAGAGACGCTAATTCCAAATCAATTATCAAAATTGAAATTCAAGATGACGGTCATGAAATGCTTAAATATCGATATATTTAAAATATGACCGCGAATTAAGGTCTTTTTCTAATAACTAATTACAGACCAAAGGCAAAAAATTAAACTTAAATCTAAAATATATTTAAAACGATAAAAGTATCTTAAAAGTTTAAAAGACAAATTGTAAGTTGCGCACACTTTGATAATACATATAAACACTATTACTTATTATATAATACTCATTATATAATAAAGTTTTAATCTTTTGCATTTCTTTCACAATTAAATAAGACTTTACATATATAATTAGCATCAATTTTTGACATAATATATTATTCTTAGGTATTCTTCACTATCTAAAAGTTTGATTTTTCGCAGTTTATTA